>NC_050450.1:86986283-87286283 GCF_903995425.1 Onychomys torridus
GGAGTATCTCTCTCAACAATGTTGAGAGAGATTTTCTTTTATTACTTTATAGGTATGAGTGTTTGGCTTGCATGTATGTATGGGCACCACATGTGTGCCTGGTGCCCCAGGAGACAGGAGAGGACTTCAGGATCCTCTGGAACTGGAGTTAGAAGCAGCTGTATGGCCAGATACGGGAACTGAACCTGGGTCCTCCGAAAGAGCAGCAAATGCTTTTAACCACTGAACCACCTCTCCAGCACCCACCCCTCTTGTGGTTTTGGTTTTGGTTTTGTTTGTAACAGGAGCTTGCTATGTAGTCCAGGCTGGCTTTGTGCTTGCTGGGTAGTCCAGGCTGGCCTTAAACTTTAGGTCCTCTTGCCTCTTTCCCCCAAGTGCTGGGATTATGGATGTAAGATAACCATGCCCACTAATCGTTTTTTTATACTATAATTTTAATATATATTTGAATTTGTAACCAGATTTTTTTTCCCTAGCATTTTGTTTTGTTTTCGAGACAGGGTTTCTCTGTGTAGCTTTGAGCCTTTTCCTGGAACTCACTTGGTAGCCCAGGCTGGCCCCGAACTCACAGAGATCCACCTGGCTCTGTCTCCCAAGTGCTGGGAGTAAAGGTATGCGCCACCATCCGGCTTTTTCCCTAGCATTTTGAGACAGGCTCTCGCAGTGTGAGTGGCTGAGAGCTTGTTCTGTAGGTCAGACTGCCCTCTAAATTGCAGTGTGATCCTTCTTCCTCTGCCTTCTGCATGCCTTCCAGATTGGAGGCCTGAGCCACTGCCCAGCTGCATCCCGGATTCTTGCAGATGTTTAGGAGACACATGTAATAGCAGGCAGCGTAGGGAGATAGAGAACACACAAGCCTGGGTCTCAGCTGGTTTGGACTTCTGAGAGGTCCTCTGAGGACTACACTGACATGTTTGCTTCCTTGTCCTGATTCATTCCAAATGGAGATTTAGACACATGGATTTGGAGCTGGTGTTTCTTCTTAAACTTCCAGACAGGGTTTCTCTGTGTAGCTTTGCGCCTTTCCTGGAACTCACTCTGTACACCAGGCTGGCCTCGAACTCACAGAGATCCGCCTGCCTCTGCCTCCTAAGCATTGGGATTAAGGATGTGCGCCACACTATGCCTGGCTTATTTATTATTTTTAAAGATTTAGTTTTAATTATTTTTAATTGTGTGTAGCTGTGTGTGTGTCTGCATATGGGTGTGTACACTGGAGTGCAGTAGCCCTCAGATGCCAGAGGATCCCAGGAACTAGAGTTACAATTGGTTGTGTGTGAGCTGCTGACATTGATTGAGCGGCCAGTGCTCTCCAGCCCCTGTTGTTTTGAGACAGGGTTTCTTAGCTCTGGTGCTGGGACTTAAAGGTGTGCGCCCCATGCTCAGCCTTTGCTGTTTTGTCTTTAAGACGGGGTCTTACTGTGGGGCCTAAGCTGGTCCAAATGCGAATAGTTCTCCTGGCTTGGCCTCCTACCAGACTCAGTGTTCATCTAAACGTTGTTTGCCACTGCTCCTTCGTATGCCAGGCCCTGTCGAGTAGTGAGCAGTGGTCCAGTTGTCCCGAAGCTGTACAGTCTATAGTTTTAGCCTTCACTAACCTACTGCATAAACTATATCATATTTTAGCCTTTCTTTTTATTTTTAAAAATATTTTTAAAGATTTATTTATTTATTATGTACATAGAAGAGGGCGCCAGATCTCATTACAGATGGTTGTGAGCCACCATGTGGGTGCTGGGAATTGAACTCAGGACCTCTGGTAGAACAGTTGGTGCTCTTAACCTCTGAGCCATCTCTCCAGCCCTAAAAATATTTTTAAACTAAAAAAAAATTATTGTAGGGCGGTGGTGGCGCACACCTTTAATCCCAGCACTCGGGAGGCAGAGGCAGGCAGATCTTTGTGAGTTCGAGGCCAGCCTGGGCTACAGAGTGAGTTCCAGGACAGGCTTTAAAGCTACACAGAGAAACCCTGTCTCGAAAAAAAAAATTATTATGTGAATGAGTGTTCTTTCTTGCCTGTATGTATGTACACAGTATGCATGCTGGTATCTACAGAGGCCAGGGTGGGATGTTTGATCTGGAGCAGGAGTTATGAGTGGTTGTGAGTTGACTGATATGGATACTGGGAACTGAACTCACGTCCCTTGAAAGAGCAGCAAATGTTCTTAACCTCTGAGCCATTTCTTCAGACCCTGCATTCTTTTTAATTTTAGTATTGCTGAAAATTTTTAAATATTTATTTGTTGTTTCATTTATTTTTCATTGCCATGTCCTTTGGTTAAATGGTTGGTTTGTAAAACATCTTTCTATGTTAAGGTTCTGCAGATTTCAGTCCTTCCCTGTGCTTTGGCTGTTGTTAGAAACCGTGAGCCTTTGCTCATAGTTACATTCACTATTGCTTAGGCTGGACTTGAACTCCAGATTCTGCTGCCTCAGCCAGCTAAGGTTATCAGGGGTATTGGTGTGTGCTATCACACTCGCCTTTAGAGTGGTTTTAATTTTTAATGGTCTACAAAAAGTTTCATTGAGGGCTTAAAACGCTCTTTACATGGACTAGCAGGATGGCTCACCTTATAAAGATGGTTTCCAAAGCCTGGCAACTTGAATTTGATACCATGCTAGAGAGAGAACTGACTTTGAAAGTTGTCTTCTGACCTCCTCCATGTGTGAGCGCAGGCAGGTGTGTGTGCGGAGGCATGCACCCATAGACACATGGGGAAGTAAATGGAGAAAATGAAAAGCAGCTTACTAGTAATTAACACTGTTAAGATTTGACAGATGAGCCGGGGCTAGTGCTCAGTGACAGAGCACTTGCCTAGAATGCACAGTGCCCTGTGTTTGATCCCCAGCACTAACACACGCACATGCACACATACACATAGGTCTAACGAGTATATTCAGAACCACGGCAGTGGTGTGTTACATTTGAGGTGTGTGTAGGTTTTTCATTTGAATATGTGCTGTGCTTGCCGATGTGTATGAGACGCTCAGGTCAGTCATGAAGGTGACACAAAAAAAGAATCTATGGCACAGGGAGACAGGGAGATGGGCCACTCAGACAGTAAAGTGCTTTCATCCTAAGTGTGAGGACCTCAGCTTATTCTAGCACATATGTTAAAAAAAAAAAAAAAAGCTGGGTGTAGCAGGAGGTAGAGTTGGATGGATCTGTATGAGTTCAGGCCAGCCAGGGCTACACAGTGAGACTTGGTCTCAAAAATAAAATAAAAACAAATACAAAAAATAAAAGAGAGCAGTCAAGGAAGATATGAGATGTCAATCTCTGGTCTTCACATGCATGTGGACACACATACATATACATGATCATGTCTACCCCCCACACACACACACACACACAGATTTAGGGGCTTATATATAGTGTGCAAACCCTGATTGGCTTTGTTCAGAAACATTTAGATGGAGGCTAATGATAGAACTCTGGGAAGTGACATAAGAGGAAGATGAAGAACCTGAAAAGGAACAGGGTGTGGAAGGAGGTGGGGACTCTGAGGCAGTGACATCAGCATTTAAAATTTAGCTGGGGTTTGACAGGTACAGGCTCTCGCTGTGCAAGCCTGACACCTGCGTTCAGTCTCAGGACCCCGGGAAAGTTGCCTTCTGACCTTGCACACGCACACACAGTGATGACAAAGAACATTTTGAAGTTTAAAATACTGGTTCTGGTGTCTGTTAGTCATGTGCCCTGAACGTTCTAGAACCGTTACTTCCTCATTTTGGAGAAGGACTCTCGAGGTCTACTGTATAACATCATGTAGAAGACAGTAATAGGAGGAGCAGGTTGTGCTGGGATGAGATTCTGCAGCGTCAGCATTGGGCTGTGGATTCTTGTTTGACCAATTACTAGTTACATGAGCACTGGAAACTATTCAGCTTCTGATCCACACTTTTCAAATGTGGATAATGGTGATCAGACCTTTCTGTGGGAGTATTTCAGGGTTTTTTTGTTTGTTTGTTTGGTTGTTTGTTTGTTTGTTTGTTTGGTTTTTTGAGACAGGGATTCTCTGTAGCTTTGGAGCCTGTCCTGGAACTCACTTTGTAGACCAGGCTGGCCTTGAACTCACAGAGATCCACCTGCCTCTGCCTCCCGAGTGCTGGGATTATAGGCATGCACCACCACCACCTGGCTATATTTCAGGTTTTAAATGAGGTAATCTAAGTAATACTTATCACAATGCCTGAGACATAGTAGGTGCACAGTAAAAGCTTGTGCTGGTGATGGTGCCATGTTAACATGTCCAAGACACAAATTCACAGTTAGTCTTGCTCTCCCTTCAGAAGCTTGTGAGTAGGAGGGAGGTCTGTGTCCTTCACAGAAGGAAGCAGGGAATTTCGAAGGATGATGGTGCACATTCATATTGTTACTTGGCACATATATCTGAATGTGTTGCAATGGCACCTTTTTGTTTGTTTATTTTTAAGATTTATTTATTATGTATACAGTGTTCTGTGTGCATGTATGCCTGCAGGCCAGAAGAGGGCACCAGATCTCATTACAGATGGTTGTGAGCCACTGTGTGGTTGCTGGGAATTGAACTCAGGACCTCTGGAAGAGCAGTTGGTGCTCTCAACCTCTGAGCTATCTCTCCAGTCCCTTCAGCGGCATCTTATAGAATCCCTTGGCTTAAGTCATTTATTCTAAGCTTATGATAAAAGGAGCTCTTTAGGGTAAAGTTACACATTTCCTTCTTCCTCCAGGCAAACATAGAGCAGCCCAAACTCAGTAGAGATGAGCAACGGAATCGAGGGGCCCTCTTACAGGACATTTGCAAAGGGACCAAACTGAAGAAGGTGACCAACATTAACGATCGGAGTGCTCCCATCATCGAGAGTGAGTCTACGCTTTTGGCCTAGGGTAGAGTCGGGGTCCCAGAATTGGAAGATTCTGGACTATCGCATTCATTGTAGTCTCTCCAGTGGGAAAATGGTGTCCTGGGTATCTTGACTTCCTTCCCGGCCGTGGCTTCCTCTTAGGAGACGACCACATTCCCAGAAGCCTCCTGGTTGAAACCAAGGATGGCTTTACAGTTGCTGGGCGTGTCTGTTCTTGTAGGCCTCAGCAAAGTTTGCTCACACTTCATCCCCCAGCCACTAGCCCTGTGGGGAAGAGAGCCCAGAGAACAAGGTCGAGCATATCTATTTTAATTGAGTTGTTCTCCTTCCCTAAATGAGAACGACACCCCCCCCCCTTCCCTTTGTCCGTTTAGTTTGCTCGTTTCTTGTAATAACCCTTGCACGAAGGTGTGCAGCAGCCGCAAGGCCTAGGTGTTCGTGGGTTGGTCGTGTGTTTGGTAGTAGTGATGCTGGTGTGGCTGTCACTTCTTGACAGAGTGTTTTGTGAACTAGAGCCTCGACAGAGGAATCATTTCATCTCAGGCTTGACTTGGTCAGCAGCTCAGAGCATGTGAAATGAAAACCTTGCCTGTGCCTTCCAGAGCCCAAAGGGAGTGGTGGTGGCTATGGCCCTGGAGCTGCTGCTTTGCAACCCAAGGGAGGCCTCTTCCAAGGAGGAGTGCCAAAGCTTCGACCTGTGGGGACCAAGGATGCTTCAGGTATCTGAGAAATGACCTCCTGGGCTGTCTCCCAGCTGTGTCTGTTTTCTTGACTCGCTCCAAGTATGCTGTCTTAGGTCGAAGACTGGGCTTGGGGGTGGAAGGAGGAGGAAACAGGAGTAGTTGTCCAGTAAAGCAAAGGTGAACAGGGTAAATAAACCGCGTTTAACTTAGGTAAAGAAAGGTGTTGTGGCGCATGACTGCAGTCCCACTTGCAAGGCTGAGGCAGGAAAATCACAAGTTTGAGGCTAGACTGAACCACAATTGTGAGAACCTGCCTTAAAGAAACAAAATAGATTTTAAGTCCTGGGTTATAGCTCAGTATATTGAAGACTTGCTAGTGTGTATGAAGACCTGAGTTCAGTCCCTAGCACTGCATAAACCAAACTAGGTCGTACACATGTGTAATCCCAAAACTTGGGAAGTAGAAGCAGAAGAATCTCAGACATTCAAGGTCAACCTTGGCTACATACTGAGCCTGAGGCCAGCCTAGGTTACATGATACCCAGTCTCTAAATACATAAATAACTACATTCAGAATATTCTCACACACACACACACACACACACACACACACACACACACAAAGGTGTTGAGTGAAATAAGTCAGAAACAGAAAGACTAGCTGGGCTGGGCATGGTGGCCTTTAACCCCAGCACTCAGGAGGTAGAGGTAGGTAGGCAGATCTTTGAGTTCGAGGCCAGCCTGGTCTACAGAGGAGTTCCAGGACAGCCAGGGCTACATAGACACCCCTCTCCTCTCCCCCCCAAAAAGGTAAAATAAATGTAATTCAGTTTAAATGTATTCTGCTTATGTCAACAGGCCCTGAATCTGAAACCTGATTAAAACTCAGAAGTAGGGCTAGCCATATAGCTCAGCAGTAGAGCAAGTGCTTTGCATGCCTGACACTGAGCTCGATCCAGGGCCACAGGAAAGCAGACAAACCCGAGACCTTTGCCGGTACCCTCAGCTGTGGGCAAGGTGCCCCGAGGAGGCTGGCTCAACCGGAGACCTGACCAGTACACACTTAGCTGTTAATACCGTGTTGTCCGGTCTGTTTGTAGAAACTGTAGCTGGTAAGCCAGCCCTACAAGTCCCCAGTTCCCGAGCTGCTGCTCCAAGGCCTCCAGTGTCTACAGCCAGTGGGCGTCCTCAAGATGATACTGACAGCAGCCGAGCCTCCCTCCCAGAACTGCCCCGGATGCAGAGACCCTCTTTACCGGACCTCTCTCGTCCCAATACCACTAGCGGTACAGGCATGAAACACAGCTCCTCTGCTCCTCCCCCACCACCTCCAGGGCGCCGTGCCAATGCGCCCCCTACTCCTCTACCTATGCACAGCAGCAAAGCCCAGGTCTACAACAGGGAGAAGCCCTTGCCTCCAACACCTGGACAGAGGCTGCACCCCAGCCGAGAAGGACATCCTGCCCCCCCTCCTCTAAAACCACCTCCTTCCCCTGTGAATATCAGAACGGGACCAAGTGGCCAGTCTCCGGCTCCTCCCCCACCGCCTTACCGCCAGCCTCCTGGGGTCCCCAATGGGCCCTCAAGCCCCACTAATGAGTCAGCCCCTGAGCTGCCACAGAGACACAATTCTTTGCATAGGAAGACACCAGGGCCTGTCAGAGGCCTTGCACCTCCTCCACCCACCTCAGCCTCCCCCTTTTTGTTGAGTAACAGGCCACCTCCCCCGGCTCGAGACCCTCCTAGTAGGGGAGCAGGTAAGTGTTTGGAAGCTTTTCTCTTTTCTATTTGCTGTTTCTAAGAGTATCTCTTCAGTGATTAGAACAAGAATTCATGTATTCACCTGGTTTATTGGTACCTTTTTATGTACTGGTAATTGTGAGGGAAGAGAGAAAAACTTTTTGTGTACAACCTAGTAACTAGATATAAATAATGGTGTGTAGTATGTTCTAGAGGAAGCCAAAGCAGGGGAGAAGACACCCTAGGGAAGGGTGGCGGGGTTTGAATTGGGGGAGAGGGTAGACTGAGAAGAGGCTTAGCCTGTGTGGTGACAGTGAAGAAGGTCTGAGATTGGAATGTTCCTGATATGGGGCAGCAGGGAGTCGTTGGGAAAGGACTAGATGAGTGAGGGGCGGCAAGAATGGAAGTGGGAAGCTGGACCCCGGGAGAGTGTGGAGTGTGGAGGACCTCGGGAAGGCTTGGCCTCACTGATTGTTGGCTTTTTGAGACATGGTCTCTACGTGTATCCTTGGCATCCCAAGGCTCCCTTTGGAGAGTCTGAGGCTCTCTTTTCTTTTCTATGATTTGTTTGTTTGCTTTGTTTTGTTTTTTGAGACAGAGTTTCTCTGTGTAGACCTGCTGTTGTGGGACTCTAGACCAGGCTGGCTTCGAACTCAGAGTTCCATGTGCCTCTGCCTCCCAAGTGTTACAAAGGTGTGCGCTACCACTACCTGGCATCCCATGATTTTTTGATGTCGCTGTATAAAACGAGGAATTTGGTCACATTTCTCTTCGTCTGTGGCATCGTGCATCTCTCACATTTGCTCCCTTGCTGGCCTCCTGCAGACTGCTTTCTTACTCTGCCTCTCCAGCCTCTCCCCTTCAAAGGCGTGCGCCAGCTCCAACCCAAGCCTAACCACTTTGGATTTTAATTGTAGCTCCTCCACCCCCACCGCCCATGGTCCGAAATGGGGCCAGGGATGCTCCTCCTCCTCCACCACCTTACCGAATGCACGGATCAGAACCTCCAAGCAGAGGAAAGCCCCCACCTCCACCCTCAAGGACACCAGCTGGGCCACCCCCTCCTCCACCACCACCCCTGCGGAATGGCCATAGAGACTCCATCACCACTGTTCGTTCCTTCTTGGGTAAGTAGTCAATGATCTGTTTGTTTGTTTTTTCAAGACAGGGTTTCTCTGTATAGCTCTGGCTGCCCTGGAACTTAATTTGTAGACCAGGCTGGCCTGGAACTCACAGAGATCCTCCTGTCTCTGCCTCCTGAGAACTGGGACTAAAGGTGTGCACCACCACCACCCAGCTAATAGTTAATGACTTGTAGTTCCAGTGGTGACTTCACTGACTCTGGTGCCTTAGCTGCCAGAGGGCCTCTTAGATGGAGAATAGCCAGGAGCAGTTGTCTTTGTTGACAGCAATTTTCCTCCTGGCTTTCCCTCTGACTTCTGCTTCAATCCATTGACATTCCTTTCCTTAGGAGAGTGCTGAAATCAGGTCATCAAGGGTCATGCTAATTCTAAAACTGCTCTCAAGTTCCCACAAGAATCACTGATTAGGCTCCATCAGCAACTGCCCTCTTTACTCACATATATCCTAGAATTAGGCATCTAAGGAGGGGTTCCTTCCTGGTTATCTAAAAACTTAAGAGGCTTGGGGTGAAGCTCAGTGGAGCAGCACTGGACTACCATGTGAAGGTAGTGGGTTCGGTCCCACAGAACAAAACAGCACAAATTCAAACACACTCACCTGATGGAGGCCTTTAGTTTGAGCCCCTACACTGCAAAAACAAAATATACAGAGGCCAGCAGTGAACCAGCTGGGGGTTTTGTTTGTTTTCTTGTTTTTTGTTTTTGTTTTTGAGGAAGTCATTTCATTTCTTTGGACTCCATTTTTATTCTGTACAGAACCAGGAAATTGACTAGATCAGTAGCATATCGTATCAACTTTCTGTGAGTCTCTGGGAATCAAGCTCTGACCTGCTTCCACCTATCAAAGGGTTCTTGGGTAGAGGAGAGAGGAGTGAGGAAATAATAGGTAGAAAGATAGACCTAGACAGTGAGGAGAAAGACAGAGACACAGGATAGCTTCGAGGGGTCCCTGGGTCAATCCCCAACTGCTCAGAGCTTTATTCAAAAGGATTTTTTATAATATGCCAAGACCATATTATAGAGAGGCAAAAGACCATCCCCTTGCAAGTTCAAAGCACACCATACAGGCAAGTGTAGACCCTTCCAAACACCTGGTAAACACGCCACTGGTCAAATCATCCTATTATGCAGCCCTGCTGGGTAAAGCAAGCTCAGATTTTCTGACCCTGAGTAAGGTCTCACTAGGAAGCCTCTGTGGGCTACCACAACTTTCCAAGCTTTTAAGTGTTGAGGTCTTTACTTAAGAGAATTCATCTCATGGTCTGGAATAGAGCCATAAGTAAAAGTTGTCCAGAGATGTTGTCAGGCTTCTGATGAAGACTTGTGGAATAGATCGTGAGGTCTCTTGAAACTTAATACTCTAGGTTCTCCAGTGGGTGTTCCTCTACCACTAACCCCGACACAGTCCAGCCTGTTCTTTTTTTTTTTTTTTTAAGATTTATTTATTTATTATATATACAGCATGTATGACTGCAGGCCAGAAGAAGGCACCAGATCTCATTACAGATGGTTGTGAGCCATCATGTGGTTGCTGGGAATTGAACTCAGGACCTCTGGAAGAGCAGCCAGTGCTCTTAATCTCTGAGCCATCTCTCCAGCCCCAGCCTGTTCTTAACAGACGCACCAGGGCTTTGCTTTGAACATACAGCCTTATTGTAGAAACTTTTGAATGTAGTGGGGCACCATGGCATGTGTCTGTAATCCCAGAGCACAAGGTTTAGTGGACACAGGAGAATCTTAAATTCAAAACCAGTCTGTAATACATAGCAAGACCCTATCTAAACAAAAAAGAAAGCTCTAACTAGAAAAAGGAACTCTTGGAGTGTGATCAAGCCAAACCCCTAAGACTTTTGAATCTTATGAAGGGGTCATAGAAAGTAGGAATGGAGCAGGACATGGCTGACTGAACTGTGGTTGCAGAGCCATATAGGGTATCCAAGGCTGAAAGAAAATTTTCTGCTTAAAATTCTCACTAGCTAGAGACACATTCCCATTTGAGGTTAATGACTACCACCATGTAAACTTAATTCAGTTTCTTTCCCATAGCAACAGTCTTTTATTCCCACCTGTTTCTGGAGCAAAGTGACACTTCTTTCTGCCTGCACACACAGTTGTGCTCCTTTCCTGTAGTGTCTGAATTTTGGTGGAGAGATGTAAAGAGTCATTCTGAGACTCCTTTACATTAGGAACTTTCAAAGGGTGGGTACTGGGTACTGAGCCAGGTGGCGGTGGCGGCGGCGGCGGCGGCGGCGGCGGCGGCGGCGCACGCCTTTAATCCCAGCACTCGGGAGGCAGAGCCAGGCAGATCTCTGTGAGTTCGAGGCCAGCCTGGTCTACAGAGTGAGTTCCAGGAAAGGCACAAAGCTACACAGAGAAACCCTGTCTCAAAAAACCAAAAAAAAAAAAAAAAAAAAAGGTACTGGTCTTGTGGCACACACCTTGATCCCAGCACTTTAGAGGCAGAGATAAGTAGATTTCTGTGTGTTCAAGACCATCCTGGTTACCCACAGCTATATAGTGAGACGCTGTCTCAAAAAAAAAATTAATAATAATAATAATAATAATAATAATAATAATAGCAGTAGCCTGGCGGTGGTGGCATTTGCCTTTAATCCCAGCACTTGGGAGGCAAAGGCAGGTAGATCTCAGAGTTTGAGGCCAGCCTGGTCTACAGAGTGAGTCCCAGGACTGCCAGGGCTACACAGAGAAACCCTGTTTTAATAATAATAATACTAATAGTTACGTGTCTTAGTTTGGGGTTTCTGTTGCTGTGACCATAGCAAGTGGGGGAGGAAAGGGTTTACACTTCAGCACTGTGTTCGTCACTGAAGGAGTTGGGACAGGAACTGGAGCAGGGCAGGATCTCAGAGGCAGGCTGGAGCAGAGGCCATGGAGGGTGCTGCTCATGGCCTGCTCCTCATGCCTTGCTCAGCCTGCTTTATTATAGAACTCAGGACCACCAGCCCAGGGGCAACCCCACCCACAACTGGCTGAGTCATCCTCCATCAATCACTAATTGAGAAAATGCCCTATAGCCAGATTTTGTGGAGACATTTTCTCAATTGAGGTTCCCTCCTTTCAGATAACTCTACCTTGTGTCAAGTTGACATAAAACTATCTAACACATAAAGAAAGAGCCTGGAGAAATAGCTTAGTAGTTAAGAGTATTGGTTACATTTTCAGAGGATCCAGGTTCAGTTTCTAGCACCAACATGGGGCCTCCACAAGAGTGTGTAACTCCTGCCTCAGAAAATCTGATGCCCTCCTCTAGCCTCTGTGGGTGCTGTGTGCACATGGAACACAAATGTACATGTAGACAAAACACCCATACACACACACACACAAACACACACACACACACACACACACACAATTTAAAAGAATTAATTTTTCTCTTTTGTATGTATGTATTCACATGTGCACATGTATGTGTGCATATATATGTGTACAGGTGATTATAGAGGCCAGAGGTCAACATTAGGTGATTTTCTTAATTGCTCTCCACCATATTTTTCTGAGATAAGGTCTCTCACT
Organism: Onychomys torridus; assembly: GCF_903995425.1. Taxonomy (NCBI): domain Eukaryota; kingdom Metazoa; phylum Chordata; class Mammalia; order Rodentia; family Cricetidae; genus Onychomys; species Onychomys torridus. The sequence continues at coordinate 86,998,231 of NC_050450.1, forward strand.
GAATCTGGAGCTCCTCAGTTGATCTGGCTGCCTGGCCAGCAAGCCCCAGTGATCCTCTGATCTCTGCTTCCACAGCCCTGTTACAGGCTCCTGTGACTATACCTGGCCTTTAACATAAGCGCTAGAAATCCAAACTCAAGTCCTTACACTTGCAGACACACTTGATTGACTATGCCACCTCCCTACCCCCCAGATAAAGGGTCTTTGGATATCCACTGTACACTATGGCATCAAGGGTGATGCTTGGTGTGTCTCAGGAACTTTGGTTTGGTAGTTAGAGCAGGCTCTCCATACAGCAGAACCCACAGGAGATTAGTAGATAGGGAGGGTCCTAAGAAGTCAGAAGTCTGTGGGAGACATGACGTCATACTCTTTTCTTTTCACAGACGACTTTGAGTCCAGGTATTCCTTCCACCCAGTGGAGGACTTCCCTGCTCCAGAAGAGTATAAGCACCTTCAAAGAGTATACCCCAGCAAGACAAACCGAGGTGCGAGGGAGTGGAGAAATGCCATGATTGTATGCCACATAGAGAGAGAGAGTGTGTGTGTGTGTGTGTGTGTGTGTGTGTGTGTGTGTGTGTGTTCTGGGGTCAGAGTGTGCTTCTGCACGGTAGAAGTCAGCAGGAGTTGGTTTTCTCCTTCACCAGGTGGATCCTGGGGATTAAGCTCCGGTCAGCAGGCTTGGCAGCAAGTATCTGCCTATCAGGCCGTCTCTTCAGCCTTAGTCCTTGATGTTAAAAATTGACTTCAAGAGCCTGTCTCATTTCAGAAATGTTATTTAGGGTCTGGTATGTGAGTTGAACATCTGTGGTTTTTGTTTCTCCAGCTGCCCGTGGAGCCCCACCTCTGCCACCCGTTCTCAGGTGAAGCCTGGCTTGGTCCTGCTCCTCAGGAAAAGGATGGACCTCCTCTTCTCAGATGGTCCCCCAACCCTAAAACCTGCATGAGAGCTCCTACAGTGTTTCTCCAGTGCAACCAACCCTAGACTCTGAGCGTCCTCCCAGCCCAGCTCCATCTATGCATCTTGTCTCTGGACTTGGTGATGGCATTCTTTCTATTGGCAGTAGGGTCTCAGGCCCTGTGCCCAGCCTCTTCCAGCAAGCCCTGCTAGCCAGAAGAGGGGAAAGCTTCCGTGTCTCCTGCTTTCTTCCAGGGAAAGGTGCCTTGTTATGGTGAATGGACTCCTGTTGGGTGGGGTGGAGAATGATACCCCTGTCTGCTGTTATTCACCAAGGGGGAGTGTGGTGTGTGCACTCTTCCATAGTTTAGGAGGTTGGTATGGCCAGGACTGCTGAGGAAAGGGTACTTTTCGTGAAGCAGGAAGGGGGTTTGCAGAGAAGTGATCTGTTTTAAAGGTCAGGTTACAGAAAGGACAAGGAAATGGATTTTCATTATTTTTAAGAGTGTTTTGGCTTTGTTCTCATCCCTCTTCTCCCCTGGGGACCCCAAGGGGTAAGTTGTACATACACTAAAGACTAATCAGTTGATCCAAACAATAAAAGAAGGGATGAGGTAAACTGAGAATCATTCCAGAGCTAGTCAGCTCTTCTGCAGCTAAGGGGCCAGGGCCATCTGAACTCCCTGGGACCCCCTGCCCTTCCCTGGGGGCTGAAGGATGTCCTTTCCCAGTCCCTCAAGACAAGAGTCACTTTTTGTTGGGTCCATTATTCATATTCCCAATTCACAACCCCCAGAAAAGAAACTTCCTGTACGAGATGAAAAGGGGGAGTGAGGACCTTTTAACCTCAGCCTCGAGTTGGCCTCAGTTTCTTCTGATTAGCCCTGAAGTGCTCAGCAGCTCTCGTCAGAGTCCATCAGTCCTCGGAGACTGCTCCAGGGAGACCCAGGGAAGGAGGAAGCATGACACACTACACAGGAAGGTCTGGCTTTGGGGGCTCACACCCATCTGACACCCATCAACACAGCAGCTTCTTCTCCCTGTTTTCTCTGCCACCCTACCTCCCCAAGGCTGCGGGGACTAAGACCACAGAGCAGAAAATGGCAGGAAAAGCGTGGGGCCTTTGAGGGCGTATCCAGAGTCTTGTGAAGCAAGGAGCGCAAAGACTAGGGAGGTGTACCTCAGTCCAGTCGGTGGGTCTTCCTTGGCGGCCAGCAATACGTTGTTTCTTTGTCTTCCAAGTTGTAGTGAACAGCACAGGAAAAATGGATGTTCCACCTGAGGTTGGTCTATTGGACAGTGAGTGTCTCTTCTCTAACAGCAATGTGGGGCACCGGGACTCCACACACTAGAGAAGTTGGTTTCTTATAGTCGTAGCCATGGGCAAAGGCTGCTCAAACCTTAACATGACCGTGGGGAGACCAGGCTGTTCTTTGAATGGAATAGGGGAAGCTAGTTAAAAACCTTCAGACACTTCACAGGGTTGAACTGGCACAGGGACCTTTCTTTTCTTTATTATTATTATTATTATTACTACTACTATTTTCTAAGACAGGGTTTCTCTGTGTTGCCCTGGCTGTCCTGGAACTTGCTCTGTAGACCAGGCTGGCCTCAAACTCAAGAGATCCACCTGCCTCTGCCTCCTGGGTGCTGGAATTAATGTCGTACACTACCACACCCTGCTCATAGGGACTTTTCTAATCTAGTGGAACATAGGCTAAGGATCTGTGCGTAATGCCAGGTGAAACCCAAATCTTCCAGTGTTGGTGAAGGTGGGCTTAACTTGGTTTATTTATTTATTGGGTGTCTCCTGGACCATTTGGACTCTTCAGACAGGCAATGATTAGATCTCACCAGATTTTAATTGTTCACTATTTATGTTCTTCTCAAATACGTTAGCAGTCACCTCTCAGGAGTTCCCCTAGCATCCTAAAGAGAACAGAGCTAAGAGAAGGAGAAGAGCTGATCCTGCAAGAGTTCCAGGGAGATGCTAATTACTGAACTTTGACTGTGAAGTCTCCCCATTTGTTTTTGAAATGGGAGTTGATGCCTTTTGTACAATGTTATCAACGTGTATAGAGATTTCCCCTACTGAAACGTCAGAATATATAATATAGCAAATAAAGCCAAATCTCAGCTTTTCAATGGAGCTGACCCCTTCCTCCACATGAACTACATCCTTCATATTCCCCAAATTTGGACTGTGTCATGTGGGTATTGATTATGTTGTCATTGTCTTTGCCCAGTGGAACAACCACCAAAAAAAGGCCTGGGATTAGATCTGAATAAATGGGTTTGCTACTCGAGAGCATGTTGATGACACAGCACCTAACTTAAATGTCTTTGCCTTATACATCATTTGGTCCTGCTGTTAATAACAGATTTATTATCGTGTATATTTGCTATTGAAGATGGGAATGTGATCCTCAAAATTGTTGGTCTATTTTGTATGTTGTACAAAGCTTGTAATACAGGTTTACGGTGGGTGGGCAGCAAGAGCCCTGAAAATTTCCCCTTTTGAACTGCTTTTCTATCTGCTCATGGGAATGTCGTCTCTTCAGTGGAAGATTGGGTGCTCTCACGTTGAGGCTATTGCCTATCCCTTTAATTCCCTTGTCCCCTCCCAAAGGGAAGAGACATTGCCCAGCTAAGCAGCAAGAGGCTTTGTCAGCAGCTCTCCTCTGAGTTTTGTGGTGTTTTCCCCTAGCAGGAAACACTCAGTAACTGTTTCTTACTGCCCTACCTGAAGCTGGGCAGTGGCCTCTGATTTTTAAATGAGCTAGATGCCCCTTTTTCCTTTCTCCAGTCACCAAACCTGGACCAAAGCACTTCGATATTCCAGGTGTGGATATCTCTCCTGGGGATTGGCTGCAGCTGCAGAGCCCTGCCCTTTTCACAGCCTAGGCTAATTGTGTGAGCAGCTAGGGCTGGCCCAGCTGATGGAGGTGAGGCTGGCATCCCAGGAATTCGTACCTGCCCACTTTCCCAGCAAAGGCAAGGAAACTAGTCACTGGCATTGCACTAGGGGGACCCCTCACCAGTGGCTCCCCAGCACTAGGGGACCCTCACCAGTGGCTCCCCAGCTTGAAACCAGACTCACCTCCAGGGAGAGGTGAGGGGAAACATAACTGTAAATAGATTTGCTACAGAGCAACTCAGGGTTGGGCGTGTTTTAATTCTCCTGATCACTTGAAATAATCTGTAGGCTGAGTGCTTATGGGAGTGTGGGAGAAATGTGACTCCAGGGTCCTTCGTTCTGTGAAGCTGTGGGGGTGGAGTGTAGGGCACCAGAGGCCCTTCGATGGCACTGTACTGTGTTGTCTGTCCTTATGGAAACCCAAACCTACAGTCAGCTGCAAAACAGTCTTCCCATTCCAGGTGTAATGTTTCTTTCCCTGTGACTCTCAGGCCCTAGCTATGTGGTCCAGGTGACTCTGTTAAGCCACCCAAACTTAGGGAATGAGAGGGAAGAGAGAGGGCCATTATAATTCTGCCTTCAAGACTCATTTCTTGAAAATAAAATAATCACCTTCAAAGTCACATGCAGAAACAAACACAAAAACCCAGCAACCATTAACTGAAGGAAGGGTTCGGTTCCACTCAACTCCACATTCATTGTGCCTTTACTTGTGTTAGATTTCTGTGCTTTTCCTCCTCCCCTCTATGAAGTAATTAAAATCTTCCTTGATAACTGCTGTTTCTTTTCTGCTCCTGTTTCTTACAGCTCGGCGGGTTTCTTCTTGGACTGTCTTGTCTTACTCCCCGGTGGCAGAGGGACTCTAGTGACCCTCCCTTTTCCTGTCTGCCTTTTGTCCTTTCCCACAGTTTCCAGTCTGGAAGTTACGGTCCACACTGAATAGAAGACCAGAGTGGTGTGTGTGCATGTGCGTGTGTGCCCATCATCTGCATGTGGATCAGCTTCTTTAAAAAATAATTTATTGTGTGATTTATTGTGGAGTTTTGATTCTGGTTTCAGTGCCTCTCCACAACAGCACGGACCTCCCCCCCCCCCCCCCCCCACATAAAATGTATAATCTGGTCTCAGGTTGAATTCCTTGGTACATTTCTTTCTTCTGGATGCTGTGCAGTTTAATTAAACCTTAAAAACAAACAAGAAGACTGTATTTTTGTCATGAGTAATACTGGCTGGAGTCATAGTTGGAGAGGGAGGAAAGCCACTGCCTCTCTTCTGTGTAAGCGTGGCAGTTTGATTTCAGGTCCCCAAGGAAGGACATGTGTGGGTGTGCATGGTGGGAACCCCCCCCCAGCTCTCCGAGGGCTTTCTCTGCCTGGGGGAGCATCTTAAAAATCACTGTTTGGCCCCGCTGAACAGTGATTCTGTTTTGTATTTGTTAACTTGATCTCAAGGAGCCCCGGAGGCTCCCTCTCCTTGTGTTTCGTTCCTTGTGGCCTCTGCGCCTGCACCTGCGCCTGTGCCTTGAGGTTGACTCTCAACCAGATGGTGGGAGAAAAGGGGGGGGGGGGGCTTTGGGATCTGGAGAATCCATTTGTATGTGGGTGCTGTCTAGTTCTCTTCACTGCTTTGTTTGGTTTGGTTGGTTGGTTGGTTGGTTGGTTGGTTGGTTTTTCAAGACAGGGTTTCTCTGTGTAACCCTGGCTGTCCTGGAACTCAGAGATCCTCCTGCCTCTGCCTCCCAGAGGGCTGGGATTAAACGCATGTGCCACCACCCCTCGGTTACCATTTTCAAGTTTAGAAATAGTGATTACTGAGTGTGTCTTCTGTTTTTTTTTTGTTGTTTGTTGTTGTTTTTGTTTTTCCAGACAAGGTTTCTTTGTGTAGCCCTGGTTGTCCTGGAACTCGATTTATAGACCACGTTGGCCTCAAACTCACAGAGACCCACCTGTCTCTGCCTCCCTGAGGGCTGGGCTCAAAGTTATGTAACACCACATCTTCACTGCTTTTCAAGCTGAAATCTTAGCTGGTTTTCTTGAACTTTGACTTTAGGAGTTAAAATTCAACCAGGCTTCTTTGTTACTGTGGTCAGCTGACAGGAACCGGGCGTCCACTGGGCTGAACCTGCACTTTGACTGCTAGCAGACTGCAGCTTCCGCCCTGCTGACTTACAGTGGGTGGTGTGTGGATCGAGCTCACGTAATCTAGATAGAGAAACCTGTGGGGGAGGGTTAACATTCAGCCACCAGAGTGGCTGGAGTCATGACTATTTGACCCATCATTGCTATTAATATGATTAATAAACTATTTATTGATTTCATTGTTCTTCCTAACTCAATAGCCTGTGTGTGGAACTTGCTTAAATGACCCTCAGCTTCCCAACCCTGTAAGTTCTCTCACTGGGACAGGATTGCTGGTCTGTGTGTGTACCCTTACACACACTCAGAAAGATGCCAGACAGGTCTTTCCAGTGTGCTGTGTGTGATTCCTGCTCCGTGACACTGAGTTAGGTGATAAGAACATTAGATTGCTCACTGATGATTACTGAGGCCCAGCTGTGCATGCTGGGGATGTGCGTGCCTCTTAAGTATTTCCTGGCCCAGACCATGAACTGCAACTTGCAGGAAGGAAGCTTTGATACCACTGACGCCCAGTCTGAGGTGTTTTTACATATAATTAAATTTACTCTGCTAGGTTTTATGGCTGTGAGATTTAAAGAACTACATATGCAATCCATCTATAAAAATCATTCGTGCAAATAGTGGACATCAGCTTGACATAATGCCCCTTTCGTCCCTTCATTTGGCAAGTGTTTATCATGGATTTTATAGCAGAAGTCCACATAGAAGGCTAATTAAGACATGGTCTTTGCCTTCAGAACCTGTCGTCTAGTAGATCATGGTCATCAAAAGGAACCGATGCAGGGTATTGCAAGACTTTCATAGGCGTTGACCAGGAAGGAGAGAAACACATTCTAGCCAGGAAACAGTGGGTACAAAGGTACAGAAATGAGGAACTGACCTGTGTGTGTGAGGTCACTGGAGGAAAATCCTCTAGGGCATAACCTTTTCCAGTTCAGTCCTGACATTCTGCTTACATAGTGGTCCTTTTCTGTTGCAGACTTTTCCTGAGCTGGTGCCTTTTTTTTTTTAACCTGGCGAGTGCTTTTTTTTTTTTTTTTTTTTCTTTCTGATTTCTCTGTGTAGCTTTTTGCCTTTCCTGGAACTTGCTTGGTAGACCAGGCTGGCCTCGAACTCACAGAGATCTGCCTGGCTCTGCCACCCGAGTGCCGGGATGAAAGGCATGCACCACCACCGCCTGGCAAGGCGAGTGCTTTCTTAGGCAGTGGTGTGCACATTAAGCGCTTACAGTTTTCCTGCTCTCTCCCCTGTAACCATCCTTTCCAAAGCTTACATTTCTATTTCAGATGGTATGGGTAGGGTTTAGGTCCTCAGGTTGTAAACTTGTGAGAAGTAGAGGTGGTCTCTGAAATTCCATTGTCCTGGTAAGTGAGAAACACCGAATCATCTGAAAGCCTCCCTTCCATGGTATTTCCCCATTGAATGGCAGCTTATTTTCTTTTGGAGTTCTTAGCTGTTAGGAAGCCTGAACAAAATGTACCCCTTCAACATCGTGTCCTGTTTAGAACCCACCCCTCTAATCCTCCATGATTAAAGAGCTCTGTCTTCTGTCTTTAGATTGCAAATACCAGCTCTTCCACTTTCTAGTTGTCTGATTTGAGGCCAATTTTCTCAGTCCCCCTGCCTCAGTTTCCCTCAACTTCCTAGGGCGCTTGGAAAGACTGGTGAAGGTGATACAGGTAAAATACTGAAGTCGTAGATCAATGTCAAGGCACATGTAATATATTACCTTGAATAAAACAAAATTGCATATTTAGTGTTGGTCTTGTTTCTCACTTTTGAAGTGCAAGTCAACAAATACCGAGATGATGTCAGTTTGTTTATACATACATACATACATGCATGCATACATACATATACATATACATACATACATACATACATACATATATATACATACATACATACATACATATATATATAACTTGACCTAAAAAAGCCCTGGTTCAAGTTATCAGCCCTTCGCCACCGTTTGCCATAAAGGACCACTCCCAAACTAGTAAACCTTGTGTGATAGCCCTCAAAATGAAAATAGATAGGTACACCAGGTGGTGGTGGCGCACACCTTTGATCCTAGTACTCGTGAGGCAGTGGCAGGCCAGACTGGGCGGTTACACGGAGAAAAACTGTCTCAAAAAAGAAAAAACCAACCATGAAAATAGGTATAAAAATAGAGAGGAAGGACAAAGTAGTAGAAATAAAAACAAAAACGGAAGTAGACTTTCGTGGGGACAAAAACTACACTTCCCGCCAGGCCTTGCGGCGAGGCGTGCTCACCTAAGGAGTCGCAAGCGCGCCTTTCCCGCGGCGGTCTCAGAAGTTAACGCCCTCCCCGGTGGGTGGGTGTGGCTTCATGCCGGGCTCTGAGACCTGGGGCTGTCTTATTGGCTGTAGGTCATCGCCGGCGGAGGCGTGGTGATTGATGACAACGAATCAGAAGCGTGGCTGGACTTTGGCGCGAGCCGGGAACGCCGAGGCTGGGCGGATTTGGCGCGAGCCGAGTTCTCTTCAGCTGTGCGTCTTGTGGCGGGAGATCCCTTGCGGTTGTGATCGAAACGCAGGGACGTGCACTGGGGCGACACAGCCTTGAGGAGTGTAAAGGAGCAGATTGCTCCGTGAGGCCGGAGAGTCCGCCCGGGGCCCGAGGAGTTGAGGCTGGTTCGAGCGTGGCCTGTGGAGAGCGGAGGTCGCCTGAGGTCTGAGGCTGGGTCAGGGAGGGGCTCGTGCGCCTGCAAGCCGTCCGGGCCCGGGGTGGTGGAAGGAGCTGAGAGCTGCGGGAGGAAACGGTGCGGGGTGGGCTTGAGAGCTGTGCGGAGCGCCGCACCGCCTGGGTTTGGGAGAGCCTAAAAGTGACGTCTGGAATTAAACTAGTGCTAAAGATGTCCCCTGTGGCTGGAGTGAAGGAGCTAGACGCGTAGAAACCACTGGAGATAAACTCCTGGCATGGCTCAAGTGTAAGAACTTGGGTTCCGGTGTCGGGATGCTTGGGGTGATAGCGGTGTTTGTCTATGGCTGTCTCTAAGAGAGGGTAAGAGTTTCTACATCTGACTTATGGTAAGAGCGAAGCGTGTGATGTGTGTGCCTAACGGCATGGTACACATACTAGGCAGACAGACGTTACATGTTAAAAATACTACGTTAACATAGTTTATGAAGTGAGCATTGGTCACCAGTATAAATAAGCTCCGTATGTTTTTCTTTTTGCTTTTGTAAATTCCAGGCTTCTTGGCTTTTTTTTTTTTACCCAGTTGGGTGGTCATCATGCCTCAAACCCGATCCCAGGCACAAGCTACCATCAGTTTTCCGAAAAAGAAGCTGTCTAAGACACTGAGCAAAACCAATTCCAGAGAAAGTAAAGTAAAACTTAAAAACGGCCAGGCTGACCCTTCTACTCCACGTGCAAACACTAAAACTCTGCCTCTCAGTCCCAGAAAACGTCTGGGTAAGTCTTCCTCTCTGTAAGCACAGCTTTGTGACTAATAGCCCTCGGGCCTTTCTTTTCTTGATGCTGAGGTGCCTGGCAGGCAGTTAAAACTGTGGCTAGATCTGTTTTCATAATGGCTGCTAAGTATGTACTGAACTCCAGTTAAGCCATTCACTAATAGAGATCGTTTTCTGAGGGACTTACTAGGTTTGATCTTCATTTCTTAGTTCTGTCCTTTAGAATTACCTTAAAGTTACACATGGTATTATGAGATTTGCCTAGATACTCTTAAAAATAAGAAACAAAATTTCTCTAACTCAGGCTGGCCTGAAACTCACTTTGTAGCCCAGGATTGCCTCAAACTTGAGATCTTTCTCCCACTAACATACATGTTTGGTTGGTTTTGGTTTTGGTTTTTTGGGGTTTTTTTTTGTTTTTTGAGACAGGGTTTCTCTGTGTAGCCCTGGCTGTCCTGGATCTCACCCTGTAGACCAGGCTGGCCTTGAACTCACAGAGATCCGCCTGCCTGTGCCTCCCCAGTGCTGGGATTAAAGGCGTGTGCCATCACTGCCAGGCCATAGTTGGCTTGTGTGTGTTGATGATGCTACTGGGTGTTGTGGATTGAGCACAAGACCTTGTTCTTCCTAAGAAGTGCTGTACCACTTAGCTATGCATGCCCAGTTAAAGAACTTTACATTATTATTGGTAGATATCATTGTGCGTGGTGATAGGAGAGCATATGTTGTTGGGGAATGATCTGGACATATCTGAAGATTTTAGTCCGTTACAATTGAGGGGATGGTATTGGAACAATGTGTAAAAGCTAGCAATGCTGCTGAACACAACAATGCACACAGCAGCTTCCTACAGAGGAAAGTTATTCATTCAAAGATGTCAGTGGCATCAAGATTGATAAGTCTTTTTTCTTCTTTTTTTTTTTTTTTAAGTTTTTCAATACAAGGTTTCTCTGTAACAGCTCTCCTGAGTGATGGGATTAAAGGCGTATGCCACCACCAGCTGGTGTTAAATCCTATTTTAAAACAACCTTACAATTTCACCTCACTAGAACTCATTTGCTCTCTACCAAATGATAAGATTCAATGGTGCCATCTGGTGGCCATGTTTGCTCCTTAGTGAGAAGTGTCTTTTGTGGGTCTAAGGTAGAAATTCACCTCTTGGCTTTTAATCCCAGAATTTGGGAGGCAGAGGCAGGCAGATCTTTGAGTTCAAGGCCAGCGTGGTCTACAGAGCTAGTTCCAGGACAACCGGGGCTACACTGAGAAACCTAGTCTTGAAAAACTGGGGGAAAGAAAGAAAAACGAAATTCTGCTTTCTATGTGTCAGAAAGTCTTTGCACTTCCTTTTACTGCCCTCCACTGTGAAGGACCACATTCTGCGTTTAGTGTTTTGGGTGCTTGATGGCATTGCTGTAACCGACATGTTCTGTTTTAACGTTTCAGGTGATGACAACCTGTGCAACACTCCTCATTTATCTTCCTGTTCCCCACCGAAGCTGGGCAAGAAAGAAAACGGCCCGCCTCACTCACACACTCGGAAGGGTTGCAGACTAGTATTCGATGATGAGCTGACAGTTAAGTCTTCAAACCAAAAAGAACAAGACCAAGTTCACCAACACCAAATACTTCCCTCGGCTCAAAAAGGTCAAGAGAGTGAAACAAATTCTGAGCAGAAATGTCCACCGGAGAAGGAATCTGCGCGTGTGAGGCTGTTCAAACAAGAAGGTGGGTTCTTCCATGGCTGCTGTTGGTGCACCATCGGGAACAGAGATGGCAGTTCTGAGTGAGACCCAGTGAGTCTTTTCAGTCACCTTCTGTTGGGTCTTACCTGCCCTTTTATGTCTGGCACAGGAACTTGCTATCAGCAAGCAAAGCTTGTCCTGAACACAGCTGTCCCAGATCGCCTGCCTACCAGAGAAAAGGAGATGGACGTCATCAGGGCCTTCCTGAAGGAACACATCTGTGGGGGAAAGGCTGGAAGTCTCTACCTCTCTGGTGCTCCTGGGACCGGAAAAACTGCCTGCTTGAGCCGGATTCTGCAAGACCTCAGGGTATGCTGAGGGTCTGAGTGACAGATGCAAATATTTGACTTTTTTTTTTTTGGTTTTTCAAGACCGAGTTTCTCTGTGTAGCTTTGGAGCCTGTCCTGTAGACCAGGCTGACCTCGAACTCACAGAGATCTGCCTGCCTCTGCCTCTCGAGTTCTGGGATTAAAGGCGTACCACCTGGCAAGATTTGGCTCTTAAGGGTTAAGGAAGAATAGACCGTTATGTGATTGGATGCCTCCCAGAAGTAGAATTCTTGTTCTTTCAGGGTATAAACCTTTCCAAAAGAAAGTAGAGCTTCACTCTTATATTCTGTTAGCTCTCAGAGACCAGATCAGCTTTCAGTAAATCTTTGTCTGAAGCCAACATAACACCCATGTTTGCATCTTTTTTATATACCTAGAAGGAAGTGAAAGGCTTTAAAACGATCCTGCTGAATTGCATGTCTTTGAGGAGTGCCCAGGCTGTGTTCCCAGCCATTGCTCAGGAGCTTGGTCGGGAGGAAATATGCAGACCAGCTGGGAAGGACTTGATGAGGAAACTGGAAAAGCATATGACTGCTGAGAAGGGCCCCATGATGTAAGTATTTCTTGGCTGCGTGTGGCTCAATAAAAATCCTCAAGATGTTACCCACAGAAAGAACTTACCCTGAAAAGAACTTTGCTCTGAGAAGTATGTATATATGCTTGAAGAAAAAAAGATAATGTACTTTCTAATTTTGAAAACATTGTGCTAACCTATTTATTGATGGTACTGGGACGCAACGCCGGGGCCCTGTGTGTGTGTCCAATGACTGTTTTTTAAGCAAGTCCTTTGAAAACAATTGGATGATACTTGTTAGTGATGGGAGGTGCTAGTCTAACCCTGGCTAATGGCAAAATGAGCTGTGGTCTGCAAGCTGAGCTCAGCTTTCTGGCTATAACCTAAGGTGATCTCAGACCAAGCATGGAAGCCTGAAAATGTGACTGCTACTAATTGTTTCTCTTTGTACGTAGTGTGTTGGTGTTGGACGAGATGGATCAGTTGGACAGCAAAGGGCAGGATGTTTTGTACACGCTGTTTGAATGGCCGAGGCTAAGCAATTCCCGATTGGTGCTCATTGGTTAGTGCTCAGTTGTTACTGTCACATGGTGAATTTGAAATTTTGTTAATCGTTTAAAATCTGTTCAACTTATATATGTATTGTGCGTGCGTGTGTGTGTGTGTGTGTGTGTGTGTGTGTGTGTGTAGGCCAGAGATTGATGTCAGATGTCAGATCTTCCACTGTTTTTTTTTTTTTTTTTTTTTGATTGATGACTGATTGATTTGATGTATATGCTGCTCTATCTGCATGTACTCCTGCATGCCAGAAGAGGGCATCAGATCCCACTGGCGATGCTTGTGAGCCACCATGTGGTTGATGGGAATTGAACTCAGGACCTCTGGAAGCACTGCCAGTGCTGTCAATGTTTTATTTTTCTGAGGATGAGGAGGAGTCTCTTGCTGAACCTGAAGCTGGCTGATTCAGTTAGTCCAGCTCGCCAGCTTGCTTCCGGGGATCTCATGTCGGCCTCCTGAGTGCGGGACTTGCGGGCGGACCACCCTGCCTTCCTGGCTTTGACACAGCTTCTGAGGAGCTGAAATCGGCTCCCCACGCTTGTGTGGCGGGTGCTTTGCCCACGGAGCCGCCTCCCCAGTCACTGTGCAAGTCACTTACCTACTGCTTCATTTTTATGTTGTGTGTGTGGGTGTTTTGCCTGCATGCAGGTCTGTGCACTGCTTGCATACCCTTGGAGGCCAGAAGTGAGTGTCTGGTTCCCTGAATTGGAGTTACAAATGTTGTGAGCTGCCATGTGGGTGCTGGGAGTTGAAACTGTGTCCTCTGGAAGAGCAGCCAGTGCTCTTAACCTCTGAGCCATCTCTCCAGCCTCACCTGTTATTATACAAGCAGATTGGTTTTGTGAGGTCTGAATAAAAATAACAAAGAAGGCAGACACCACATTGCGCCCCTGTGGTCCCAGCAGTTTGGGGAGGCCTTAAACCCAACATCCTCCTGCCTCATTCCCATGCCTTAAGACTATAAGCACACTTCCCCATACCTGCCCAAGCACTGTATCTTCCCTGGTGGGTCCATCTTACCTTTTAGTGTGGGGTGGAGAGCGAGTCGGAGCAGCAGTTGAACTACTGGGTTATGACTGGGAATTTTATCCTTCGGGGATTTTAATTTCCTTTTAGGATGATTTGTCTGCTGATTGTTATTTCTCTCCTCAGGTATCGCTAATACCCTAGATCTCACAGACAGAGTTCTGCCGAGACTTGAAGCTAGAGAAAACTGTAAGCCGCAGCTGTTGAACTTCCCCCCTTACACCAGGAATCAGATAGCTACGATCCTGCAGGATAGACTCAGTCAGGTAAGTGCTGACCAGTAGGCCAGATTCTGTCGCAGGGATACTCTCTGTGGTGGAAAGCTAACAGTAGGTTTGAAATGTTTTGATTGGATCGCTTTATTAATGGTGTGGCAAGCTCCCATGGACCATAGTGAGTGAGAACATTTTTTCGTGAATGGTTTCATTTATTGGCTGCTTCACTGTTGAAATAAAAGCAGGAACTAGAGGACTCGTGCTTCCTTGATGGTCTTTAAAAAGTAGGGCCTGGGCCAGTGAGGTGGCTCAGCAGGTAAAGGCACTGGCTGCCAGTTCCAATGACCTGAGTTCCATCTGAGACCCACATGGTGGGAGGAAGACCTAGCTCCTGGAAGGTTTGGCACACGTGCTCTGCCCACCCCTACTCTAAACAAAAATAATAAACAAATGGAATGAAATTTTAAGAGTAGGACCTATGAGCCTGGTGTAGTGGTGCACACCTTTTGTCCCAGGACTTGGAAAGCAGAGGCAGACAGTGCTCAGTATTGGAAGCCAGCCAGGGAGGGCTACATAGAGACATCTTGTCTCAAAAAACAAGAGAGCTTATGCGAAAACATTTGTAGCCTCAGTTGCTTTTTTATTCTGTTCAGGAACGTCTACACAGTCCTATAAAATTCTTAAATATGTGCAATATGTCCCTTACACCTCAAGGTGGCCAATCAGGTTTAGACCTTGTGATACTTCCGGTCCCAGAGCTAGATTTAATTTGTGAAAATATTTATGTTTAGAACCTCAATTTGCTAAGAGAAACTCTGAGTTTAAACTGTCTTTGTTTTATTGTTTATTTATTGATGGTATGGGGTTCACAAAGACTCACGCCAGTAAGTGCTCTGCACCGAGCTGTCTTTAGTTTGTATTTATTAATATTTACTTATTTTAAATGAAGTGGCTTGATTCTTTTGGTGTTTTGCTGTGTTTCAAGGCAGGGTTTCTCTTTGTAACAGCCCTAGCTGTCCTGGAACTAACTCACTCTGTAGACCAAGTGGCTTCTAACTCACAGAGATCCACCTGCCTCTGCCTCCCAAGTGCTGGGATTAAAGGCGTGTGCCACCTCCGCCCGGCTATTATATGTTTATTTGAGACAGCCTCACTGTGTTGACTTGAGTTTAGCTCCTCCTCCCTTAGTGTCTCAGGTAGCTAGGATTATGGATGGGCCTGCGTTCCTAAGCCTGAATCAGATGTTGTCTGTGTCTTGTCTGAAGGTGTCAAGAGACCAGGTTCTGGACAGTGCTGCCATTCAGTTCTGTGCCCGCAAAGTATCTGCTGTTTCCGGAGACATCCGTAAAGCGCTGGATGTTTGCAGGTGGGCTGTGTGTGGCACCGTTGACTGTATTGAAAGGAGAAGAAACGCTGCCGGTTGTCTCGCGTAACTCAAACGGACGTGGCTGGAGAGGCCCCGTCTGCTACTTTTTATGTTCAGAAAAGAGGACTTGTTTCTCAGTGGGGAGCTCAGGGTTTCCACCGCAGCGTTAATGTCTGAAACATTATCAGTCCATTACCTACAGAGGAGGAAACAAATGAGATGTTGCTGGCGCCCCCTGTGGTGATTATAGATTGGTTAATTACATTTGTATTAAAAAAGACTCCAGTTTGCTTTTCCATTCGCTGGGCTCAAGCAGTTTATTTATGGACCTGAACCATCTTTGCCTTTAGACTTTCTTCTTCCTTTCCTTTTGTGGGCACCCCTTCCTCCCTCCAGTTGGTGGTCCCCCAAGCCCTACCCTAGACCTCTTTCTCTCCTCCATCCCTCTGCCCCTCCTGCTGGGGAAAGCCTCTGTGCTGACTGATGAAAGTTCTTTCCTCCCAGTAGGGGCACTGGGTCCATTAAAATGATCCTTGCTGTGCTGGCCCACTGGTCCAACTTCCTCCTATTGCCATGCTGAAGATCCAGGTCTGCCTTATGGCTTCCCGTGGGCAAAACACTTTAGAAAGAGCAGTGGGAGAGGAAGCTCTTCCTGTTGCTAGATTGCACGATCTGGAATGTGAAAGTCTCCTAGTCAGCAAAGTACTTGTAAAGACTACAGCTATGAGTAATAGCCATGTAGGTCAGCAAGATTAGCCTACATGTGTCCTGTGTCTATCTGAGGACTCCTTGTGGGTCTGCTGTGTGGGAGTGCTGTAAGATCTCCTTAGCCCACCTCCACACTGCATTCTCTCTGCCCATGACTTTCCCCATCTAAAATGTTACTGGTTTGATGTGTGGCAACCTGCTTGACATCTGTCAGAGAAAGATGAGTAGCATGTCTCTCAAATCCCCGGTCTTTTCATGTTAAAGGCGGTCAAGTCTTCCTGAAGCTGCAGCTTAACCCAGTTTGTTTAGGGACCTTAATTTTTATTTTTTCAAGCAGGGTCTCTCTGAGTAACTCGCTCCTCTGGAACTCACTCACTGTGTGGACCAGACTGGCCTTAAGATTGATTGACATTTTAGCTTCATATGGATGCCATGTGTGTGGTGCCTGTGCAGTCAGAAGAGTGTGTCAGACCCCTGGAGCTGGAGTTACAGGGTGTCGAGAGCTGTCTGATGTGGGTGCTGGGCACCAAACTTGGAAGGGACCTTAATTTTTTAAAAACTTGTTTTTAGTTAATGTGCCTGCTTTGGGGCATAGTCTCTTGGTGTGGTATTTGGTTTGGCTGAGACTAAATTTTAGAAAAAAATTTTTTATAGGCGAGCTATTGAAATTGTGGAGTCAGACGTTAGAAGCCAGACAGTCCTCAAGCCACTGTCTGAAGGTGAGTAGCTTAACCTGCTTCCTGTCTTCCTCTATAGATGGAGAGTTAAGTTTCCTGAGGAAAGGGAAAGATAAACAGACACACACACACACACACACACATATGAGGGAGCATGGTGTAGTCTCACCTAGTTTATTTCAGTCTTGCCTGCCGGCATCAGTCTGTGTGTTACTGGAAATGAGGTCCCCGGGGTGTTCTTAAATGGTGGGGCTCGGGTAGTAAGGTTTCTTCCAAGGCTCTCAGGTTGAGTCACCTTCTGTCTGGGTACTTACGATGAGTGCCCTTTAAGTGTTTACTTAGGATAGTAAGTAGAGGAAAGAAAGTCAAACGAAGGACTGAGCAGATCAGGAGTTCACCCCAGGGTGTCGTGAGTCAGTTTACAAGGCAGAGCACAAAGATCTGTGGCTACAGGAAACCGACCACTGTCACGAATGAGTTTGAATTTCCCTTTTCCTCAACCTTGTTTTTCTTACCTGGTGGATTTTCATCAGTATTTATTTTTTTAGATAGTTAGTTAGTTAGTTAGTTAGTTTTGGTTTCTCAAGACAGGATTTCTCTGTAACAGCTCTGGCTGCCCTGGAACTCGTCCGTATTTATTGAAAGAAACAATTTAAAGGGTTTCAGAAGTAACCCAAATTAGTGCTTGGGCTGCGAGTAGGCTGCATGCACCGCTCTGTGGACTGAGGCCTTTTTCTCATCTCAGCTTTTCTAGATTAGTCCTCCCTTACTCCAGGCAGTAACACACAGGCTTGCCAGTGGCCCTGGGAGAACCTAGTACACACTGCTGAAAGAAACAGCTTCAAGGTCCTGGAGTAAATTATGGGACTCACCTAATTCCTGTCTTTTGTGGGGGTCTAGTTTCAACGGCCTAGCTATATAGAAAACTAGGAAGAAAGTGACTTCAGCTAAATATAAAGAACTTTTTTATTGTTTTGTTTTTGATTTTTAAAACAAGGATTCTCTGTGTAAAGGAACTTTTTTGGTTTTTCGAGACAAGGTTCAAGGTTTCTCTGCATAATAGTCCTGGCTGTCCTGAAACTCACTGAGATCCACCTACCTCTGCCTCCTGAGTGCTGGGATTACAGGCATGAACTACCACCACTGCCTGGCAGGAACTTTCTAATATGTAGAACTAACTAGGTGTGACACACACACACACACACACACACACACTGAAGATAGGCAAACAAAAAATTAGCTGGATGCCAAGCGTGGTGGGCCGTACCTATGATTCCAGCACCCAGGAGGTTGGAGTCTTGAGAATCACTAGTTCAAGACCAACAGAGGCTGCATAGAAGGACTCTTAAACCATGGAACAACAAGACTGACAGACGTCCTGTTGGGATTGTTTTAGAAGGGACTTGGCCCTTGTGTAGAGAAGAGAGACTTCCTAGGCCTTTCTTCCAGGGAACTTCTGCTGTTCTGTGAGCCCTGCTCTCTCTATTAGCCCTTTGCAGCTTCCTATTGGTGGTAAAGGAACAGGGTAGGTTGTTGTGGGGTAAGTGTAGACGCAGGTTGTTAAGAAGCAAAACCTGCCTCTGTTGCACAGACGTGCTTCTCCAAATGGGACTGCGGTCCCGTGTGGATTTTCCCAGTTCTCAGGCTCCAGCTCCAGGGTGGGTGCTATCTGCTAGGCTGTCCAGTGACATTTTCTGCTGTCTGCAGATCAGTTTGGATGGGTGAATGAACTTCAGGGTTCATTTAGGGAAGCTATCTGGGGTGCGGGGCTTCGAGTGGGGTTGACTTTACTGGCTATACTTACCCACTTATTTGACTCAAAATGTTAGATATGTTTTCCAACTAGTACTTTTTCTTCCTTAACTGCCAGGTCATGCCAGGGAGTCTGCACTAGGCAAGGCCTTTTGTACCAAGCTTCATTCCCAGCCAAGCTTTGAGGCAGTTAGCCCCTACTTGGTGGCTTCTGTCAGGTTCTTGCTAATTCAGAAGGTAGATCAGTGGTCTTCTCAACATTGAGCTGAACCCTAAAGGACAAAATAGATCATTATTCTTCTGAGAGAAAAGAAAGGCAGTCCTGCTTTTCCAAGTCATCCGGTACTGCCTTTTCCTCCTCTTCCGCCTTGGAGACGGAACCTCCGCTTTGCCATTGTGACCGCACCTGGGTTTCCTTTAGCTAACATTAGCTAACACCAGCATTATGTGTCTCCGCACATACACAGTTTTAGAGGTCAAACAAAGCTTGGCTTGCTTGTGTTGCAGGTCAATCACCCTCTGAGGCGCCAGTTCCCAAGCGTGTTGGCCTTGCTCACATATCCCAAGTCATTTCGGAAGTGGATGGGAACAGGGTGACTCTGAGCCAAGAAACAACACAAGATTCCCTCCCTCTCCAGCAGAAGATCTTGGTTTGCTCTTTGCTGCTCTTGACTAGGCGGCTGAAAATCAAAGAGGTCACTCTGGGGAAGGTAAGCTGGGGGTCTCAGGTGGAGCAGAATGCAGGTTTTTCCAAAAGACCTGTCTTTTTTTTTTTTCCCCCCGAGACAGGGTTTCTCTGTGTAGCTTTGCACACCTTTCCTGGATCTTGCTCTGTAGACCAGGCTGGCCTTGAACTCACAGATCTGCCTGGCTCTGCCTCCCCAGTGCTGGGATTAAAGGCATGCGGGATTAAAGGCATGCGCCACCACCGCCCGGCTAAGACCTGTCTTTTTCAGGCAATAGGAGTTAAAAATGGGTTTTGTCAGTAAGAATAAATGTTGGTATTACTGCATTTGGGAGGCAGAGGCATCATGTGGATCTTTGAAGATTTGAACTAGCCTGATCCTACATAGTTCTAGGCCAACCAGGACTATATAGTAGCCTTAATTAAAAACAAACAAACAAACAAACAAAAAAAAAAAACAAGGCCATGCAGTGGTGGACCATGCCTTTAATCCCAAAACGCTAGGAGGCAGACACAGGCAAATGTCTTTGAACTCGAGGCCAGTCTAATCCACATAGTGAGTTCCAGGACAGCCAAGGATATGTAGAGAGACCCTTGCCTCACCACCACCACCACCCAAAAAAATTTAAGAAACTGAGTGGTTCAGTACCTGTGATCCTAGTACTTAGGAGGCACGTAGATGAGGGTCACCAGCCAGAACCACGAGCAGCCCTTCATTTCGGTGTTTCCCCCTGAACTTGTACAAAGCCTTGTTCCTACATTTTACGTTAAAGTCAATGACTTGGCAGTCCAGAGCAGTTGCTGCTGTGCTTGCGGAGGACCTGGGTTCCATTCCCAGCACCCATGGAGTGGCTTACAACCATCTCACTTTAGTTCCAGAGGACCTGACAACTTTCCTGCTCTCCATGGGCATCGGGCATGAGTGGTGCCCATACATGAATACATGCCAGCAAGACACGGGAAATAAAAGTACATCTTTTACAAAAGACCCCTAAAGTATAGGAAGGGGGAGTGCAGGAGGTGTCTTACCTGTTCGAGGGTTTATTGAAGAGGGGGAAATAGAGTATACAGGTGACTTTGGATGGTATTTCTGGTATTTGCTTTTTGATCTGGGGTTGAGATGTTACTTAGTGACACTGTCCCCTCATTCCCCCAGTTGTACGAGGCCTACAGCAGCATCTGTCGTAGACAGCAGGTGGCAGCTGTGGACCAGTCGGAGTGTTTGTCCCTGTCTGGACTCCTGGAGTCCAGAGGCATTTTGGGATTAAAGAAAAATAAGGAAAGCCGCCTGACCAAGGTACAAGTGACAACTTATCTGTCCCTACTTTTAATTGTCCTGTTCTAGAGAGTGTGTCATTTGCCAGAGTAGAGATTAGAAATGACTAGTGAGCGGTTTATTTTTCTGCTAGCTAGGGTTTCAGAAGAGGGAGGGAGGGAGGGATGTGATTTAGGCCATTGAAAACAGCAGGGTTTGACTTGCCGGTCCGAGGAACGTGGAATATGATAGGGAGTGTAATGGGGTGTGTGTGTGTGTGTGTGTGTGTGTGTGTGTGTGTGTGTGTGTACACGTGTTCTTCCTCATGAAAAACCCTTTGCTCTTTCCAGGTGTCTCTGAAGATTGAAGAAAAGGAAATAGAGCATGTCCTGAAAGGCAAAGCCTTCATTGGTAATATCCTTGCTGCTGGACTGCCCTGAATGTTTCTCTTACCCGACCTGCAAGTATCCAGCTGACATTTGGCAAACTGGGGAGTCTCCATTCTAGCGTATGGATTCATGAGTGATAGCACTGACTGATATCTTTGGCTCTTACTGTTTTTACTCATAAAAATGACTGAGTAGCTGGGTGTGATGGCATATGCCCATAATCCCAGCACTTGGGAAATAGAGGCAGGAGGATCAGGAGTTCAAGGCCATCCTTTGCTACATAGTGAGTTTGAGGCTGTGGCCAAGTACTACTCAGTACCTTTTCCACTTACGCACCTAACCAATGTGCCTGCAAGTATATACAGACTTGTGTTGAAGGATTTGTATGTATTATTTCTAAATGCAAACGATACATTTTGTAAAGAACTTTGAGGTGTAAAGATGAGGTGGAATGATCCAGAAAAATATACAAGCCTACGTGGAAATTTGAAGGACCTTTTGGTCAAAGGACTCTGGAGTTTACTACATTCCTGGACAGGTGCTGCCTCGTTGGACTTTTTAAGAACTCGGGAGTTTCTCTAGTGCTCCTACCCTATATGGGGGTGAATGTAACTACAGATTGTGAATATATTTATTTTCAAGTTTCATTTTTGAGCTGCATTTGTTTTGTTTTTTTTTTTTAATATATTTTATTTTTATGTACATTTGTGGTTTTGCCATGGGTGTCGGGGGGCGGAAACTGGAATTACAGACAGGTGTGAACTGCCATGTGAATGCTGGGAATTGAACTTGGGACCTCTGGAAGAAGAGTCAGTGCTCCAGCCCTTGTTATCTTTTTTTAACCATTTGTGTGTGAGCAAATGGGTGCCACAGTGTTCCGTGTTGGGGACAACTGCAGAGGTCGTTGCTCACCTTGCACCTTGTAGATCCCAGGGACTGAACTCTGGGCACCGAGCATGGCAGCAAGCACCGTTACTTTTGAGCCATTTTCGTGGACCTGCATTTGTTGTCTCTAAGTAGTCACATTCAGGGGAGTTCCAGTTTCAGGACAGCCAGAGCTACATAAAGAAACACTGACTCAAACAAACAACAACAACAAAAACAAACCCGAAGAAATGCCTTCTCATGCTGTGCCACAGTCTTAGCTTTCCTCAAATGAAGCCATTGTTTCAATATGCCTCGGGTCAGGCTTGGATTTTCATCTGACCACTCCATAGTCTCCTTAGATAAATTTCTCCCGTATGGTTACTGAGACACTGCTGGGTTGATTTCCAGTGGTTTAAGTGGTGATTTGTGACAGGGACACCAGAGGGCACCATTATAACACTGCTTTGAAAGTGTGCGACTGGGTAGGGGTGGTTTTGGAGGGAAGGGGCAGGAAGTTGACTTGTTTGGGGAATTGCTATTCCTTTATACCTGAGCAAGATCGTCATCTGTAAACTGTGTTAGTAATGGTCTGAACCTTTGCTTTCCTCTGAGAGAGGCTGCTGCCTCCTTGTCTGATCTGGCCTTGAGTTTGGGAATTGGATATACGTAAAGAAGATCCGTTGGCCACTGTTTCATTCACTCTGCCCACTGCATCCTTGTAAAGTGATCTGTGCTACAGCAGGTGGGATGGGATGGGATAGAAAGGCAGTGAGCGCTCTGAAATGCATACTACCCACTGGTGTGTGTAGCGGAAGAGTCTAGATAGGGGTTTGCATGTCACACACACTCCTTTACTACAGTGTTCATCCCCTCTGGGGCAATGTACAAGTGGAGAGGACGGTTCTCTACCAAGAAGTTTGGGACGTGTCTGGGACTCTAAGGGTTAACAAGCATAATTGTAAAGATTGTCCGAAGACTGATGGAAAGCAGAGACTGAATGGGATTGAGAACAGATGTGAGGCTTGATTTAAATTACATTTTATTGGATGCTGCAGCCTTAAGAGACGTGACTGCTTTACAGTTTGTTTCCACACTGTGGGCAGCTGCTGTCTGTTCTGTGTCCACAGTAGGATCCTGCCCAAAAAGGAGCGGCCTCCCCACCTCGTTGTATTTGAGGCTTGGCGCCTTCCTCTAACTGTGGGGCTTGAGTCGGGAACATGGCCTGACTCTCAGTGGGACTGTGCTATATCCTCCCTGGCTTCTGGCCAAGATCACATTTGCAGATTCAAAGGGGCCAAGTTCCTTTCCCTCTACCTCTTCTTTTTCTAGATGCCCCCCTTTGGAAATAGGGTTTTCTGTGTACTGTTTTGTTAGTTTCCTTCAGCTTCCCCACCCCCAGTGCCCCCACTGACAATTTCTAGGTCATTGCAGCTCTTAAGACTTCATTCAGCAGCTGGAATGGGGTTGGTTCTGTCAATGATGCGTGAAGCAGCTGAGAGTCCCTGCTTGGCTTCCGCTGCCCTTGTGGGAGCAGAGGCTGATGTATGTCAGTAAAGTCTTAAGTGTAATTCAGATGGCCTGCCAGGGCAGAAAGGAAGAGGAGAGTCCTTTCCTTGCCCGGTGTTCTCACTGAAGCTGAGAGCTATGGGAAGGTGGTGGGAGTTTAAGTAGGATGGGACGGGCCTGTGGTTACGTGTTTTTGCCAGGATCTTAGGCCACTCCACATGGAGTAGTGGCAAAGAGGCTGACCTACATTTTTCCTTTTGAAGATGGTGGGATGTGTGTGTCTCTCCTGGTCTGTCTTTTTTTTTTTTTAAGGACCAGATTAAGCTTCCATAGTGTTGAGTATTGCTGTGGAAAGAACATAGACCCAATAAAGTTGGTATGAATATCAACCCCAAACTGCCCCTGACATTTCTGGCTCCATGAAGACTTGCCTGTGGCTAGCTAACTGCAAGAGTGTGTGAGGTCCAGGCTAGCTACCCAGAAATTGGAAAACCTGGCAGACCCCTTTCCCGCATGTCCCTTCCCATTGCTCTCGCCCCCACCCCACCCCCAACACAAGAACTTTACCTCTCAACTACTTCCCAGTCCTCCCCACTTTTATTAAGTACCCTCTAAAGATAAACAATAAACTGGACCTGGTGTACAGGTCTGCAATCCCAGTTATGTGGGAGGATCACAAGTTCAAGACTTGCCTGAACTATAAGAGTGAGTTCAAGGCCAACCTGGAGAATTTATGAAACTATCTCAGAATAAAATAAAAAAAGGGCCAGCTTGGAAATAGCATGCTTGCCTGGCATACACCAAGCCCTGGGTTCAGTCCTCGGTGTGGGGGAGGAAAAGTCAGTAAGGACCAGTAGCTTAAGCCCTGTTTGTAAAAATGCCTTCACTAAGGCTGGCTGGGGAGATAGCTAGTCAGCAACGTGCTTATTGTGCAGGCGTGAGGCCCCAAGCTCAATCTCCAGGACACCCCACCATGAATTCACACACCAGTAATCCAACTGTGGCGCTGGAGAGGCTGAGACAGGCAGATCCCTGGGGCTGGCGGGCTGGCCAGCCTAGCCTACTTGGTCAGTTTAGGTAAGAGTCTCTCTCCACTGTAGTTAAAAAAAAAAAAAAAAAAAAGCCTGACAGCTCCTGTGGAATGATACCTACAGTTGACCTTTAGCCTACACATGCACAAAAATGTCTTGACTGTGGGGGCCGGGGGAGCCAAAGGGGTTTTGTTGTTTATGGTGTAGGGGATTGAACCCAGAGCAGATTTTATTTACATTTGTGTCGTCTCCCACAGATTTTATTTACATTTGTGTCGGTCTCCCGCACTTAACTCTGGCAGCTATTTATTAACTACTTTTCCCTGAACAATACAAGAAAGATACTGCCTTCCCCCCATCTTGAGAACAGTTCTCAGCTGGAGGTAAACTCTGCTACCCAGGCACTCAGGTGGGCTGGGCCCCTGCAAAAGGCCTCCTGATTGCAGTTGCTGGCCGTGTTGGTTGATCAGACCTCAGCCCTTGGGCTGGATATCCTAGTAATTGGCTTCAGGCAATCTCTATTGCTTCAGGGAGGCTTTGGTTACGGGTTGGAGACTTGGCCTGCAGGCTAGGAAGAGGTGGTTCAGTCCAGAAGTTACCTAACATCCCCAGAAATCGCCCAGAAAACGGCCTCTAGTCTGTAGGGGACTGAGGAAGAACCCACCTTGGATGTCCTACTTTCTGGCTTTGTGGGGGAAGTTAGCTCATTTTCCTGCTGCTGGCTTCCCCTCCACAGAGGAAGGTGCACGGGGCAGAAGTGTACCCTCTGGTCTTCTCTTTTTCCAACTCCACCAGTCCGGACACTGCCCGTGGAAAGCTAAGAGGGTGCGAGCAGCCTGGGTTGAGGCTGAAGTGTAGCCCGGCGAAAGGAGAGCCGGCTCCGTGTTGGCTTTTTTTTTTTTTTTTAATTTCTAATTGAGTTCTGAATCAGCCTCATTCGCTTTGATCCCTCCTCTGTTTCCCACACTGCCTGAAAGAGCTAGATCAGCACTTTGTAACAAGGGTGCGCCTGCTCCCCACACCCCCCTCCCCGACGCTCACTGCTGCCGCCATCCACGGCTTGTCTCCTTCGGTTAAGATAATGAAGATACTGAGAGATAAAATGTGTATTTAATAAGGGTGGGGGCAGGGAGGCGGAAAGGGGCAGCCAGGGCCTTCCCTAGTTTGGGGCCTCGCCAAGACTCTAGCTGAAAGCAAAGCTAGAATAAGACTTGGCTTCGGGGTGTGGGGGTTTCTGGGCCTCAATCCAGCTGACTTCATTGCCTGCTGTTTGCCCTAAATTCCCCCACCTCCACCCTCTCACCGCCACACTCCTTCCCTCTCTGCTCGCTCCCAGTGGGGAAAAAAGGAGTCTCGCTTGACTTTCCTTTCAGCTGGTAACTTGGCCTTTGCTGTGGTACCCCCCACCCCAGTGTCAGCTGCAAGGTCAGGCTAGGGCAGCCCCCTGTAGCCTAGGCCTGTAGAAGCTGTGGGTTCACAGTGGGGGGCGAAAAAGCTGGAGTTAATGAAGGCCAGCTGCCCGGCTGGGTTCTGCCTACAGCTAGCTGGAGGCCAGCCTTCGGTGGTGGTTAGGTGGAGGGGGAGGGTGACCTCCATTCCTGGTTACAAGGATATCCTGTGGCAGCCGGGCCTGTGCTTCTCCGGGAGCTTGGTTTCAATCCTCAGCTTGTTAGAGTCGTCTGCTTCTCTCCTCCTCGGTTCCTCCCCTCCCCAAGTAACACTCGGCTCTTACTGAGCTTTCTAACTGTAGTGGTGGCCCAGCTGAGATCTGAGGATCTCCAAGCCCTTTGGTAAACACTCATTAACTGCCTGGGAAGAATCCGGAGTCCTGTTTAACAGCTGGGAGAGAACTGAGGCACATTAGGGTGAAAGGCTTGACCTGAGCTCACCCCGCAGACTCCACCCTGGGGCTTCCATCCATGCCGTCTAGGACCTTCCAGTTCTTCCTGCAAGATGGTGAGCTTGAAGACTCTGCTGCTGCCCTCTGCCCTTCTAGGAAGAGGGCACTGCTCTCTCCCACCCCTCAACATGCCCTGGACTTCTCCTGGCCCTTCACCCCATGACATTTCCCCTGCATCTGCTGCTGCTGTTGGAAATAGTACGCAACACTCCTTGCAAAATGTTCTCAGGCCAGCGCTCTGCAGACTCCTCAGACCCCTCTCCACTGTCCACCATGCCAGAACTTCTCTTTCAGGGTGACCAGAGAAGGAAAGTCCATTATCCTATGCTACAGAGCCAGTGACCTTGAAGTGGACCTACTGTGTTAAGAGCTGTCTCTGCCCCAGAATAACACCGGGGGAAATGCCCTTTAAACGCGTTCATTATGGCAATAAAGACTCAAGGTCCTGTTGAGGGCTGAGCAAGGGTACTGGTTGACTTCTAGGTTCTGTGTCTCATGCGTCCCCTGCTAATTGCCATCTCTGGTACTAGATGTAACTGAAGACGTCCCCTCCTCTCTTGTCCCATCTGCTCAGCCCCTCCTATACCTGAGAGCATGCCACAGGCTTCCTAGTACACCATAGTAGGCTCTGTAGTCTAACAGTCTCCAGCTGCCATTGAGACATTCGGCCCTCTTGCTGAAGACCAAGGTTTCTCCTGGGATGGTCCCTTAGGCACTTAGGAATAAAGGCGTGGGATGAGTAGACCGATACATCTGAAAAAGGGGACAGGAGCGGGTGTGTGTCTGTCTAAAGGACAGACATCCCTGACATTCCCATAGCTGATATAGCTAAATAGCCCAATGGGAGTGGTAGAGAATAAAGTCCTCAAGTCTGTCCTCGGGGGCCCAAGGCCAAACCCATAGGCTCGGGAGAGGCAGAAAGAAATGTCTGTCTGTTGTATGGGGTGTCTTGGGATCTGATACCGCTCCTGGCCCCTACCCATGCTCAAATCCCCCCATCTTTCTTTCAGTGGATTAGCTTTCCTCCATCAGTCCCCAGTGCTGCACCCGCTAACTGAGTGAGGGTTGGTGGTAGAGGGCAGGGAGGGCCTACAAGCTGGAGAGTGGGCTTTAGGACCCAACGGGAACCGAGTCTCTTGCAGCAGCCTAACCCAGAAAGCAGGGGGGAATCCTGAATCGAGCTGAGAGGGCTTCCCCGGTTCTCCTGGGAACCCCATCGCCCCCCTGCCGGCACACACCTGAGCAGGTAGGATAATGCACACCCCCTCTCAATTCTCCCTGGGCCTCCTTTTGTGGGAGTCTCCCAGCTCGGGCTCCGCCGCTTCCCTCTTCGGCAGTTCAGGCTCTCCCCATTACTCCCCGCCTCCCCATTGCTCACAGTAGTCCAGGGAGGTGGGAGCCTGGGAACCCTGGGGCGTTGGAAAGCTCTGAGCCCCAGACCCCCGGAGCGCCTCTCGGAAATTCGCACCCCTTCAGGCATTCTCCATTCTCTAGCTAAGAATGGAAAGTGGGGGAAGGTCTGCCCAGGCCCCACGCCCTGGCACCCTCCTTTGCAGTATTGATTCAACCCCCCACCCCCACCTCACCTAGACTGGAGAATTGGGAAGTGATGGCCAGACAGAAAAAGTGGAGAGGGCATGAAGGGAACCCTACTCTCCCTGAGGGCTTCTCCCTTGCTGCTTCCTGGCTTCCCAGCCTGGCGCTCCGGACTTTACCTCCACTCCCTCTCCCTGTGTAAGGAGCCCAGGTCTCCTTCCAGGTGCACGATGATGCACTTGGGTGCACCAGGGCTTTGTGGATGGCTGGTGGAGGTTTGCTGACCTTGTTCTCTAGGGAAAGTCCTTTCTGCTTACAACACTCATTCCTTCGAGCACCTCAGCACCTAGTGCAGAAGCCTCTCTCCCTTGAGTGTCTGTGTGTAACCATGTGGTTGTAGGACCTATACATGTTGGATAAAGGTTCCTGTATGCATCCAAGGGGAGAGATCCCAGTGAGGTCCAAGCCAGATCAGGCTCAGTCCAGATGGCTGAGGAAGGGGGTGTGGACCAGATCTGGAAGGCCTATCAGCCATGCCAGCTCCCTGCAAGCCTTGGCTTACAGAGCCTCAGGCTCCTGGTGTTACCCTGGAGCTGGGAGGTCCCCAAGCTCCTGCCCTCCTGCAGGATCTCTGGGAAAGAACTGGATGGTACCTGCTGTTACACTGGCTGGTTTTCCCCTCCAGTGGTGGGCTGACAGGCCCTGCTTGCTGAAGATGGGGGCATCTCATCATGGTTTGGTGGGCTTATGTGAAGGGCAGGTGGTTTGTCTGAATAACTAGTAGTCATGTGTGTATCTTGTCTCTGGGGGTAGCTGAATTGGGGGGGGGGTGGTGATAGAAAAGGTCCAGACCCATCATAGTTTGGCTTTCAGGATGTTGTGAGGGTGAGTGACATGCACCTGTCTGCAAGCTACTAGCTATGTGCTTATTTTCCTTCATGTTTCCCAAGGTCCCTCTGAGGGCTGGCTTTGGAGGAGAGGGTCCGTAATGGAATGGATTCCTGGGTGTGAACAACAGACTGGGAGTCAAAGGCCTGAGACTCTTAACCATGTGCATTTATAATCTTCCTTCCAGCCAAACCTCAGTTTCTTCATCTGTGAAAGACTTCTGGCCATAGCTGGCTAAGCTTACCTGACAGTGTCCCGGCCATAGAAGGCCCCAGGAGATAAAGGATGGGGAAGCCCAG
This sequence comes from Onychomys torridus, assembly GCF_903995425.1. Lineage (NCBI taxonomy): Eukaryota > Metazoa > Chordata > Mammalia > Rodentia > Cricetidae > Onychomys > Onychomys torridus. The sequence continues at coordinate 87,026,868 of NC_050450.1, forward strand.
TGTAAACTCGTTAGGACTGCAGAGCTCCAGGAGAGGAACCCTCCTTAAATCTGGGTCAGTCTCTCTTCAGTTTCCTTCCACCACTGCCCAGGGGACAGAGGAGCCTTGCAGGGCCATTGCCTGAGGATGCAGAACTTCTTGAGCTTCCCCTGTCACCAGGGTGCTTGCCAGGACAGCACAGATCTTTGCACCAGGCTCTTTTTTCCCCCCTCAGAGGCCACACAGCTTAGTCCAGGAGCCTTTTCTCCACCTTCCTTCCCTGTCTGCGTCCTTGTCTGTCTCTTCCCTGCCCAGTGGCCTCCTTGTCCGGCTCACTGGGCAGGAGCCCTAATCGGATTGGACAGCCGAGATATGTGCGGTGACGGAAAGCAAGCAAGCGGGCAGACGGCGGGAGGGAAGCCCCTGGCATTGCCCTGGCTCCTGAGAGAGAGAGCGCACAAGCACCACCTTGGGCTTGCTGACTCCTGGCTGGGTCCCAGGGAAGGGGAGCCAGAGGAAGCCCAGAAAAGAACCGCTAGGGACTAGGGACTGAAGGTCCAGGTGGATCCCACACCCGAGGCCATGGTTGATACTTAGCCTTAAAGGGCAAGCACCCTGGGTCCGTAGGTGGGAGCTAGGCTGTCTCCTCTCTTCCCCTGGCTCCACCTTCTCTCTTCCTGCCTGTTCATAGTGTTTGCTGCTCCAGTCCAGCCCATCTTGCCAGGACCTTCCTATGGGTCATATCTGGTAACTACAAGGGCACTGTGTGTGTGTGTGTGGTGTGTGTGTGTGTGTGTGTGTGTGTGTGGTGTGTGTGTATGTGTATGTACATGTGTGTGTATATGTGTATGTGTGTATGTACGTGTGTGTGTGTGTGTGTGTATGTGTATGTGTGGTGTGTGTATATGTGTATGTGGTGTGTGTGTGTGTGTGGTGTGTGTATGTACGTGTGTGTGTGTGTGTGTGTGTGGTGTGTATGTACGTGTGTGTGTATGTGTGTGTGGTGTGTGGTGTGTGTGTGTGTGTGTGTGTGTGTGGTGGTGTGTGTATGTGTATGTACATGTGTGTGTATATGTGTATGTGTGTATGTACGTGTGTGTGTGTATATGTGTATGTGTGGTGTGTGTATATGTGTATGTGGTGTGTGTGTGTGTGGTGTGTGTATGTACGTGTGTGTGTGTGTGTGTGTGTGTGTGTGTGTGTGGTGTGTATGTACGTGTGTGTATGTGTGTGTGTGTGTGTGTGTGTGTGTGGTGTGTGGTGTGTGTGTGTGTGTGTGTGTGTGTGGTGTGTGTATGTACGTGTGTGTATGTGTGTGTGTGTGTATGTGTGTGTGGTGTGTATGTACGTGTGTGTGTGTGTGTGTGTGTGTGTGTGGTGTGTATGTACGTGTGTGTGTGTGTGTGTGTGTGTGTGTGTATGTGTGTGCACGTGCATGTCATGTCTGTCACTGTTGAGAGACTGTTTCCTTCCCTCTCCTTGGAGATATTTTTCTCACTCACTCTCTGGGCTGGAGGCCAGGACTCCTGGGTTTCCCACTTGCCTCACTGTACAGGGCTCCCTTGCCGACCTCCAGAGGGTCTCTAAACTGGTTTCCTGAGTCCTCTATGAGGAGGGCCTTCCCCTAGAGCTGGGAGGTGCCAGAAATCCCAGATGGGATGGGTAGCAAGGTACTATCGCCTGTGGTGCCAGTGAGAATAGACTTCTCCCTCATGACCTCTGATTCAGCTTGGGGGCAGTGCATGCCCAGCATGGTGGACATGGTCTGGTCCTGCCTCCAAGCTTCTTGCTCTACATGTGGGAATCCAAGATCTTCTGCTGCCCTTTTGGCTATGGTGTCTGGAGTCGGGGTGCCTATTGAAACCCCTATATCTGAACCATGTATATTTTGGGGAGCAAACAACTAGCATAATTGGGGCTGGGGTACTAGGTTATCTTCCCTCCAGTTGGGCTAGGATAAAGGAAACACACCAACTTTACCAAATGCTAATTCCCTCTGCCCTCAAAAGACCAGTGGGTAGAGCCAAGCCTTCCCCTCTCAGTACCCACAATGTGGTTGGCATTGATTTGTCAGAAATTGGGAAGGGTTCCCTCTAGACCAATTGAGTCCTTTCTTCTCCCACAGGGCTGGGGCAACTCTGTGATTGTAGGCACTTATGAGCAGGCCTTCCCCCACTAGGGAAGGAGTGTGGGATGCCCCAGAGATGGCCAAGTTGGCACTAGCCCCAGGCTGGAGTGCTGGACACTGTTCTGAGCTGAGAGTTAGTTGGTGGGTGAGGGCAGGGCACAGGCCTCCCTGCCCCCTCATTTCCTGCTCTTTGGGCAGCTGTGGGCGAGAAAGGCTGTGGGGACTGACTATTTTTAGTTGGTCTGTCCCCTGCAGGAGGGACGTGCCGAAAAGCACGGGCAGGCAGAGGTGAGGGTAAAAAGGCAGAGGGGCAGAGGAGTGAGGAAATGCCAGGGGTAGCCAATAGAACAAGGAAGTGTGTTGGCCAGGGGAGCAACCTTGCATGGAGGGGCTTTGACCCAGCTCTGACCAGCAGAGAAGCTCTGGGGACTCCTCAGGTTTCTCAGTTTCCCTCAGATCTGAAAGGGACTTTTGAGGCCCAGATGAGCCCCTTCCCCTCACAGACCCCAGAGAGGGGTCTGTTTGGCCCTAGGACTCTCCTCCAGTTACCAGCTTTGGTCTCTACCACGGCTGGCTTGTGCTTCCTTCCCGGTTTGCAGCAAGGAGAACCTCAGGCCAGGGAAGGACATGAGGGAGGGCTCTTTCCCCTTGTGCCTGTTTATGCAGGGTCTCTGTAAACCCCAGCTTGGTTTGTTTATACGTCCACCATGTGGAAAGCGTCTGAATCCAGGCTGGAAGGAGGTTGGGGTTGGGGTTTGTTTGGGTGGCCTGTGGCCACTGGTGTGAATGGAGGTGCTGGATGGCTTCCAGCACGTTCCCAGGCTGGCAAGCTGTGGGGCTTGGAGCCACCTTTCAGAAGGGACATCCCGTCCAGCTGTTTCATTTTAGAGACCTAGAGAGGGCTAGGGATTTGTCCACAGTTGCAAGGTGAGTTGGGGAGAGAGATGGAGGACAAGGATCCAGATCTTCAGACCCTCCAGAACCCTTTGTGAGCCCGTTCCTGCCATGCCCGGGACCCATACCCAGGACCCATGCCCTTGTCTCCTGCACAGAAAGGGAGTAGAGCAATTAGCAGATGCCCTCTGAGACTTAGGAGCAGAGGCTGGTGTGGGGAGACAATTTGGTAGGGAACTGCTGTCTCTTGGGAGTCTGTCTGTCTGCATTCTGTCTCCCTGAGGGGCTCCATGTTGTATGGGTGCAGAGAGGTGAATAACACCCCCTATAGTTGTTCCAGAACCTTCCGGTGTGGTGTTGGCAGCTAGGGGGGAGTTGCTGCAGATGGGGCTGAAATCTAACACCTACTTCCTGTTCTGCCTCCTGCCACTCAGCCTCCCCATTTTCTGGCTGGCCACCTCCTCACCAGGCAGCTCTGAGTGGGTCACAAATTATGGTGCAGGAGCCCCTCCCCCTCTCCACTCAGTTTCCCTGTCTCTGGGGTCCTGATTTATCATGCCCCCCACCCCCCCCATCAAGCGTGCTGCAGTGTGTGAGAAATCAATAGTGCAAATGGATTGAGGCTGTGCAGCCTGTCAACTCCCTTTGGGTCCCTCCAGCTCCACTGGGACCCTGTAAGTTTAGTCTGCCCCTTTCTGGTTTAACAGAGACAGAGACACACCTTGTGGTTGTAGCCCCGACAGACATGGAGCACGAGAACTCTGTCTTGTCTCCATCTCTCTCTGTTCTCCCTCTCACATACACTGGGCTGGTCTTAGCATGACAAATACTCTGGAACATTTATTTCCTAGTTTGGGTGGAGTCGGGTGGAGGGGCTCAAAGGGCAGCGGGCTGCCAGCCAGAGGTGGGGAGGGAGGCAGGTGGGTGAGGGAGATGGGGAAGGAGCTAGAGAAGGGATTGGGTGACAGCCCACCCCATTGGCTTTGGTAACTCAATCCCTGGCCCTACCCTCACGATTTCCCTCCTGTTCAACAACTTCAGCAGCTGCTGCAGGAGTGTGTGTGTGTGTGTGTGTGTGTGTGTGTGTGTGTGTGTATGGGGGCGTGGGGAGGGCGAGAGAGACTGTGGAGGCAGGGGTGCTGCCAAGACATGTTTAAAGGAGACTCATAGCCTGGGTACAACTTGGGTGGCAGGAGGAGGTGGGGTAAGTCAGAGAGTGGGTGGTGAGTGATGGGCAGGGGGGCAGGCTGTAAGGGGGCGGGGCAGCCCTGCCCAAGGGTCTCACTAAACTTGTTGGCGCTACAGCAGAGCTGGTATCTTGGGGCTGGGCAATAGTGAGGAGGTAGGGGCCAGCTGAGCCACAGTTCAGTTCTGGACGATGAGGCCTGCCTTCACCAGGGGGCGCATGTAACCAAGGAGGTCATAGCTGGCCCCTGTCCCTGATCCTTAGGCCATGCCTGCTGGGCAGCACAGCCCTGGTAGTGACTAAGTGGCTTCTGTCCCTGGGCTGGCAAAGTACCAGACACAGCTCTTCTCGGTAGGTGAGTCACTGCCCTGGCATCTTCCCCGGATGCGGCTGAGTCACCAGGCCGTGCCCGCCTGGTAGGTGGGCATCATGCTCGGGCTAGGGTGGTGGTTATATGTGTACCCCCAGTGCCTTCTCTGGTCTCTTTCATCTCCTGGCCCTACCCATAAACCTGCAGAGCCAGGCAAGCGTGTGATGCTTCCTCCACATACTCTGTTGAGGGAAAGGAAGAAGTAGCAGGCTTCAGAACAGAGCGGGATGTGTTTGGTCTGAAGGGAACGGTCAGCGTAGTGTTGATGGCTGTGGTGGGAGCGTGGAGCAGACAGCTGAGTTTGAATCCCAGATCTGCATTGACAGACTGCATGACCTTGGCAAAGCAATTCATTTGTTGTTGTTGTTTGATTTTTGGTTTTTCGAGACAGGGTTTCTCTGTGTAGCTTTGCGACTTTCCTGGATCTCGCTTTGTAGACCAGGCTGGCCTCGAACTCACAGAGTGCTGGGATTAAAGGTGTGTGCCACCACTGCCTGGCTCATTTTTGTTTCGTTCTGTTCATTTGAGACAGGTTCTTACTCTGTAGCCCAGGCCAACATGGAACTTACTAGTAGCCCTGGCTTGCCTAGAGCTCATGGCCACCCCCTGTCTTAGTCTCCCAAGGCCTGGGACTATAAGCATGAATTACCACATCCAGCTGGTTGGCAATTTCTCTTTGAGCCTCAGTTTCCTATTCTGTACTATGGGAACAGGACTCATGTGGGACTGAAAGAAGTGGATCCAAGATAATCGAGGCAAATACACCTTATGGATAAATGAGCTGGGAGGCTGGGGGAGGAGGAACGAGTTGAGGCTGGTTCTAGCAAGTACCTCTGGCCTTACCCACCTCCAGGTGGTCTTGAGAGACAAGCTTTCCCCATGCCCTCTTCAGACACTGCTTGGGGCTCACACTTAAGTGTGCATGTGCAAGTGTTCTCTCCCTCTTTAGGCTGTCCTCAAACTCTTAACCCTGCTCCCACCTCACCCAGGATGCTGAGGTCATAGCTACGCACCACCATGCCTGACGTAATGCTCTTCTTTGGTTGTTCTGTTTTGAAATATGGTCTCACTCTGTAGCCATGGCTGGCCCAAACTGGCCTTGAACTCCAGCAGGGCTCCTGCTGGACCATCCCAAGTGTTGGTGTTATAGGTTACAGGTGTGTGCTCCCACAGCCTGGCTTAATGCTGCTCTTCAGGAGTTCCCACAGGCTGCAACTCCTTTCATGACTAGAAGCTGTCACTGGACAGCTGTCATTACCCATCTGAGCCCCCTCTGGCCTCCACTAGTCTGAAGAGGGACTCTTGTCTTGGGAAGAAGCGTCTCACCCATCCCCACACAGCCTGTCTCCTTTGTGCTGGGTTAGTAGAGGCCCTAGGAGTCTCTCCTAAAGAGCACCCAGGGCTCTTCTCTTTCTAGATTCTTGCTATATTCTAACTTCTCTGTTCTTCTGAAGCAGCGTCCCTGGCAGAAGTGGGTGGGAACCCTGTTTTGGGACCAAGACAGCTGCTGCTGTGGACTCATGACCCCCCACACACACCTAGGGACTTCAGCAGTAGGAGGAGGGTAGGGCTGGACTTTGGACCTGTAGTATGGAATGCCCTGGGCATAAAGGAAGCCTCCCAAAGGTGTGCAGGCTGTGTGTCAGATCTTGTATGTGCCTGACCCCTATAGGAAGTGATTTGTGAGAGCATGGATTTCCTCCATCATCTCCACATGGATCTACCTACAGCTACATCTGTTCAGAAGCATGGTCCACTCTCTGCTTCATGCCCTTGTATATATACACGTCTGTAGGTGCTCTTTTTGTGCTGGGTGTGCATATCTGTCTTTGAGGCGTACACACACATTCACACTGTGAGTGTGTTTGGGATTATGCATTTGTGCCAGGGTGTGTGTACAAGAAGAGTGTACCTGAATCCATATGCTGGCAGGTGTGCCTGAAGGCTGCCCATGTGGGAGGCAGTGTAACTCTGTGCCTGCACGCTTGAATTTTCCTGTCCAGGAACCTTCCCTTTTGATCTGGTAGGATCTAGGCTGGGAGGAGCCTGTGGGAGCAAGAGGTGGACTGGCCCTAGGGCCCCTCTTAGCCTGGTTCCTCACTTGGATGGAGGCCCCTGAAGAAGGCTCAAGGGGAGTGCGGGGGGGGGGGAGGGCGGGGAGTTCGTGGAGGGGAAGGGGTTAAGCGTCGGCCTCCACATCTGGGAGCCATTGGCGCATTCTTGCCTGCTGAGCGCATGTTTGTGGATGGATCTGTACGGGACAGAACGGGACGGGACGGAGCAGGAGGGAGGGGCGGGGCGGGTGGTTAGCACCGGCGGAAATCCAGACAGGAGCGGGAGACTGCTCTGGCCCAGCGGGCGGGAAGGGCTAGGGGAAGCAAGGCTCTGCTTTGCCTAGTTTTCCCTTGCGCCCGACCTCTGGGCAGAGCGTCCCTCCAACCTGGCCTGTGCTACCTTCCTAGGCCGCGGGGCAGAGCCAGAGAGAGACAAGCAGACACCCCAGTTCTAGGCCGGGTTCAGCAACCGATGCAACCGTGAACAAAATCCAAGGCAGGCCTCGGACCCGCTCCTAGTCTGAAAACTGGGCCACCTGGTCAGACTGAGTGTCTCTTCTCAAGGGTGGAGGCCTGGGCGTGTGGCACTTCCCTTTCCAGTGGGATGTCCTGTGGGGGCACTTACCACTTCTCTGCCCAGGAACTCCGGGAGGGAGGCGCTCCGTGCGAACCCACCCTCCTCCAGTGGACTGCTAACGGTGGGGACTTTAGCCCCTCAAATGGCTGGGGGTGGGGGGAGGCTTGTGACAGTTGGGGACTGAGGTGTGCAGATGGAATAGGATTCAGATCCTGTCCGGGAACATGCATGAACTGCCCGGTCCACTCGAGGGGAGCCTTCTAGCATGGAGAGGGTGCTCCTGGCTGACCCAAGAGCTGTCTTTTTGGGCGGTGGTATTTGAAGCTCCTCGGAGGGACTGAGTTGAGTTAGAAGCTTCCTCTAGGGTTAGGGTTAGCTGGAGAGGTGTTGGGGCAAGACAGTCGCATCGGGAAGACGGTCCACTCTCTGTACTTCGGCTTTGCAGATGAGAAATATAAAGGTCCAGAGAAGGGAAGTGGCTTGCTCAAGGTCAGATAGCTTTCAGTTTCAGCTGACCCCGGAGGACTGTGATTAGGAGAGACAAAGACCTGACAGCTGGGGCTGGAGTCAGTGCGTTCGTGCTCTTCCATATTACACCACCTCCTCTCTTCCCAGGTTTAGTAGGTGTGTGTGATGTGTGTGTCCCAGTGAGTGTGGGCGTGTAGCTGGGGGGAGGGAGTGTGTAGGATACCGCACGCTGAGGTTCTTTCTCCGCCGAGTCTTATTTTTACTCTTTCCTCTGAGCTTCACACTCCCCCCCTCCGCCCCCCCTTCTCGCTCTGAATCTCTTTCTGGCGTTTTGAGGGAGGGATTCTCCCAGATTCCCACGGTCCAGCCCTCGGCTGGAAGCGTCTCCTTTAAGGCTCGCCCTTTCCCTGGGTCTATTAAGGAGAGGGGGGCGGGTGTGAGCCTGAGAACCCGCCCCTGGCTGGTGATTGGCCCGTGGCAGGCAGGGGCGGGCTTGCAAGAGGGGGAGCCTCCCTCCCACCCCAGCTCCATACCCTCCGCCCCCCCAGTCTGGGGCTCCGGGTAAAGTTTCAGCCTCCGCACGTGACTCGCCATGGCCGCTGCCGTCGCCCCGCGCCCCTGAGCCGCGGCCCCCCGGACGGCTCCTCTCCGAGGACCTCACACCCCTGACTCCCGGCAGCGCCGAGGCGCCGGCTTGGGGGAGACGCTGTGCTCACGGACACCCAGACGGGTTGCATCCCCTCGCTTCGAGGTAACCTCTCCCCCGGGGTCCTGGGGAGCCCTCGGCTCTCTCGCGTATCGGGGCCCCGGTGGCCTGCTCTGGATGGGAGCTGCGGGCGGGGACTGGGTGCCGGGCGGTTTCGCCGGGGACCCGGGGTTTCCTGGGCTTCCCAGCCTGCCGCTGGCGTGTCTGGGGTTGGGGAGCCCCGTCTGCGCCGCATCTTCGCGCGCGCAGCCTTGAGGCTTCTGCGGCCGTCTGCCGTGCGTGTCCCCAGCGCTCCAGCCGTGGAGGATCCACCGCTGGGAACTCCTCTTTTTCCTCTTCAAAACCAAACCGAACAAAAAGACTTCTTGAAACCTGTTTGGGGAGAGATCAGATGCCCAACGGACTAGCCCCCTCCTACTCTCTCTCCTGTTACCTGAGCCGCCCTGTGGTTTGGGGAGAATCAGCCAGGGGGCCCACCCCCACCGGAGGGAACTGGCCGGGGGGCGGGGCCCGCTCAGCTGGTGTCTCGGTTGGAGTGTGGGGGAGCCGTCAGAATTGGGTGCGGGTGCCAGTGCAGTTGGGTGAGACGCGCCCGGGTCTTGTGTTACTTGGAGGTTGTGGGAGCCTTTTGGGGTGAGGGAAGGACAGAGTAGACTGGCCGACCTGGCTTTGCGGAGGATGTCTGGGATGTAGTGCCACCCACGAGGCTTGGAAGCTGCTAGCCAGATGTGTGTATGTTGAGCGGTGGTTGGCAGATCAGTTTAACTGTGTCCCCTTTCCTCTCTGGTCACTGCCCTGCTGTCAGGCTGCTCGTGGGAAAGGGGGACAGATCCCCCAGTGTGCTAGGCTGGGGGTGGGGGCCGACTCATATGGAAATAATTTTAAAAGGCAACAACCAACTCAGTCTTTAGAAGTTTCTTGGATTTTTGTTTTTGTTTTCTTCGCTGCCCACCCTGTCTTGGATAGGATGCCCAGCATGCTGGCGCGGAAGGGAGGGTACCCCCTGCCCCTACCTGGTGCCAGCTCCCGATTTTGCAGCCAGATTGCTTCTTTCTGCCTGCTGACTGTGTGCACATCTGTATATGTGTGCTCTCCAACAGAATTGTTTCCTCTGCCCTTTGCTCTTCATACCAATTCTCAGTTCTGCTCTCGATTCACCCTACCAGCTTGGGGACTCAGGAGTGCCAACCCTTTTCTCTAGCTGAAGGCTTCCCCCAGGCAAAAATTTGGGGGAGGAAGGAATTTTGGGGGACCTAGTAAGGACTCCTACGTCCTGCTAGGAAATCAGGGTTCAGCCCCCACACTCCTCCAACTTCTCCCGGGCTTTGTGTGGAGATACACTGGGGAAGGCCCCAGGTTGGAGTGGGGGTGGCCTGGAGCCGTGGGGCTTCCCCTGGGAGGGGTGGAAATGAGTCTGGGGGAGGGAACAAGAAAAGCTGAGTGGTTCTCCCTTGTGAGGAAGAGGGATGAGGAGTCATGGACTTTGTGGCTGTGAAAGATGGTACCCTTCCAGGGGCTGGCACATCAGTACTGCCTGGGAGTCTGGGCTGTGAAGCAGAGAGGTCAATGGGGTCAGACTCAAGTAGGCCCTTGGGAGCCTCTATTGGTGGATTTGCAGGCACTTGGAGGGTGCGAGCCTGTAGTGTGTGCAGAAGGCCATCACTGGAAGGGGTTTCTCAAATCTAGTGACAGTTCTGAGAAGACGCTGGGCTGGGAATCAGCCTTGACCTGCCACAGCCCTAAATCTCCCATCTCTTTAGTCTGACCCTGAATGCACCTGCTGCCACCCTGGGATACCTCTCTCCTTCACCTCCTACTCCTAACCATGTGGCAGTCTGGCAGGAAGCTAGCTGTAGGCAGCCTGATCACCCCTGTGCCTCCTCCGAGGGGCACAGTCACCCACACATGCCATGACGTTGTTCCTGCCAGCCCGTCTAGTGTGGGGGTGAGAACACGGAGTGGCCTTCAGGTCTGTTTGGGGGACACTGACAGATGAACTGTCCTTCCAGTAACCATTTGGTCTCTAAAGCTGGCTCTGCCTTCCCCGATCTTTCTCACCGGGTCTCTGTTCAGACTTGGAGGTTTTAGATGGATGGTCCTCAGAATTGTGTGATATGTGGGGAGGGTATACCATGACATAAGCTTCAGTGCGCAGATTCGTGTCCCCTGGGATGCCTGAGCAGGGAAGGACCTCTTTTCAGTTGGAGGAGAGCTGAGTTGAGCCCTCAGTGGGGTCTTCTGGGGAGCACTGCCTAGCATCTAGGGTGATGGACATCTGAGGAAGGTAATCCTATCCCTTGACAAATAGGCACAGTAATCCACTCCCAGCACCCCACACCCCTGTCTGGTGGTGGTTGTGGTTTTAGGAGTGTGGGGAACTGGCAGAGCCTCTGGCGAGATGACCAAAGTTGTCATGACTTACTGAGTCTTGAGAAAGAAGTGGAGCCAGTGATACCCCAGCTTGGGAGCCTTTGGCTACACATCCTAGTTGCCGCCTGCCGCCTGTGTCTCCCTCTTCACCCTCCTGCTGCTGTCTGGAGCCCACACAGTTTCTGTGGGATGTGGGGGCAGGGCAGGGCCTGGCTCTCCTTGTGTGTCCAGGAGGTGTTCTGGGAATTGGCAGGATTAGTTGAGGGTGTCTGGGTGTCCCTGCAGGGTGGGCGGCATGCGGAGACCTGGCCCAGAGTGTGAGAAAGTGTCAGTGTTGGTGTGTGTGTCCCTAGTCTGGTTTGGGTGTGGGTGTCTCTTGCTTCGTCTGGATCTTGTCTGGATCTTGCCTCCTTCTCTGGTCCTCACCCCCCCCACAAGCCCCCCCAAGCTGGGACCGCCTGCCTGCTCTCCTCTCACTGCAACTGGAACCTCCCTTGCCTGTTCCAGGAATTTGGTAAGGAGGAGGAAGAGGCAGGCAGGCAGACAGACCTCCCACACGCTAGTCGGCCCGCTGGCCTGGCATCACAGGGAACGTGAAATAGGTGCTGTGGTAGGTTTTGCCTGGCTACATTGGTCCCTTCGTCACATAAGGGTTGCCTCCTGGAGAGGTCCCTAGTGTGCCCTGAGATACCTCGTTCCATTTAGCATCCTGCCCCCAAAGCTCCCTGCTGGACCTCCAGGCTCCATACTCAGTCCCAGTAGCTGGTGGGGGATTAAGCTGCTGCCAGCCTGGCCAGCACCTGTTGCCAACCCCAGCCTTGTAACTGGAGCTAGCCAGTGAGGGGCTGCAAAATGACAGGTGTAATGTCTCCAGCCAGCCCCCAGCCTCCTCTAGATTTGCCTTTCCCTCCTGGTTGAAACTGGGAAAGCCCATCCCCCACCTCTGCAAGTGTCAACCTAATCTAGCCTGGATACTCCGCCTATCCTGCCTGTGGACCCTTTTACCCCACCATTGGCTGCTGCAGAGTTAGGCAGCCCTCCTTCAAGTTCTTAGAGCTCTCCTGCCTTGACAGGGCAGAGTGTGTGCATGTGGGTGTGCATGTGTGGGTGTGGGTGTGCATGTGTGTGCGTGCATGCGCGCATGGTGTGTGTGTGTGTACGCGCACACTCGTGCACGCATTGGGGGAGGCAAATGGGGTGGTTCTCTTAATGTTTTAATTGCATAAAAACTGGGAGCTCAGCTCTCGGCCGGTGGGGAGTCTGGGGCTGGCTGGCCGCCCGGTTTGAGCTAAATATAGCCTGGGACATCTGCAGAGAAGGGAGGGGGGTGGAGGGAGGTTCCATTCCCCTCACCTCAGCCAAGGTGCCCTCGTCAGGGCGGGCACCTTGGAACGGGGAGCGGGGATTCCTCAGCACAAAAGGCAGGGGAGTGGCGGTAGGGGCTGGGCATTTGGGAATTTGCCTGTTCGGAGGCCATAGTGAACCATAGTGAATCGGGAGGCTCAGGATAGGACCCGTGTGGGGGACGTGGGGGACTGGTTAGGTCCTCTGGCCCTGGCTCCTTCTTCCCCAAAGTTGCCTAAGGTCAGGCAGCTTCAGTGTGTCACAGTGACCTCCTCGCTGTGTGCCTGTGAGTACACACCTAGTGGGTGGCCCCTCCCCCTGGGACGGCGGCCCCTTGGGCGCTCCTGCAGACCCCCAGCCCTGCTGTCCCTTGCCCCACAGCGAAACCTTCAGCCCAGGAATCGAGACTTGAGAAGGGGAAGCTGTGGCATGGAGTTCTCTGATCTCCAGTCACGGCAGGAAGTGGAGAGGAGGGGGGAGGAGGGGGGTAACCTTGAGTGGCAGACGGAGGAGGGCACTGTGAGCCCTGTATGAACTGACCGCGCACATGGTGGTGGGGAGGGGGCCACCCTTCTAGCGGGCCCCTCTTCTCTCCAGCTCCAGGTAGGGGAAGTGTTGGGGGACGACAGCTGATTCCCCAAGGGCTGCAAATCCTCCAGTCAGCACCCCCTAACAGTGAGGGGGGGGAGAAAGGTCTTCCTGTCACGTGTTCACCACTTCCTGTCCCACTGTGGTTCCTGGGATGTTTGTTGTTGGTTGCCATGGTGATGGCCGCCGTAGGCACTACCCCTGGTTTTTGTGGGGAGGGACCTGCCCCTCCCCTCAAGGCCCACAATTGGGAGGGGGTGCTTGGGAGGCCTGACTAGGGGGCCCCTTCAAGCTGAGCCTGTGTGTGTGGTCTCTGACGACTCGGGTCCCTGAGGGCCCTCAGACTTCTGTCTGGGAAGGAGTCACAGCCACCTACTCAGACTGTGTTGGGAAGACTGACTTGTGGCCGTGCCTGTGGGAGACTTGATTTGGTGGCGGCATCTCCTCCATCTGAGTCCTTCTGCCTTTTCAGACATGGCTTCCTAGACCCTGCCTTCCTCCCTCCCGTCCTTCCTTCCTCCCTGGAGAGTTTGTGTCTTCTTGGGATCCAAGCTGGTGTAGAGGGGACTGGGGGCCACCAGGCCCCTGATGTTTTATGGGTGGGGAGACAGTGAGCAGCTCTGTAGCCACGCACAGCGGCACCAGCTTCTCTGGGCTTCAGCAAGCTCTGTTCTCCAAGGGAAGGCCCAAGAGCTCAGGGACCATTTTCCCCACCTAACGTGGGCTTCTCTGCTTGGCTAGGCATGGAGAAGGGAAGCGATTCCCCCTGATTCTTGCTGGACTAAGGGGCTCCCTGTGGAGTAGGAAGTTCCTGGGGGGTCCTAGGGTGTGGGGTTGTGGGGCAGGGCTTAGTCTGACTCAGACCTGGCCTGGGGTCAGAGCCAAAAGGATATCCTGAGCTAGGAGGGGGTGTTCCTGGCTTCCCTGCAGCTTGGGTCCCTGGGGAGGGTGATGGGAGGGGACTGGTAGCATCTAGCTCTATTGGCAGTGTGCCCTAGGATTCAGAATGCAGCAGGCTGGGGTTGGGGCTGAGCTGAGGCGATGAGTGGGGAGTGATGTAGCTCACCTCTCCTTGCTGCTGCCCTGTTTGCCATACACACACACACACACACACACACACACACACACCTTCCCCTAATTATGAGTGAATTGTGCTTCCTGCATGGTGGAGATGGTGAGGGGTACAGTTGCCAAGGTGGGGGTGGGGAAAGCCCCATGCCAGGCTGGGTATGCACATCGGTGGTTTCCAGGCTGGGGGGTCCCCTTTGTGCCCGTTTGGTCCCCCATAGACACAAACAGAGTTGCTGTTGTACTGTCCACACACTCCTGTGGTCTGGCTGTGGCCAAGGCAGGCTCATTTCTTCCTCTTCCTGTTTTCTTCCTTCCTCATGGGTTGGCCCCCTCTTCCTGTAGGCCTGGGCTGCCCCCTGCCCTTTCACCTACTCTCTGCTTCCATGGAAGGACCCAGTTGCAGCCCTGGTTCTGGTTGGGCCCCTCGGCCACCCTGTGCTTCGGAAGTCCTGAATATATGTCCCTCAGGAACACGGGCGGGGTGTGGTAAAGTCTATACTCCTTTTTCTCGGGACCCAACTTGTCCTGGCCTCGCATTTTCTGATTGAGCCTCATGCTTGCCAGTCATTCACAGCTGATATGTGGCTTCTGGGAGCTGGGACAGAATTTTGGTTTTGTGGAGTATAAATAGAAGACGTATGAGAACCATTCTTGTGGGATGAGGCGCTGTGTCTTAATGTGGGCACTGTTGACATCCAGCAGCAAGATTCTGTTTTTCCCCCCCAACCCCCGAGACAGGGTTTCTCTGTGTAGCCCTGGCTGTCCTGGAACTCACTCTATACACCAGGCTGGCCTCGAACTCAGAGACCCACCTGCCTCTGCCTCCTGAGTGCTGGGATTAAAGGCGTGCGCCACCACTGCCCAGCTAAGATCCTGTATTCTTACCTCGCTGACCCCCTAGAGAGGACATGCTCAGAGCCTGCCTTCACACTCTGGGGCAGGTTGGCCTGCCAGGCCTAGCTGTAGAGACACATGCTGGCAGTGTGTAGGGCTGGTGGGGAAGGACCGTGCCTTCTGTCTGGGCCTGGTTCTAGAAGCCTTTGGTGGTCTTGCCCTCAGTGAGGTGGAGCTGTGACTGGGAGAACTCCTGGAGAAGAGGGTAGTGTTCACAACTGCCTCCCAACCTGGTCTGCAGATGAAGCTCTGTAGGGGACGGGAGAGGTTGTGGCTTCGTGTGGTGTGTACAAGCACTTTTCCTGGAAAGCTTTAAATAGTTCTAGCCCACTGTTCTAGCTTGAAATCGGTCCTGTCCTGCCCTGCCCCTGCCTGGCCAGCTCAACCAACTCCAGGCAGGGTAGGGGGTCCAGAGTGTTCCCCCCCTTCCCTCCCCATCTTGCCAGGGCTGGAGGCCCTCCCACCCAAGTTGCCTTTGAGCTCTGTGTCTCATTTGCATATGATTCATTAACTGTCTCGAATGCTTAGGAAACCCCCATCTCCCCTTGTTTTAAGCTCCCCAGTCTTTGCCCCTTCTGAGGGAACTGCTTGGGGCTGGGTGTGTAACTTGGTAAAGTGCTTGCCTGGCGTGCAGGAAGCCCTGGGTTCTGTCCCTGGGCACCATGTAACCCTGTCACGGTGGTGCATGTCTACCACACCAGGATTCTGGAAGTGGAGGCTGGAGAGTCAGAAACTCAGGGTCGTCAGCTAGTTTGAGGCCAGCTTGTCTCAAAGAATGCGCATAAAACAGGACTGCTTGACTTCTGTCCCAGGGGAACCCTCTTGGTGAAGGAGCACAGAGTGGAGCGGGTGGATGAAAAAGGGAGACCTGAGAGGCGGCTCTGCCAGGTCTGGGGGCCTCTAAGTTCTTTCTCCCCAGGACACGGGAGGAAATGGTCTATTTCTCTTCCCTCCCCAAATCCAAAGATTTCCCTTTTTTGGTTTGTGAAATACAAGAAGGGAATTTGGGAAAGCGTTGTGGTCAGGCCTCTGCCCACACCCCAGATATCCCTCTCCCCACAACCCTCCCCTCCGTCTGGGAGGAAGCAGATCCAGAAAAATGGGTACCGTTCCCTGCTAGCCCTGTCCACAGTGGCTGGCCCTGGTTGGGGCGAGGTGGAGAGCCCAGGGACCCCAGGAGATGGTGAGAGATGGTTGGGGAGGGAGACAAGCGCCTGCCCAGCACCAGGCGGTACTAGGTGCCTTCCAGGACCTCGTTTATCAAGGGAGACAGTTCACAGGCAAGTAAACATGCTTAGAGAGGTTAAGCCACTTGCCTAAGGTCACCCAGAGTGGCAGAGCTGAGATTGGACACTTCAGACCTCGGGTTTTTTCCGCCATCTTCATGGCTGCCGTGGCTCTCACCTTTTTTTTTTTTTTTTCCATAAAGTGTGTGGCTCTGGAGTGATGTGCATGGTGTGTGTGTGTGTGTGTGTGTGTGTGTGTGTGTGTGTGTGTGTCTGAAGGTGCCAGCTGATCATGATACCTTTTAGGGATTAAAGAGCCCAGTAAGAAGGGGTGCATGGCTGGTGGAGGTACTCCTGCCCCTCACCCCTTTTTCTGCTGGGCGCAATGGATTGGAGGTACAGGTCTGTGGTTTTCTCTCGCTGGCAGAGGGTGGGGGTGAGATGTGGGTGGCTTGTTTTCACTCTTTGGTGCTGGTTTAAATTCTCTGGCCTGGGTACAAGGGGCCAGGGTGCAGGCACCTCTGTGAGGATCATGGCTCCCGAAGCTCCGCCTCACCATCTTTGCCCCTGCCTACCCCTGTTCCCTGGGTAGCCTGGCCGTTGGCCCATTTCTGTGACCTTTGTCCCCACCCTCATCGGAGAGGCCCTCCCTCTTCCCTCAGGGAGCTAAACAAGTTTGCATTGAAGTGTGTAGGCCCAGCTGGGTTGGGCAAGCAGAGGCTCTTCAACCTTCCAGACTTTTCCCCAGAGGTGTGTGTTTGGGTAACTAACCTCTTCCGGGAGAGACTTGAGGCATTTGTTCTAAGGTAGATACCTTTAGTCTTCTGTGTGGGCAAAGCTGGATTCTAGAATGTGAAAGACTGAGCCTCAAAAAGTCTGAGCCAGGTGTCACCCCCACCACCACCACCACCCCAGCAAGGTCAGGATGCTGGGGTTTGGAGTGAGTAGCTTTTTGGCTTCAGCCATGGCTCTGGTGGCCTCTCTTTGGTTAGCTGCCTCCTAGGCCTTACCTATAGGGAGGTAAGCCTCTGTGTAGACATGAGTCCACCTGAGGGCTGGGGAATCCTGGTACATGTTGATTGATGTTGGGGGCCACAGTTTCGGGGACGACCCACAGGGAGGACCCTGGGAGCATCTCCTAGCATGAGAAGCAGGTCCACGGGTAAGCTAGGCTGTGTGAAGCCTGGGAAGAGAACGTGCACCTTGGGAGACTGTAAGGCCACAGTTGTATGTCTTCTGGGAGTGTATACAGGAGCCCATGCACACAAGTCCTGAACTGTACCCATTGTGTGCTGGGGCCAGGTGTGGAGACATGCTATCTCTAGGCTGCCTCTGCTCACATGCTTGCCTGCACACAGGCTGTGTGCAGCAGGCGTGCTCTTGACCACCCAGATGTTCTCTGTAGGCTTGCATGTGTGAGTTTCTGCGAGTCTGGGGGGTATCTGTATGAGGGTCTGAGTGTAGGCACTGGCTGATGACGTCAGCCAGCCCTCTTCCTCCCCAGTCTGGCTCTCTCAGCCCATGTTCCTGTGGTATGGGATCCCATAGGAGATGGGGGACAGAGTGGAAGCTGGCCCTGTAGGTGGAGCCCCTGTTGTTCTCTGACTTCAGTCATCATCAGCCCATGAAGGGAAGGAGACACCTCATTCAGGAGTGAGGCCCAGTGGTTGGTGTGATGAATTACGGTAGAGATCATGGTCGTTGATACAGTGCAGATTTCACTCTGGAGGCAGCTGTTGCTTCTGCGGCCACTATCTGTCCCTTTCTCTGTCTTCCTCAGTTAACAGAAGATACAGGCTGGGACAGTCGGCAGAGGACACAGTGCTCTTGCACAGTGGCCTTGGCAAGAATCCCTCATTCTCCTCCTGGTCCCCAGCCAAATGCTGGTTATATATGCATCCTCCAGTCTCCAGGTTTAAGCCTGGAGCTTGGAGCTTGGAACCTGGTATGTCCTAAGTTTGGGGAGTAGGGATGGAGGGAGAATGTTGGAAAGGGACAATTCTTTTTTTTTTTCCCCTGAGACAGGGTTTCTCTGTGTAACAGCCCTGGCTGTCCTGGATCTCACTCTGTAGACCAGGCTGGCCTTGAACTCACAGAGATCTGCCTGCCTCTACCTCCTGAGCGCTGGGATTAAATGCATACGCCACCATGCCCAGCAGAAAGGGACAATTCTTATTTTAGGTCTCTGTAGCTCTTTTTTTTTTTTTTTTTCTTTTAAAGAGCTTTACTGAGATACTAACTCACATACCAGGTCCCCATTAAAGTATGCAGTTTAAGTCCAGCATGGGTGGTGTATACCTGTAATCTCAGCCCTCTGGAAGGTGAGACCGAAAGCTTGCAAGTTCGGTGCCAGCCTGAGAGGTTTAGTGAGTGAGCCCCTTTTGAAAAAGAAGCCAGAAAGACAAAGAGGGTACAGTTGCATGGTTTTCCCAGGTTTGTAGACAGTTGCATGGTTTTCCCAGGTTTATAGAGTCATGTAGCTACCGCCGCTGCCGCCGCCGCCGCCGCTGCTGCCGCCGCCGCCGCCGCCACCACCACCGATGTTAGAACATTTTCACCACCCCCAAAAGTTCCCATACCCATTAGCAGTCACTTCTCATTTCCCTCACATTCACACCCTAGTTCCTAGTAACCGCAAATCTATGCATACAGATCTGCTTCTCCTGGACATTCTTAGAAGTCCAGTCATACAACAACGATCGATGATTGTCTTTGGCAACTGTCCTCCAGGTTGGGCCGTGTTTGTGTGTCTGTCAGTTCTTTGTTCTCTTTTTTTTTGGGGGGGGCACAGAACTACTCTAGTGTGTCGGGGACCCACCATTTTAGACCTTTGGGTCGGTTTCACTGCTCCCTTTTGACCTGTGACCCTGCTCTGAACATGGACACACAAACCTTCTTGTGCGTGACTTCATTGTCTTGTTAGGTACCTAGGAGCGGACTTGCTAAGTGTGCTGGTGCCGTGTTTAAGTTTTTGAGGAACTGCTCAGCTGTTCTGCAAAGCAGTTAGTGTTCGAGACTTCCACCAGCCATGCGTGGATTCATTTCTGCATATTCTCAACCAGTACTTCTGATCTGACTTGGATGTGTGCACAAGGACCTGTGTTTATATGTGGGGGCCAGTGTTGGGTGCCCCCCCCTTTTGGATTTTTAAGACAGGGTTTCTCTGTGTAACAGCCTTGGCAGTCCTGGAACTCACTATGTAGACCAGGCTGGCCTTGAACTCACAGAGATCTGCCTGTCTCTGCCTCCAGAGTCCTGGGATTAAGGGCATGCACCACCATGCCTGCCTGGGTGTCTTTTCTCAATAGCTCCCCATCTTAGTTTTTGAGAAAGGGTCTTTGAGCGAACCTGGACCTTGCTGCTTCAATTAGGCTGGCTGGCAAACGTCAGGGGTCCTCCTGGCTCTGCCCCTCCGGTGCTGAGATTGCAGGTGTGTGGCACCGTGCCTGGCTTTTTACAGGGTTGCTTGGTATCCAGAATCAGGTCCTCATGCTTGCATAGAAAGCTATTTACCAACAGAGCCAAATCCCTAGGCCCTGTTACCTGGTCACAGCCATCCTAGTGTGTAGACATTTAGGAGTCTTCTTAGGAACAGCACCTGACCGGGAGACCAAAGGAAGCAAGAGCTGGTTTGATCGACTGTGATTATTTTTGTGTCTCGTCTATCATATGTATATGTATGTATGAGATATGTATATACATATTTGTTTTCAAACACGCGTCCCCATACATGTGTGTCATCTACACTCAGATGGATTTGAAGAATCCTTAGCTCTGTTTCTCCATTTCCCTTTCTGCTTGCTGTTGCCTATCTGGCCGTGTCATGGAATCTGTACGTCACAGCCGTGTCTCTCCCCCAAGGTGTTATCTGTGTACACCCTCTGGCCTCAGCTGATCAAGGGGGGTGTGGATCTGTGTACACTCTGCTGAGAGGAGCATCTGGTCTTGCGTGTCCTGTCCGCTTACTACCTCATCCCCTGTGTGTTGCTTTTGCAGATGGAAGTATAATAAAGTCTGAACTCAGTCTCTCTTGCTGCTGGGAGCAAGGACTTCCATCCTAGGCAAGCCTTGCCTTCCTGACTTAGGGTTCCCCAGGGCCAGCTGGGCTTCCCAGGGCCACCTGTACTGTTCGGTATTGGAGATGTTGCCTGGGATACCTGAAGATCCATTTCCCTGAGTGTATATGGAATTGGGCCTCCTCCTCAAAGGAGGGATGTACTGATCTGGGATGCTGGGTCTTAGGTTTAGGGGGGAAGTGGTGTGAGAGGCCCCCCCCAACTTAGGAGTCATTTTTCTGAGAAGTGCCAACGCTTTAGGGAAGCGGCTTCTCCCCCTCCCTGCCAGCACACGTTCTCTGTATCTTGACCTCAGGTAACCCACACTGGGGGAAGGAGAGCCAGCTGCCTGCCTCAGCTGCATTGATCTTTGGGGTGCCACTGTGTGGACCCTTTCTCAAACATTCTGGGTGAGAGGCCCTCCCATACTCTGGGCTCTGACCCTATAATCCCCAGTCTGGCTGTGCTATCCTGACACCCCCAGCAGTGTCTGGGCCCTGGTCCTAGGCTGGCCCTGCCAGCCAGGCATGGTGCCAGGTGTCTGCTCAGCTGGGTGCCACAGGAAAATCTCTGGCTGCCCAGGTTGGGGAGCGCCATGGGGAATCCCGTGTGCCTGCTCAGTGCCCACTTACCTGTCTTTCCTCTTTTCTGCAGCGCCACAGGACATGCCACCCCCCAGCTGCCTAGCTGGGGCCCTTCTGGCAGTGGCATCCTTGTTGACACCCTGAAGACCAGCTCTGGACCTTCCTACAAAAGTGTCTTCTCACAGAACTGCTTAAACCAAAGGATCAACTCTTGGGACATCCCCCAGTCCACCTGGCCCCTGGCTGGGGAGGGGGCTCCAGAAAGCTGAAATTAACTCACTAACTTTGGACTGCGGCTCCAGGGACAGAAGGGGGTGGGGGTGGGCTGACCACCCAAACCCCCTCTGGGCCCAGGCCCCATGGCTGGAGGAGGAGAGACCGCATGAAGCCCGTCACAGCCGCCTGCCAGACTGTTTGCCCGCCGTGACTGGGACCGCTTGGTATGGCCAGCAACAGCAGTTCCTGCCCGACACCTGGGGGCGGGCACCTCAACGGGTACCCGGTGCCCCCCTACGCCTTCTTCTTCCCCCCCATGTTGGGTGGACTCTCCCCTCCAAGCGCCCTCACCAGTCTCCAGCACCAGCTTCCAGTTAGTGGATACAGCACACCATCCCCAGCCAGTAAGTCTAGGAGGGGGAGGCCTGGGGGTGGGGAGTGTGGAAGGTGGCCAGGCCTCAGGATGTGACTTCCTGGACACATCTGTTCTGCTGGACCCACAGTGAGTGACAAAGGTCTTTTCTAGACTTAGGGGGACCATTGTGCATGTGTATGTGGCAGGGAGCTTGAAGATGGTCCCACTGCTGCTAGCCAATCAGTGGTGGTTTGATGTTGGGGGTGGTGGAGGAGAGATGAAACCATCTTGTTCCTTCCTATGTTATTGTCCATCTTTGTCCCCTGTGTCCCTGGTGCTGTGCTATTGAGGGCCTTATAAATAGCTCTGAGGAGGCATGGATGCAGAGGTGGATAAACAAACCTCTCAGCCTTTGGTGGAAACGGCAGCTCTCCACTGTGCGTGAACCCCACCTCCACCCCACACCCCACCAGTGCTCTGAGGAAAGGGCTTCAAGAGACAGCCCAGGGCTGCTCAGCACAGCTGGAGCCCTTGCCCTCCCCCTGCCAACTCCCCCGCCCCAGAAGGACAGGGAGGGACTCCATGGGGGCTTTCCGCCTGGACTCTGGCCTTGGACACATGGACAGGCTTGGCAGGGCCCGTGTTTTCTGCCTCTACCCTCGGCCATGAGGGTCACAAGTTGGCTGAGCAGGGGTCTCAGTACCCTGCCCTGGCTGGCCAAGCCAGGTAGTGGGAGGTGTCAGTGTCTATGGCCAGCTGGCAAAGGCCAGGCTTGGGGCCTGCCAGGCCGCTTACAGTAACTCTGGCCCCCAGGGCCCAGCTGGGCTCCAGGCCAGGGCCTATGAGGAGGGAGCTGGGCCTGGCCTGGGGCAGGAGGGGGTAGAAGAAGCAGGAGAGCAGGCCATGGCTGGCTGGCCGGCCGGGCTGGCTGGCCGGTCAGCTGCTGACCTGGGAAACGTGTCCCACCTCTCCTGGTTGGCAGGGACTAATAAGAGTCCTGCCTGGCACCCACTGCCCCTCCCACAGCCATTGGCAAGCTGCCTGGCACCACTGCCCTGTGTGCCCGGCTGGGCTGGGTCAGTGTCCCCTTCTTGGTGTGGGGGCAGCACTCTCTCCTCGGAGCCAGGGAGTCTCTTTGTCCCTGGGGCAGGCTCTGGCTGGGCGCCTCACTGCCCACAACTGGCCGTCTGCCCACAGCCACCACTGCTTCCTGGATTGCCGCCTCTGCCTCTGGCTTTGTCGCAGCCCCCCTCCCATCCCCCGTGCCCCACCAGCCTTCAGGAGCAGATAGTCTATGCCCATGTTCCTTTAAGTCTCCAATCCCTTATACTGTGGGGCTAGGGAGCAGACAGGTGCTACCTCAGTTTCTCCCTGATAGCAACTCCTCAGGCCTTCACCTTCCTCCCTTTTCTTCTTTCCACCTTACACAGGAGAGGCTGAGAACCACATTCTGTTCTGGTGGTTCTAGTCTGTGCTGATGGGGCGAACAGAGTTGCTGGGCACTGGGGCATTGGGCGAGTGCACCTGTGTAAAAATACCACCTGCAGTCTGGGGGTGGGGGTGGGGGGGGGGGCGGTGGCGGCGGCACACCTTTGATCTCAGCACTCTGGAGGCAGAAGCAGGTGGATCTCTGAATTCAAGGCCAGCCTGGGCTACAGAGCGAGTTCCAGGCTAGCTAGGATTACACAGAGAAACCCTGTCTCGAAAAATCAAAACAACAAAACCAAAGCTCCCTGCATTTGAAGGCAGCAAGAGTTCCTAATGTCATCCATTCTCGGAGCTGGGAGAATTATACTTTCTTCCAGGAAAGGGTTCCTGCGAAGCTCTTGTTACATTTCCATGTGATGGTAACGAGGGGCTGGACAGACTCACTGGAGGGCTGCAAGGGGATTTGGGTTCTGAGCCCTGTGGAGAGACAAAGTAAACTCTTTGCCTTCCCCCGGAGTGTTGCAGGCTCCTTCCTCTTTCTTAGAGTTGGGTGGGGAGAGCCCCCACCCTGGTAACCTACTCCCAGGGTGGGGTGCCCATATTTCGGGCAAATGGCAGCCTTCTCTGGCTTTCTCCACCCAGGTTAGGCAATACCCTCTTCCTGCCCCCTCCTCTGTGAGCTTGTGGGTTTCCCACCCTCCCCCCTCTCGTAGTAAACAACAACAGCTCTTCCTTCCTACTCCCCAGCCTCCAACACCTTCTAGGACCAGGGACCGGAGGCCTGGCCATGGGTCTGAGACCACCAGGCATTCCAACTCCCTCTGCAGTGCTCAGGGTACCTGGAAACAGCTCCGAATTTTCCACTTTTAGCCTCTCCTTGGGACTAGGACAGGGGTCAGGCAGTTCCTGGAGATGGGAAGTAGTGGCTTTTCTTCCATGTCTGTGTGGAGCCATGCCCACACACCCTGGTCACCTCCCAGGCTCCCTGCTCCAGTCCCGCAGCATCGCGGAGTGTCCAGATGGCCTCCCTTCCCAGTCCTCTTGCTAGGTTGCACCTTAGGTGTCTTGCATGAACTCTGCAGAGAGCAGGTGACCTGTGAGAGGATGAAGCCCTGTGGGGAGGCTAGGTATTGTCCTGCTGCTAGTCTCCTAGGGAACCAGGGTGGAGGCCCCAGAGATAGCACTAGACTCCTTTCCCTGTGGTGCTCTGGCTCTTTGGTGCGTTTACTGTGGAGGCTTAGACTTGTGTGTGCAGTGTAAGGAGGGTCAGGGTTGTGGTTTTGGGAGACGGGGTCAAGGCTGAGCATGTTGAAAAGGGGGATTAATGGCTTGTGTGTATGGGATGAGGATTCTAGAATTCAGTGTGTTTAAAGAGCATCAAATCCAGAGCTGGGAGGGGAGTGTCAGTCTGTATGCTGGGACTGTGTGTGGCGGTGGCTGGGGGCATGATTTAGGGCAGAGGTGTCCTGGTTTAAGGGCCTAAGGAAGGGGGTGTGACCTTCCTTCAGCTTGTGTTTGGGAAAAGAACACTATCTCTAATGTTCTTGTGACTCCCGGCCTGAGAACACACAGTGGACTTTGTCTTCTTATGCACCTTGGAATTCCTTGGGCTTTGAGGTTAAAAGCTCGGACATCATATCACTTCTAGAGTGATCTCTTGGCATGTTTCCTCCTCTGTAACACAGGGACCTTACCAGATACCTAAGAGGGCCAAGTTAGGCTAGGCACATCCAGGGAGTGCGCACTCGGTGTGTGCCTGGCATGTGACCCAGTAGAATGGGAGGCTGCTGAGCACCTACTGAAAGTCAGGACTTTAACTGTGCCTTAAAAACCTTCATCTGCCAGGTGGTGGTGGCGCACACCTTTAATCCCAGCACTCGGGAGGCAGAGCCGGGTGGATCTCCAGGAGTTCGAGGCCAGCCTGGTCTACAGAGTGAGATCCAGGACAGGCACCAAAACTACATAGAGAAATCCTGTCTCGAAAAACCAAAACCAAACCAACCAACCAACCAAACAAACAAACAAACAAAAACCCTTCATCTGGACTGTTCCAGGAGAGGCACCTTGCACTCGGTGGCAAAGGAAGGTAGAAGGTGATGAGCAGTTACTGTGCAGTAGAAACTATCCTGGGAGCTATAAAGCGGGTCTGTTTCCCACCATCCAGACAGGCAGGTTCAGAAGGAGACTGTGGGGGACAGTCTGGGGCATAGGAAGAGTATAGGGGCCTCAGTGGTGGTGTTGAATCTTGTCCTTGTTGCTGGAGACCCTGCTTCTGACTTCTCCCAGTAGGGGGCGCAGGGAAGGACACTCCCCTATTCCCCACCCCCACCCCGCCTCCTTCTGTGTTTTGGATTTGGGGACTGGAGAGAAAGATAAGAGGCCCAGGGAAAAATCTCCATCCTGCCCTGGAAGCTGTGGATACAATCTGTTCACACCCTCACTCAACCCCTCTCTGCCCTCCTGCAGCCCAGCAAGAACATGAGCCCCAGCCGCCTCCTCCCATCCCCAGACAGACTGAGGGAACACAGTGTAAAAGCCGTAGTTCTTATTCATATTTTGTTGCAGTTTGGGGGGCAGGGGCGGCAGGGAAGTTAGAAGCAATCAGTAGAGGAGTTGGGGCAGGGATCTGACAGGGTGGCTACAGATTTTCCTTCCACATGTTGGCTGGGTACTTATCTAGATGTGGGGATGTGGTTCCCTCCTCCTCCTCCTCCATCTTCCCAGAGCCCAGGCCTAGGAAGGAGGGGGGTGTGCTTTTCTCCCCATCCCTTGCTCTGCTGTTACCCCTACCTTCTGCTTTTCCAGGACAATGAGGAGGAGAGCCTTGCAGACAGGGTGCTACCTAGCTATGCCTTCCTTGGGGTCCAAAATGCAGTCAGCCCAAAACACCTTCATCCGGGGTTTTCATTGAAAGTGGGGCACCTCACTGTTTATCTCCCAGGAGGGATAAATGGACAGGCTCTCTCAGGGTAGGATGCCAGCATGGATTTGGGGAGGGGACACAGGGGAGGAGGCCTGTCTTCCTCTTTAGGCCAGTCAAGGCCTGTGGCCAACCTCTTGCCAAGGGGTGTGTGCCATGGGCCTGTGCCAGTGAGGTGCAAGGCTGCCTTTGGATATGTGTGTGTTTGGAACTATAGCATCCGAAGGGGTGTGTGTGTGTGTGTGTGTGTGTGTGTGTGTGTGTGTGTGTGTGTTGGGGGCAGGGCAATAGGATCAGATCCCAAGAGAGCAAATGGGAACCTTCTCCAAATAATGTTAGGATAGTGCCTGCTTTCCTGGGATAGACTGGGGTCCCTTAGCCCTGGGAGCATTAGCAATCTGGGCCCTCCCCTGCACAGCTGGACCAGCCTGAAGGCTCAGACTGCTCTCCTACTTGCTCATGGGCAAAAGTCTTTCTGATCAGTTCTTCCTGTGCAGCAGCCTTGGGCAGGTCATTCAACCTTTCTGAGTCTTTTTGCCCTTCCCATCTGCCTCTGGCAGGCTGCTTGCTGTGAGGCCACAGTGACCTGCTTGCTGGGCATGGCCTCCAGTAGCTTCAAGTACCTTTGAGGACAGGGGAGGGGCGGAGCTGGGTATTGTCTCAGGGATGGCTGCCCTGTATTAGGACCTGATGTCTTGTCTGGCACCCGCCTCATGTTTTGTCTGTTGTCCCTTCCGGATGAAGGTGGGCAGAGGAGGGAGCCCTGCTTGGCCCAGGCTGGGGGGTGGAGGTGGTGGTAGTGAGGATTCAGCCCACACCTGCTAAGGGCTTGCTCAGCACAAAGCCCCGAGGGAGCTGGGGTTGGGAGATGAGACTGAGCATCAATGAGGCCACAGCCTGCAGGCAGCTGCCACCCAGTATCCCAGCCCCTGCTGCAAGCCAGAGCCTCCCCCCCCCCTTCTCTCACTGCCCCAGGACACTGCGTTCCTCCTTGACCTGCTTCTCGACCTCATGGCTGCCAGAGCAGACACCTCACCCCAGCTTTTCTGTCTAGCTTCGGAAATCCTGTTCATCCTTCAAGGGAGGATTTTTTTTTTTTTTTAAAGCTAGGGATCTTCACATGGCCTCTTCCCAGAATCCATCTCAGATATCCCCTTCCTCATGGCATTCTCCTCCTTCCTTTGAATGCGTTGTTCTGTGTCTCTACCATGAAGTTACTTCTCCTTGGTTTCTCTGTTAGGTGCCAGTTATCTGGAAGACCTTTGCTTGATCATGAGGGGCATCGTCAGGTCCCTTTAGCACCTTGCAGCTGTGAGCACAGAGTCTGCCACATCACTGGTGCCAGGAGCTACATTAGTGAGCAGAAAAATATGGAGAGCGTCCATGCCAACACCTCACACTGGACCCCACCTCAAATGGACCCCAGCACTCATGTGCAAGCCCCTGCCCTCTCTTGGGTGTCCCACAGCCTTCTGCCCTGGGGCAAGTGGCCTTTCTGTCATCTTGGGAACCTTGTTATTGCAGGTCCACCTCACAGCTGGGGATAGTGGAGGGTGGGTCTGTAATCCCAGCAATAAAAGGCTGAAACAGGAGATTGGAGTGCAGTTAAAGGCCAGCCTCCATTACATAGGGAGACCTCGCATCCCTCATCAGAACCCAAAAACTGTATACCGGATATTACCTACTCTCCCTCCAGCTCCCCCACATTGATTTCACTTTTCACCTTTCTTGTGGGGGACAGGGAGGTGACTGAGTAGGTAGAGGCGCTTACCACCAAGCTTGACAACCTGAGCTTGATCCTGGGGACCCACATGGTGAAAGAAAGCCAGTTCCTAAAAGCGCTCTCTCTGTCTTTCTCTGTCTGTCTCTCTAAAAAGATATAACTTTATGTGTATGGGTTTTTGTTTTCATGTCTCCCTACCATGTGTGTGCCTGGCACCCTCAGAGGACAGAGGAAGGTTTTAGATCACTCAGAACTGGAATTAGGAATCATGAGCCATCATGTACATGCTGGGAATTGAACCAGGGTCCTCTGGAAGAACAGCCCACTAGTTTTAACTGCTGAGCTATCTTTCCAGTGTCCACCCCCCCACACACACCTCTTTCTTTTTGGGTCACACTGTATATCCCTGGCTGGCCCGGAATTCACAGAGATCCATCATCATCTACCTCCTAAGTGCTGGGATTAAATGTGTGCACTGCCATACCCCTTGGAGGTTGTCCTCTGACATCCATACACATGCTGTGGAATGCATAAACACACCCAGTAAATGAGAGCTTATTTGAAAGTATCTTGTGACTCCATCATCCTCTGTTACCACAGCTACTTAGGCTCACCTTGTCTGCTGTTGAGATTACCGTGATGTTCTTTTTAATCTTTTTTGGTTTTTCAGGACAGGGTCTTTCTGTGTAGCTCTGGCTGTCCTGGAACTTGTGCTGTAGACCAGGCTGGCCTTGAACTGAGAGACCCAGCTGCCTCTCTCTCCAGAGTACTGGGATTAAAGGTGTGCACCACCATAGCTGACCTCTAACTGGACATTCTTGCCCTCTTGCAACTCACTCTTCATAACCTGGAAAGGTCTTTTTACACTGCAGTGGGATCTCGCCTCTCCTCTTCAGGTCTACAAGCCCATCTGGTCTGGGCTGGCCTCAGCTTACTCTCCGGCTTAGATCTGTGGACCCCTCCGCTGGGGTTTTGTTATCCACCCTTTCTGGTCTTTTTTGCACAGCCACCACCTCTCACTGCTGCTTTCCTTTCCCTGACTCTGAACTTCACGTTTCTTTAGGTCTCCGCCTTGAGTTCTTCCCTGACCTTTGAACTTAATTGTCCCTAAGAGCACACTATGTTTGTGTCATGATACCACTTACTGTCTTGCAGTGTGTGTGTATATATAAATATATTTGTGAGGATGTAATTATTTGCCTGTTTTTTTTGTCACTCCATAAGTCTTTTAAGGGTGCACTCACTAGGTCAGCCATATTAAAAGGCGCTCAGAAAGTACACTTTATCTTTTTCACCAAAAACTTCCGGTTTGGTGGGCACATGAGCTTTGGTGGCAGTTTGCTGTATTCATTTATAAAGCCTCCCCTCAGGGCTGGAGAGATGGCTCAGAGGTTAAGAGCACTGGCTGCTTTTCCTGAGGTCCTGAGTTCAATTCCCGGCAACCACATGGTGGCTCATAGCCATCTATAATGGGATCTGGTGCCCTCTTCTGGCCTGCAAGGACACACACAGACAGAATACTGTATGCATAATAAATAAGTCTTTAAAAAGGAAAAAAAAAAGCCTCCTCTCTTGCCACAGCAGGACTAGGGATTGAACCTGGGGTTTGGGGCATACCAGGCAAACATTCTGCCAGTGAGCTACATCTCCAGTGTATTTCTGACAGGTCTCATGTATCAAAAGCTGGCCTCAAACTTGCTAAAAGTAGCCAAAGATAACCCTAGAGCTTCTTTTTGTTTTTTGAGACAGGGTCTCACTGTATATAGCTCTGGCTGACCTGGAACCCCTTATGTAGTCCAGGACTTGGACTCAAGAGATCCCCCTGCCTCTGCCCCCCAAGTGCTGGGATTACGGTTAGGGTTAGGTGGTTAGAGGTTAGGGTTATGGCAACCCTAGAACTTCTGATTCTCCGGCCTCCGCCTGCCCAACGTTGGGATTATAGCGTGTGTATGGTACTGCTCTGTCCACTTCTCCAGCCCCTTCTCTAAGCCCTTTCACATTTTAACCCTTTAAAAAATCGAGACACCTTTTCACTGTGTCGTTTCACAAGATGTTGGTTCACTCTGTGTGTAACCCAGGCTGGCCTTGCATTTGTGGCTCTCTTATCTCAGTCTGTAGCTGGGACAATAGGCTTGTACCTCGGGCAGGTTCTCGGAGTTGATGTAAGAAGTAAGTGGCAGCATATTGAGGAACCTGACCTTGAGCAGGGAGATAGCTCATTCGTTCAAGCGCTTGCTGTACAAGTGTGAGGACCCCTGGACATCACGTATGGACAAAACCTGGCTTCTAGGTTAACCTGTGCGTTCTTATCCCTTCTTTGAAGAGAGCAGGATAATAGGATACCCTAGTCTTCTGTGAGTATGCCTTCTTTCTAGGGACCTACCTAACCTAGGGGTTTCTTCCACGGAAGAAACATCCTAGGGAGGAAGTGGTCAGCTGGAAAGCACCAGTCTCTCCTTTTATCTGTCCTGGGCTGGCCCATCCCAGTTCCCGGGCTGGGAGACACCCTGGGCGGAGCTTTGCTCGCCGGAAGCACGCAGAGTGTGGGAGGAGAGCTCCCCGCTTGTGTTTGTGCTAACAGCTCAGTTCTGCAGCGCCGGGTTCCGGCGGGCGAGCTGGCAGCCGGAGTCTCACATGATGTCACAGACAGTGACACAAGCTGGGTGTCTCATTCCGACACAGCGCCCAAGCTGCACAATGTCATACCCAGGACACCCAGCATGCCACATTGGTGGCTCTCACGCTGGGCCACCTGCACCTGGGCTCTGTGCCCATTGCCCGTGTGTGCCGAGTTTGGGGCCGGACCTGGCCGAGACGGTGGCCGGTGGGCGAGCCTCGAGGGCGGGTTGGCGAGCGGGTGATGTCATGGGCAGCGGTGGGTGGGTCACTAGGAGGTGAGGCGCCGCCAGGCGAGTTCAGCTAGAGTTCAGCCGCATTGCATTAGGCAAATGAAGCCGGGGCTGGGTGGGGGGGTGTGTTTTTAGGGGGAGGACACCGGGACCATCCCCACCTCCCCGCTGCAACATCGCTGGCCGGGGAATGACCAGAAGTACTAGGGAGGCTGGGAGCCGGAACTGGGATGGGGAGGATTCCCTCCTTTCTTCGGTCATGCCTCCTGGTGCACGCCGCTCTCCGAACCCAGCCTGGCTCTGTGCTCGGCTCATTTCCCGCCTCTGCTCCCACCCCGAGGCTCCCTCACTCGCGGTCCACATGCCGCCGTCTGGCCCTCGCTTCCCTGCACCTCCATCTCTGCAGCCCGACGCGCGGGGAAAGGGTTAAGCCAGGGGCGGCGCCTGGTCAGGGCGGGGCGGAGGCGAGGGGCTGGGATCCCAGAGAAGGGGCGCGCGGGCTTGGGGTGGGGGGCGGCGCGCACACCGGAGACCCAGCGAGCGGCCCGCCGCCGGGCCGGCGGAGGCGGGGCCGCACGGGGTTCCCCCACCCGTACCCGGAATCTAAGCCGCGGAGAAGCCCGGGAGCTCTGGCCGGCAGAAGGAAGTGCTCGGTGACCCCCGTCTCCGCCCCGATCCCGCCCCAGGCCAGCAGACTTGGGGAACCGCTGGACTCTGCCTGGGACACCGGAGCCTCCAGTTCTCGGGCGGCCGGGCGTTCCCTACGAGCGAGCGCCGAGGGACCTCCTCCAACCCGCGCAACTTCCCGCTTTTCACCTGGGACCGGCGGAGCGAGCTGCGGACTTAGGCGCGGGCAGTGCTGGGCAGGGCGCCCCACCGCGGGGCCGCCCGTTGGGGCGAGGGGACTTGTCCCTTTGCCCCCCGGCCGCTCCGCGGGGATGGCGCCTCCGGCTGAGTGACGGGAGCCGCGTGCAGGACTTCCCCTCCTGGACCTCCGGCCTTCGCGGGGCAAGATGTACGAGAGTGTGGAAGTCGGGGGGCTCGCCCCCGCCCCTAACCCCTTCCTGGTGGTGGACTTTTATAACCAGAACCGGGCCTGTTTGCTCCCAGAGAAGGGGCTCCCTGCTCCAGGTCCCTACTCCACCCCGCTCCGGACTCCGCTTTGGAATGGCTCAAACCACTGTACGTACCGGTCGGTCTCCACTGTGCTACCGTAGGAGCTGGGGTGCGGGTGGCGGCGGGGGCCTCCCTACCCCTCACTTTCTGTCCGTCTGTCTCGCCGTAACTCGGTTGTCCTAGCTGGACAGTCGCCCTCCACCCAGTGACCCTGGCGCGCTACCATGTAGGTTTCAGTAACTTGGAGCGTTCCTTCTCCCGGAGACCTGAAATTCCAGCCTCTGGCCCCCCATTTCCATCTTCTTGGTTAGGATCCCATAGCTCCACAGCCTGCTGGAGGGTGGGGTAAAGCTTCTGGCTGTGGGCTTGTCTGTTCCGAAGAGGAGGGGCCACCTCCCCAGATCCCACCCCGTCAAAGCCTGGGGAGACCCCTCTCCCTCGCGGCAGCTGCTGTCCCCAGCCCCTGCTCTTGACGCCCAGTAGCGGGTGGTAGGGGACTGCTCCCCCTGTCTTTGGTGTTGATAGTGGGGTGTGTCTGAAAGGGACTTCAGCAGACAGTTGCTGGCCTGGGCACCCCTTACACTTTGAGAGGCAACTAGTCCATCTTAAGGGCAGGTCTGGCCCCGGCCACCTGGCTGGCGGGGCGCGCTTAAATGCTGGGAACAGGGGAAGAAGCTGGTGTGAAGAATTTTCTTAATTTTCATCCCGGTTGTTCCTAGGGGATGTTTGATTTTTAAGCGCCGAGAGGAGGGGTCCTCTGGCATTGAGAATGCATCTCCACCCGTCATGGGTCCTTTTGTTACCTTGTCTAGGGAAATAGGGCCAGGCTTTGTGCTGTTAAGAGGGACAGCTGATGTGAACCTTGATGTCCTGGCAGCTGAGCACCCTCTCTGGTTCAGTTGGGTTCAGGCTCTGCTGTGAGGGAGGGTGCTGTTCACACCCAGGACCTGTGCGCATGCCCCAGGGTGCACACCTGGGCATGTTTATGCCCAGCTGTGAGGTAGTGTGTGTTAGTTAGATGGTAGGGAGCTGGTGCTAGGACGTTGTTAGATGGCTCAAGTTTCATCTCCCACTCTGCTATGGGATTGGTTCTTCCCAGGAGGCTCCTCCACCTTCCCATACCTGCTGCCACACTTCTGCATGCCAGGGAGCAAGGGAAGATGGGGTCTCTCTAGGCCCACCACAGGTTTTCTCAACCCGTGGGTCATGACCCCTTGCAGGGGGGAGGGGGCGGGAGGGGTCGAATGGCCCTTTCACAGGGGTCTCATATCAGATCTCATTCATGTTACGATTCAGAACAGTAGCAAAGAAAACCATGTTATGGTTGGGGGGGTCAACACAACTGGAGGAACTGTATTAAAGGGTTGTGAATTAGGAAGGTTGAGAGCCACTGGCCTCACATGTTGGGGAAGGCCGGAGCAGAAAAGGATTTGCCCACCCACAACAATGACAGCTCTTTCAGAGACACCTCTTCCTATTGTCTTGCCCCCTGACCTTTGCCTCGAAGGCAGATTCAGCTGTTAGGTTTTAGGCTAGGAGGGTAATCATTGGCTTTGGAAAAAAGCAGTGAAAAGTAGCATCAGGTCCCTTCCCATTATCCCAGCCCTGTAAGAAGGAGCGGCCCGTGGGGGGAAATAATTGGTCTGAGACCGAGGCTCCCCTCTCCATTGCGCTGCGGGACCTCAGCTCCTGGAGTCTCTTCCTCCAGCCCTCTAGGACAGCTGAGCTCGTCTTGGCCCAGAACTTAAGGGAGGAGGCTAGTAGAGAACAGGAGACAGCCCATTCGGGGAGCCTCCTTTCCCCCTCCTTTCTCCAGCCACTGGACGTGGGGAAGTGGAGACCTGTCTGCACACAGAAGCTGCTGTGGGATATTGGTGTGGCCTGAGTTGGCGTTCACCAGCCTTCACTCTTCATGGAGGCTGTTGAGTTGCTCTGCCGGCCTTGGTAAGGACCTGGAGTCCTGGGTGACCACTGGAGCTCTGCTAGTGGGGCCCTTTGGTGTATGGAGACTGGTGCCTGGAGTCACCCTAGATAGACGTCTTGGAGAATACTACCCCCTGGCCTGCAGCAACCGGGGGAAGAGAACAGGTTGGCCGTGGGTGGAGACCTGCTGGGTACCGTGCGGCCTTGGGGACTTTGCTTTCCTCCCACAGCCCCCATTTCGGTACACTAGAGGACGAGGGGTGCACAGGATGTGGCTCCCCATCTGTCCCCCACGAGTCTCTGCAGCTCACGCCTCCGCCCGCTTCCAGACGTCCAAGAATGTGAAGCACGTGGATGCCCGTAGTGGGGGGATGGGAGAGATGCTTATCTTCGACGGACCGCTAAGTTGGGGCCTTGCATTGAGCTTTCCGGCTCTGCTGCCCCCAGGGCCACCCTCACCTTCCCCCCATGAGGAGAAAAGGCAAGACTAGGGCCCCAAGCCCCCTCCCCATCTCTCCCTCGGGGCTGTGAAGGGAGCTGCAGAGAGGGCGCCAGCTGGATTGGGAGGGGAGCCGCTGGCCAGAGGCCCAGCTGATTTCCTGCAGATCTCCTTCAGGAAACTGGCCCCTTGCGCGAGCCTGCGAACGGCTCTGGGGCGTGGGGCCCCGCGCCGTGTGTGCGCCCGCCCAGGAGGGGAGCTGGGGAGGGGCACCCTGGCAGCGGTGGCGAGAGAGGACGCCGGGCTTCCTGGGCCGTTTCCAGCCTTTGGCTGCTCGCTGGAACTTTGAGCTGAGGTCTGGTCCTTCTCCAGCCCCAGCCTTTCTGCAGGAAGTGGAGAGATTTGTGGGCTGGGGCCTCAAGGGAGGGTGGCTGGTGGGGTGGGGCCAGGCCAAGGTAGTCCCGTCCCGTCCCCCCCACACACACACCTGCTCACGCTGCACTGTAACTGTGTCCTAACTCAGCAGAGGCTGAGAAGACCCACACTTATGGCTTGGTCTTGACACTGGCCTCCCTAGGCTGCTGGCTGGAGGCCTGGGGAAGTGGGATTTGAATTAGAAACGCAGAGCTGGAAACCTCCCGAGTTGAGTTACCTGGGTGACAGGTGAGGGCGGGGCGCAGATGGAACTACAGCCTCAGAGGTCACCCACCAGCCAGATGCTGGGGGTGGTCTGAGTAGAGGCCTCACCCAGCCCCCACCCCTCCTAGGGTCATGTCCAGCATCTTGCCAAAAACAGATTTTAAAAGCACAGCTCTTTAATCTCCATAAACAACTTTCTGGACTTTGCCTTAACTCTAGATTTCTCTGAGCCTTTGCCTCTCTGGTCTGTCCTTGGCCTTTTGCTCTTCACTCTGGTTGTGTTTCTCTCTCTCCTCTCTGCTCGCGCTCTCTCTCTCTCTCTCTCTCTCTGCCCCTCCCCCTGTGCCTGCCTGCCTCCCTCCCCTCGGCCCTGAACCCCAGATCTCCTTCAGACCTCCTTTCCCTCCAATTTGGCTTAGTTGGGAGGTTGGGACTGGAGGGTGGGGGTAGGGGGAGGTGGACAGGTCCAGGGCAAAGGGTGGGTTAGGAAGAGGGAAGGGGAGGTCAGTGCCTTCTTCCTGTGCTTGTTGGAATGCCGACCAGGATTGGAGGCCAGCCCCCCCCCCCCCCCGCTTGTCCTTGACGCCCCCTAAGACTGGATTGTCCATTGTTACTGTTTTTACGTCTTGGAAAAAGTTAGCCCGACAAAGGGTTCCTTTGTGGCTGGCCCCTTCGCCTCCTGGCCTCACCCAGGCCCCCCAAACCCCCCCCCCCAGCAGCTGTTCTCAGGCCTGCCTGTTTGATTTGCTTGTCAGGCCTCCCGAGAAGGAAGTGGGGTGAAAAGCCAGGGCAGGGCAGTTCTGTGTAGGTATGAGGAGCGGATTGCTGCAGGTCAGTCTACACCTTATGGGGGTGTAGACATAGCTAAGTCCTTTTCCTGTAGGATGGTCTCTGGTTAGGGAAGGGGACATGGGTTACAGAAATGCTGGTTGGTC
Source organism: Onychomys torridus (assembly GCF_903995425.1). Lineage (NCBI taxonomy): Eukaryota > Metazoa > Chordata > Mammalia > Rodentia > Cricetidae > Onychomys > Onychomys torridus. The sequence goes on from NC_050450.1 coordinate 87,061,905, forward strand.
AGGCTGATGTCCAGGCCCAAGTAGGAGCCAGGAAAAGCCAAGACCATTGGCATAGTTCCCTGGTATGTTTGCAGGTAACGAGGGAGGGTGGTAGTATGCAGCCAGGTTCCAGTGTCCCCAGATGTCCTAGCCTACCTCTCTGCCTGGGCTTTGCAGTCACAGGAGTCAGTCACAACATGACACAAGCAGGTAAATGCTTGGGCACAGGAACCATGCACACCTCCATGCACTTACTAGGGTACAGATGGAGTTAGGTGGGACTCTTGAGTATGTGGGGAAGCAGATTATCACCCATCCTTGACTCTGTAGAAATGGATGTGATAAAGGAGGTTGCTGGAGGGCTCTGGGAATCTGGGATAGTCTCTGCCATAGTTATCTGTCCTACTGTATCTCCAGTGGCCCAGGCTCTGGGCACAGCCAACTCTCACCCAAGTAGCCATGTTCTGTCTGGGCCAGTGGGCATAGAGCCAGGCACAGAGCTTTTGCTTGGGTGGACTGCCCCTGCCGGCTAGGTCACCCTTCCTGGCTGCCCTCTTGGAGCTCAATAACAGTGGAGGGGTAGTAACCCGGATGTAGTATTTAGGCCAGACAGATGGAGCATTGATAGGAACAGACCCTTTTTGTCACACTGTCTCCCCACAGACACCGGGCATCCAAAGTGATAGGCTTCCAGGGGCCATGGGCTCTTCTGTCTCCAGGAGGCTCCCCTGTCTCTCTCAGGGAGTGCTCTCCAGCTTTGCCCCTGCATCTGATTCTTCCTGTGTGGGGCGGCCTGGGACCCCACCTTAGCCAGGGGATTGTTTGGGTGGGGGAGGGGCTCTAGCTGCTGTCGGAGGGAGAGCGGAAGCAGAAGGGGCCAGGGAGTGGCCAGCTTTGAATATCCTGTTGACCTCTGTTTCCTCTGCTTTCAGTCTGTCCTTCCCTCCCTCTTCATTAAGCCTTAACTCCTTCTGAACTTGGGGGAGCTCTGGCTAGGGTGCTATTTGTTTTAGGGCTTTGAAATCAACCTCATTCCCTCACCCTCCAATTATAGCTGTGTGCATATGTGTGTGCACATGCATGCGTGCATGCGTGCGTGTGCGGCGCGCGCGTGCATGTGTGAAATCTGGAATGTGAAGATGGGTCCCGGGGACATAGGAGCCATGGGGGCCTATGGATATTTAACTGTCAGCCTCCTCCTGCTGTCTGGCTGGCGAGGACCAAATTTGCAGAGACCATCACTGCCCAGGCTTTGAATCTTGCGCTTAGTGGCGAGGTTGGATTACTTGGGGCAGGGTGGACAGGGTGCCGAGGTTAGCGACCTGGGTCTCTGACTCTCCTCCTTCTCTTCTAGCTATCGAGACCCAGAGCAGCAGTTCCGAAGAGATAGTGCCCAGCCCCCCCTCGCCACCGCCTCTGCCCCGCATCTACAAGCCTTGCTTTGTCTGTCAGGACAAGTCATCAGGCTACCATTATGGGGTCAGCGCCTGTGAAGGCTGCAAGGTGAGTGGAGGGCTGCGTGGGGGACAGTCTTGGGTAGGTAAACAGGATGCCCCCACTCTTGTGTCCTCAGGATGCAGGGGTGTTAGCAAAGCCGCCCACCTTTGCTTCGTCAGCAACTGTGGAGGAGGAAGACATCTCGAGCAAGACCTACTCCGTCAATGAGCAGCCCCCCTCCTGCCATGCTCTCCTTGTCTCTAGCCTCTGGCTGGCAGGGTATACACTGGCCCTGCCGCTGTTGCCCAGGTTGCCATGGTGAGCTGGCTGCTTCCAGGCTCTTGGCTGGGGACCCAGGAGGCCTGCCCCCAGTGGCCTTGCCTGAAGCCTTCTATGGCAGCCTTGTGGGAGACAGCACCCTGCCTTGGCTCCCTTCAGGTGTCCAGGCTGTGGGCTCCCTAGTGGCCGCTGGGTTTCCTGCTTTCTTAGTCATGCTGGTCTCCAGGCACGCGTGTGGCTGAACCTTCCTGGCTGCTCTGGTCCGGATGTCTTCCCTACCTAATAGCAAAGCCTCTGCTTCAGTTTCTTCCTTCAGAGATAAGGGCCTAGAATCTGTACATCCTCAGTACTGGGGCTCTTGGCCCTGGAATCTCAGCCTGGAATAGCCATCCCCAGGTGTGAGATCAAGGTCAAGGGTAGTGTGAGACTCTGTGTGCTGGTCACATCGGGCTGGTCCTGTCTTATCACTGCCTAGTCACTGTGTTTCTGTGCTAACTTAGCTTGTATTGAAGAACCCTGGACAACCTGGCTGCTCTGGGACTGTCCAGTGTGCATGTCTAGTTGGTGAATGTCTTGTTGTCTCGCTCACAAGTGTGAGTGACTTGAGTGTGCACAGTCCTTTCTCAGCCTCATGAGTGTACATGACTGTGCACAGTCTCTTCTCAGTTTCACAAGTGTATGTGATTGTGCACAGACCCTTCTCAGCCTCATGAGTGTGCATGAGTGTGCACATGGTCCCTTCTCAGCCTCACGAGTGTGCATGAGTGTGCACATGGTCTCTTCTCAGCCTCACGAGTGTGCATGGCTGTCTATGCACATGGTCCCATCTCAGCCTCACGAGTGTGCATGGCTGTCTATGCACATGGTCCCTTCTCAGCCTCACGAGTGTGCATGAGTGTGCACATGGTCCCTTCTCAGCTTCCTCAGCTGTCTTCTTTTGGTCTTTTGAGACAGACTCTCTCTATTATGCAGCCCTGGCTGTCCTGGAACTCGCTCTGTACCCGATGTGACCAGCACACACAGAGTCTCACACTACCCTTGACCTTGATCTCACACCTGGGGATGGCTATTCCAGGCTGAGATTCCAGGGCCAAGAGCCCCAGTACTGAGGATGTACAGATTCTAGGCCCTTACCTCTGAAGGAAGAAACTGAAGCAGAGGCTTTGCGATTAGGTAGAACTCACAGAGATCTGCCTGCCTGTGCCTCCCAAGTGCCGGGATCAAAGGCATGTGCCACCATACCTAGCTTCGGCCTGCTGTTTTCCTTGCTGTTTCCTGAGTCCCGGGCACTTGTTTCCCATCTCCAGCCTTGTATGTCCGACCCCAGTCTCAGCCCTGAGTCCTTTTCTTTGAAAGGGAAGAGTCAGGATACAGAGGTGGAGGTTGGGGAAGACTCCTGGCCAGCCTGTGGGATAGAGACAGGCCTGGGTTCTCTCAAAGAGTATCCTTTCAGTGGAGTCGGCTCCACTTTCTCTACCTTCTTAGGAAGGCCATGGCAAAAGCTTGGGGGTAGCAGCTGGGCTGCTCCCACTGTGGGTGTGGGTACCCTGACTCCTTTCCCTCCATACCCAGGGCTTCTTCCGACGCAGTATCCAAAAGAACATGGTGTATACGTGTCACCGAGACAAGAACTGCATCATCAACAAGGTGACCCGGAACCGTTGCCAGTACTGCCGGCTTCAGAAATGCTTCGAAGTGGGCATGTCCAAGGAGTGTGAGTGTCGTAGGGCCAGGGGCCAAACCCCGCCCAGTGTGGGGCCTGCAGCGCTTCTGAAGGCCGGGGGTGGGGATGCTGGGTGCCTGTGTGCACATGCGGGAACATGTGTGCCGTGGTAGGCAGGCTTCTAGTTAAGGAGGATGCTTTGTAGATAACTACACGAACCTGTCTATGAGTCGGGCGGGCTCTGTGTCTGTATTTCAGCACAGAATGCACAGAATCATCCCATCAGCAAGTCCGGTTGTGTGCTTGCATGCTTGTGCATGGGTGCCTACCCCCAGGATACCTTTCTCCTGGGCTTTGCTTGACTTTGGGGTGTGGCTCAGTAGCATACCCCAGTCCCTTGTGTATCTTAGGGGAGGGGCCTGAACTTCAGAGGGTGTGAAGTTGGTATGTATGTGATGGGGGGGGGGGGCTGCCCTAGGACCCCTGAAGCCATTGTCTGGATGAGCCGGGAACTCAGATTTGGAAGAGAATTGGGCTTCTCAGATCCGGCAGGAACAGGGGTTTCCAGTTTGGGCCCAGCTGAGGCCCTGATGAAGGGAGGGACGGGGGAGGGCTGGACAGGGAGAGACCCTCTTGTGTTGAATCATGGGTGTTGCCGTGGTGACCAGTGATTGATGATGTCAGAGATAAATGACGCTGACAGACGCCTCCTTGTCTGCGTGGCCGTTGCCATGGAGCCTGAGCCTTGGGGGATGAGGTGGGGGAGGGGGGCTGCAGGACCCCCTCCAGGCCTTTGTGGGGAGGGGTGCAGGGAAAGATGGCTCTGACTAATATACAGCTAGAGCCCCAGCCAGGAGTAGAGGGCTGGACAGCCTGCTCCCTCCTGTCACCAAAGCCCGGAGTGCTGGCCCCACACTCAGCAAGTGGTGGCTGCCCTCTGCAGAGTCTGTGACAACTCGGGACGTGCAGGACAGACCTTTTGCTCAAAGGCTGTCGCTTCCTTCTCGCCTTGGCCCACCTTCCCTCTTTCCACTGCAGAAGGACAGGACGAGGGTGGGGGACCCCTCTCCTTCCCACCAACAGCCCCCCTTTCTCTCCCGCCTTCCCCTCTCCCTGGCTGCTCTGTGCCCCGGAGCTGAGCAGCTGCCATTTCAATAGAATTAAAGCTTCCGAATGATAAACGTCTTGTCACAGCTGCAATTTTCTCTTCCCAAATTATCCCCCCACTCTGCCTCTCCCTCTCCCTTCTCTCCCCTGCACTTTATTGAATTTGCAGAATCGACATGAGTGATCTCCAAATTATGCCAGCTCCCCCCCCAACCCCCATCCCCTCCCTGGACCCCCACCCCCACCCTTCCTTCCTTCCGCGTCAGCAGCCGCCACCGAGGCCCTGTGAGTGATTGTGTGTCTGGGATAATCGGCTGGTAACGACCCCATTGCTTCTTTAAAGCCGAGTGGTGTGTGCGGCTCAGCGCCCCCCGGTGATTTGTCAGCTCCCCAGCTAATGGGCCAAGAGATGCTTCCGCCAGGGCCCCCCCATTCTGTGGTTGGGGAACCCTAGTCCCTGCCTGCCCAGGGAACTGCTGCTTTGAGCCAGTCTCGGATCCCCCAGGGAGATTGCTGCCAGGAGGAGCTGGGACGCTAAGGATTCCTGGCAGGCCCAGAGTCCGCACGGACTCAGTGTGCATGCCAGCCAGTCTGGGCACATGTTCTTAGAGTGTGGGCTGGAGTAGGTGCGTGTGACAGGGCGCTCCACACTGGCCAAGGGCATTGTGTGCACGTGCGGCCGCAGCTGCAGTCATGGGCCTGGACTAGGATTTAAGATGAGTCTGGTAGATATGGAGGGCTAGTGTGGCACATTGCTGTGTGTGTGTGTGTGTGTGTGTGTGTGTGTGTGTGTGCGCGCGCGCGCGCCCACATACATCAGTCTGCCTGTCTGTGTCTGGTTGGTGGACAGCATGGGCTGGGCCTGCCCCGGATCTGCAGCTCTACTCTAACCCACCCATGCCCCCCACAGCGGTGCGAAATGATCGGAACAAAAAGAAGAAAGAGGTGCCCAAGCCGGAGTGCTCAGAGAGCTACACACTGTCGCCGGAGGTGGGGGAGCTCATCGAGAAGGTGCGCAAAGCGCACCAGGAAACCTTCCCGGCCCTCTGCCAGCTGGGCAAGTACACTACGGTATGCTGGCCAGTGGGGGTGCTGCCCACCCAGGGCCCCCTCTGCCACCCCTTCCTTTCTCCTAGCAGCTGTCTGGAAGCGAAGGCTGGGTGGAGGGCAGGCAGGGGACAGGCTGAAGCATGGGTGCCCTGGCTGGAGCCCTTACTGTCCCGGCCTCTCCCAGAACAACAGCTCAGAACAGCGCGTCTCTCTGGACATTGATCTCTGGGACAAGTTCAGTGAACTCTCCACCAAGTGCATCATTAAGACTGTGGAATTCGCCAAACAGCTTCCCGGCTTCACCACCCTCACCATCGCTGACCAGATCACCCTCCTCAAGGCTGCCTGCCTGGATATCCTGGTGAGAGTCTGCCCCAGCTCTGGCCATGCTGCTGTCCTCGGAGGGTCTATTCTCAGCCAAACAGCCACTTTCCTGAACCTTGCCAGGAGTCCAAATGCCCACTGTCCAAAGGGGCCACACTGTTCCTCTCCTGTGTCTGCCCGTCCACTCGGCCTCCCAGAGCTCAGGTGTGCGCCCGTTCACCTGATCACCCGGGCACCCGCTCATCAGCTCACACCCTGCCTGTCCGTTTCGTCCGTAGAAAGATTTACCTAGTCCCCTCTGATCTGGGTGTCAGGAGTCCAGAGGTGGACACACTGCCACCCTCTCGCCCAGTGGAGACGGTCAAGGAGGGTTAAGTGGATGTCGCATACTGATAGTGCTGGCCAGAAGTAGGGTGAGAGCTGGCCTGTCCCCTCCCTGTGGAGAGCAGTGTTGACTTCTGGGGCCCCAGAGAGGTCCTCTAATATTTGCGTCATGTGAAGGCCGTAGTTCCTGGGAGCAGGAAGCCAAAAGGCTGCTGCTGGTGGAGAGCCGGAGCACTTGGTGGCCCGAGTTGTGGGTGGAATACCAGGAACAGAACTGCCCAAGCCAAGGCTAGGAGGAGGCTTTCCTCTAACCCTTGGCCAGGGGTCAGTTCACCTCTTCCTTCAGACACATCCGGGGTGAAGAACCGAGGAGTATTATGTGCCTGTCCCCAGGGCACAGATGTGTGGGAGGCACCATCAGGAGCAAACTGTTCAGGCTGACAGTCCTGGGGACAGATATGCCTTGTTTCTTGCTGGCTGGAAACTCCTTTTCCTCCTGATTTCTCTATGAGGCGGCGGCATGGCCTAGATCTGCTACCCAGTGCGATGCTACGCGTGCATCTGTTTAAATTTAATTACAATCAGACTCAGTTCGGTCGCTTAGTTGCATTAGCCACATCTCAGGTGCTCAGGAGCCACATGGGGCTGGTGGCTACCGCGATGGATGGTGCAGACAGAGCCTTTCCATCATTGGAGAGAATTCTGTCAGCCAGCCAGCCATGCTCTGGCTGCCTGCCAGGGAGGTCTCTGGGGATGCTGGAGCTGGGGCCGGGGCAGGAGGGGTGTGTGTGTGTGTGTGTGTGTGTGTGTTGCGGGGGTGGGGGGAGTGCTCCAGTCTCCCAACCCATATATCCTCTGCACCCAGATTCTGCGAATCTGCACGCGGTACACGCCTGAACAAGACACAATGACCTTCTCAGACGGACTGACCCTGAACCGGACGCAGATGCACAATGCTGGCTTTGGCCCCCTCACCGACTTGGTTTTTGCCTTCGCCAACCAGCTGCTGCCCCTGGAGATGGACGATGCAGAGACTGGATTGCTCAGTGCCATCTGCCTCATCTGTGGAGGTGGGTGAGGTGTGGCCGCCTCTCAGGAGGTGTGCTGAGGCCAGGAGGGGCAGGTCCGGTCGCTGGGCGCACCAGTAAGGGTCTCAGGACTTGTTTTCTCCCAGGCAACAAACACTCTTCTCTAGGGTCAAGGATGAGACCCAGTTATTATCGGTTGTTATTTTATTGCTCTGCTTTCTCCATGTCACACTACTGTAGTCGTATCATAGTGATGATGGCTGGGGGTGGCGAGCTACTGGGAATTCCCTGCTTTGCATGTGGAGAGCTGCCCATGTTAGGGGGTGGGGTTCCCGTCTCCACCAACACAGCTGCTGTGGAGAGTTTTGAGCAGCCCACACCCCACTTCTTTTTAGAATTTAAAGGCTCTCTGCTGTCTGCCAGCCCAGAGACCCTCTCTGGCCTACCTTGTGGCCTGGTGTGTGTGTGTGAGCAGCCTTCTGCCCTCCGCGGCCTGGGCAGACCCGCCCCCAAGTGGCCATATCTGGGAATGCAGCTGTATACCTGGTTGGTGGAGTTGGCTAGGTGTGGGGGAAGGGGGGGGGGGCTCCTGCTCAGGGGCAGTTTTGTGATCAGATCGACAGGACCTGGAGCAGCCAGACAAGGTGGACATGCTGCAGGAGCCGCTCCTGGAGGCATTGAAGGTCTACGTCCGGAAACGGAGGCCCAACCGTCCCCACATGTTCCCCAAGATGCTGATGAAGATCACGGATCTCCGGAGCATCAGCGCCAAGGGTGAGTCTCCTTCACGTGGAGGGAGACCCACTCCGGACTGGCTTGGGACCTGCTGCCCACAGCCAAGCTGGCACCTCATGTCTTGGTGTCTCCGTGTGTCTTCCTCATCTGAACCTGGCTTGTCCCTGTCTATGTCTAGGCTGTGGCTCTTGCTGACACTTTTCCATGGTAGTTCAAGGTGTGCCTCTGTAACAGGTCGTGTGGGTGTAGTCTGTGAGCAGGCCCCTTGACAGCTCTGCCAGCTTTGAACCTCAGTTTCCTGTGAGGAAGGGGACAGTGATGACACTTGGCGGTGTCTGCTGTATAATCCATGACTTGAGGCACGGGGGACCACCCAGGGCCAAACCCAGACAAGCAGAAGCCTGGGGTCGGAATGCTTCACCCAGTGGCCACACTGTGGGCTCAAGAGAGCTGGCTTGTGTCAAGCAACTGAGCCCTGAGTGCTGTGTGTGGTAGATGCCTTGTGCATGCCACTGGTCCCCTCACCCTGTGGCCCTCCCTTCTGGGTGAGTCTCTGACCTTCACCTCCTTCCTCACAGGAGCCGAGCGAGTGATCACACTGAAGATGGAGATCCCTGGCTCCATGCCACCACTTATCCAGGAAATGCTGGAGAACTCTGAGGGCTTGGACACTCTAAGCGGACAGTCGGGGGGCGGAACACGAGATGGGGGTGGCCTGGCCCCCCCTCCGGGTAGCTGTAGCCCCAGCCTCAGCCCCAGCTCCCACAGAAGCAGCCCTGCCACCCAGTCTCCATGACCTCCACATGGACAGCCCTCACCCCTGCCCTGGCTTTCTCTGCCTTCCTACTGGCCACGTGACCCATCAGCCCTGCCCCCGCCTGGTCCTCCCAGACAGAACTGGGAACTTTCTGCGGGGACAGGAAGGAGGAGGCAGTTACTCTGTGGACAGAGGCCTGGACCCAAGGTGGACTGCCCTCTTCCGGCAGCCTGGGCTGGCATCGGGGCCAGGTGTCGAGCCCTGTGAGGACCTGGGCCTGAGCCCCTAAGCACCTTGCCACGTCTTCATCACCAGCAACCGCCGGGACCTGGCTCCCTGTTCTCTAAACTCAAGCCATTGCTCCCCAGTTGGGGAACTCCCCCTGCTTCAGATGGTGACAGAGGGGTGTCAGGGTGGGGGAGACCCCCTGTACATATCCTGCGTACCAACCCAGATATTAATTCTCGCTGGTTTTGTTTTTATTTTAATTTTTTTGTTTTGATTTTTTTTAATAAGAATTTTCATTTTAAGCACATTTATACTGAAGGAATTTGTGCTGTGTATTGGGGGAGCTGGATCTAGAGCTGAAGGGGGTGGGTCTGGGGATGGGCAGGGCTCTGAGGGCTCCCCTTCTCCCTTGTCCCAGTGGATGCTCCCCACCCCCAGCCTTTCCACCTCAGTTTTCTCTAATACTGTGAAATACTAACTTTCCAAGGCCGCCTTCTCATCCCTGTGCAGGGAGCAGCTCCCCTCCTGCCTCTGCCCAGCCACTGGGTGTGGGCATCTTGGGCAGCTACCCCGGGAGGAGGGGGTCCTGGCTTTTGGCTCCTCCCTCTGCCCACCAAGAACTAGGGGAGGGTAACCATAGGGTCCTTGGGGTGAGTAGCCTGTTACTCATCCTGCCCATCAGAGTTCACTTCATCCAAGCCCCAGCCCCACTGTGAAGGGGCTGGCTAAGGGGTCCAAGTTACCCCTGCCCCCAGCCTCATAGCCACCAGCACCCCATGGGGCCCTCCAACACACACACACACACACACACACACACACACACACACACACTTGGCCTGAGTTCCTTCATTTCCCTGGCCTACCCACAACCCCTCTTGCCCCTCACCCATGCCCCCTCCATGCCCCGCAGGACGGGACTCCAGGGGGTCCCCTCCCTCCCCCTATACCCCTGGGCTGGGGGAGCAGGCTTTACCTTGCCCTCCTGCCTGGGTGGGGTCTCACCCCGGAGCCCACTGGTGTACCTGTTACTGCTGGGTTTCCACTGAGATCTACTGGAGAAAGAATAAAGTTCTATTTATTCTACGATGCCTCTGCCTCTCTGCCTCCACCCTCTCCTCTCCCTGTCTGGGCAGGGGACTCGAGATGGGGGGCCTTTCCACAGGCTCTGGGCCCGAATGGCTCAGCACAAATTTCAAGTGCCAAGGGTGTAGCCAGTGTCTAATGCCCTGTGTCAGGTCCAGGTTTCTAGAGACCCTGAGATCTGAGATAGGCCCGATCTGGTAGTGCCCTCAGACTGGGGCCAGGGAGACTCTCGTCCACAGCAGAGGACTCTGACCGGGAAGGGGAGCAGAAGGAGAAATGGGGGCCTCCACAGTCTGAGAAAGGAAGCCAGGCGCTGGCCTCAGAGCCCCAAGACACTGACGTTAACCAGGAACAGACAAGTGGTTACAGACTTGACATTCACACAATCCTGGAGCTGAGCTCCTGGTTCCCTAACAGCAGGAGAGTGAGGAGCCCTGATAGGCATCAGTGGAGCTGGGAATGTGAGCTTTCTGCTCTTCACTGCTGAACATCTCAGCCCAGAGGCCACTGTCCTTGCCCAGGGTCACACAGTGGCAGGGGGGGGCGGGGGAATCAGCACTCAGGGTTTCTCCTTAAGCTAGGGTTCTTGACTGGGTTCTTGAGGCTCCAGAAACATTACACACCCCGAGGTTAGCAAGAGAGAGCGGAAGGGTTCTTTCCCTGGAGGCCCTAGCTATTTCTAGGTCAGCCACTAGGTGGCAGCAGCTGCTCACTTACCTCACTGTGTGTTGGGGGGGCGGGGCTTGGACCGTACCTTTTCCCTAGTAATTTTCTAACATGGTTACTTAGTTGAATAAATGTAACATACTTGTACATAGGCTCCCAAGAACCAATATATGCACCTGGGAGGCAGAGGCAGGAGAATTGCCCCAAGTTCAAGGTCAGCCTAGCCTGCAAACACAGCAAGTTCCAGGCTAGCTTGGGCTGGCTATATAGTAAAACTTTGCCCTAAAAACCAAAAAGGAGGTGGTTGTCACATGGCAGTGTAGAGCAGGAACAAAGAGAAGGGCAAGTTCAGTACATTGATAAATACCTTAAGCGACCCAGGAAGGGGCTGTATTAACAGTGCCAGAGTCCTTGTCCAGCATATGTCCTGGAATCCATCCGTCCTCAACACAAAACAAAACCCAGGAAAATTTGAGTGTGGGTAGATGTAAAAACTGACATATCAACGTCCAAAAAATAAAACGGAGAACGTTGTTTCACACACAAAATAGGTAAACTGACAATGTTATACAATTTTATTTTGTTTATGTGTCGGTGTGTCTTTGTGTGTGCAGATACCTCCAGAAGTTAGAAGATGGCGGGTCCCCTGGAGATGGGGTTAGGTGCAGCTGTGATTCTCCTGACGAGGGTGCTGGGAACTAAGCTTGAGTCCTCTGGAAGAACGATGCATTCTGAACTACCCAGCCAACTCCCCAGGCCCTCAAAGTGTAAATGCCCAGCAGGACATTCCAAACGTTGTGTGTGCTGAGATGGCTGAGCCCAGAAAGGAGCTTGCCACCATGCCTGGTAACCCGAGTTTGAGCCCCAGGACCCACGTGACAGAAGGAGAGAATGGGCTTCCACAGTTGTCCTCTGCCTCCACGCTCATATTGTGAACACTCTTACATATTATGTAACAAAATGTTTTTAAAGCTTGTGTGGTGATCTTGTATCTATTTGAAGTCTTCAACTTCTTTCTACCTTGATTTTTTGTTTGATAATTTCATACTTGCAGCTGGGTGGTGGTGGCGGCCTTTGTTCCCAGCACTCGGGAGGCAGAGGCAGGTGGATCTCTGAGTTTGAGGCCAGCCTGGTCTACAGAGTGAGTTCCAGGAAAGCCAGGGCTACAGAGAAACCCTGTCTCACAAAACAGAAAAACAAAAAGAGAGAATTTCATACTTGCATATAATGCATTTTGATAAAATCCACCCCATTCCCAGCCCTTTCAGCCCTTCCCTTACCCTCTCTCCCCCCTCCAACTTCAGGTGTTCTTTTTAAGAACCCACTGAGCTTACTTTGTGCTGCCTATATGAGCATGGGTGTAGGGTCACCTGCTGGAGCATCCCTGAAGAAAACTCACCCCCTCCCCAGGGAGCTAGGAACCCCAGCAAACTGAACCCCTCAGCTAGGGCTGGGACTCGGTGACCCTCCCTCCCCAACCCATGCTGGGATTTTCTCTGGATCGACTTGAGTCTGCCTTATCTTTTTGGCTGGGTCTCTCTCACTGAGCCTGAAACTCACAAATATGGCTAGACAGGCTGGCCAGCAAGCCACAGGAATCCCCCTGCCTCTGTATCCCAGCACAGGCATTGCAGGCATACACCAGTGGGCCCAGCATGTTTAGATAGATGCTGAAGATCTGAATGCAGATTCTTCTGCCCACATGCCAAACACTTTACCAGAGACTACACCATCTCCCCAGCACTTGTGACTTTTTTTTTTTTTTAAACTGTGAGATGATATCTTGAGGTTCCTAGTTCCTTTCCACAAAATGCTAACAGGATGTCATCACCATGACAATCTGGAAGAGACCCCTATTTTGATGAGGAACTTTTGACAATATCTTTCCTGTGGCTCGTCATGGGCTGTCTTTACTGATCCACAGTTCATCTCTGTGAAACAGTTTCACAAGCTGTGGCACCAATGAAAATTTTTTCCTTTCCTTTTTTGAGACAGGTTTCTCGACATATCCTTGACTGGTTTAGACTCTATGTCTGGACCTCTCCACCCGCTGTGTCTCCCAAGTTCTGGGACTAAAGGTGTGTGTCACCACATCTGGCCTTTTAAATTTGTTGTTGTTTTTGATTTTTGAGACAGGGTTTCTCTGTGAAACAGTCCTGGCTGTCCTGGAACTGGCTCTGTAATCCAGGATGGCTTCAAACTCACAGAGATTCTCCTGCTTCTGCCCACCGAGTGCTGGGATTAAAGTCGCCACCTTCTGGCCTTAAATTTTTTTTAAAAAATTCATTTATTTATTTATTTATTTATTTATTTATTTATTTGTTTATTTATTTGGATCGAACCCAGGGCCTTCTACCACTGAGCTAAATCCCCAACACCATTTTTTTTTTTTTTAAAGACACTGTCTCTCCATGTAACCTAGGTCTAGCAGTGACATTTTGGGTGGGATTTTTTTTTTCCTGTGAGAGTTTTTCCTGAGCACTCACAATGGTTAACAGCTATGTTCTATGTTGGTTTTGCTGTGTAACCCAGCCAAGCATGGAATTTGAGATTCTCCCGAATTAGCCTCTCAGAGTCTGAGATTACAGTTGTCTCTAGACCTAGCTCACTCCACTACACCCACCCCTCTGTTTTTGGACAGGGTCTCAGCTTTAAACTCACTATATAACTGAGGATGACCTTGCACTTACGATCTTCCCGCCCCCCACCCACTCCCCACTTGTGCTAGGATTACAACCATTTACCACCATTCCTGGGGATCAAGCCCACGGTTGGTTTCTTACACGCTCTACAAGCACTCCAGCAAACTGAATGCCCTCAGCAGCCTCTACTCTCTTTGGATGCTCCTAATGCCTCCTTGAAGACTGGCAATGGCCCTTGGGGGCAGACGCACCCCTAGCTGAGAAGCTCCGTGGTGCCGTGGCCAGTCTTCCCTAAGGAGGGACTCAGAGGCCTTTCCCCAATGAGACTTCATGGGTGAGTACTCCCCCACCCCAGCAGGAAGTAGGTGGGGTCTGGGGGCCATTAGGTGGCTAGTCACAATCAGAACTTAGCAGCAGCTCATGTCTGGGTGTGAGAGTGAGTGTGGAGAAGGTGAGGCCGCAGAGGCCGGGGCAGGGGGAGCAGGGGCAGGATTCAACCTGGAAGGAGGATTGAAGCTGGTAAGACAGGTCTTTCCATGGAGCTAGCAGGACCTGAACAGAGGCTGTGGGGGAGGGCGCTCTAGACACAGCTGACCCTGGGCACCTTCTGCAGGGCCACAAGAAGGGCACACACGGGAGACAGTGACACAAGTGACCGAGGAGCTGAAGATGGGCGGGGCGGCGGCAGCTGGTAGAGGTGGCCCCACCGGGTGCTAGAGCCAGCCATGGCTCGGGACAGCGAAGGAAGACAGAACTGGTTCTAGGCTGTTGGTCACCCCCACCACACAGCTACTGCTCGCTCAACTCCAGCCACATTAGTCTCTTTGGTGGCTCTGGCACATCTCCACCTCAGGGCTCCGGCACTTGCCACCTCAAGGCTTTTCTCGGAAACAGCTCCGTGACTGACCCCTGCAGTGTCACCTCCTGAGGGACATCACTCTCCCCTTGTCTTTTTGTGATGTCTTTCCCACCAGAGTTGCAGCCCAACAGCCCAACCTCTGGATCAGTGCTGCGTGTGGCAGCCACTAAGCCACGTGTGCTGAATGGGCCGGCTTGCACTGGCTTGTACTCTACGTGTAAAGCACACTCAAGACTTGTGTGAGAGAAAGAATGGCAAGTATCTCTGTAATGCTTCTGAGCACTGACGATTCATGGAACCGGAACTGGTTTGGGTAAGGCGGGTTAAAGAAAATACTGCTGATATCAGTCTCAGCTGTTTCCTTTCGCTTTTTTTAATGGCTAAAGGAAAATGGGAATTACATTGTAAATTGGACGCAGTGGCACAGGCCTTTAATCCCAGCACTTGGGAGACAGAGGCAGGCAGATCTTAGTGATTTCAAGGCCAGCCTGGTCTACATAGTGAGTTCCAGGACAGCCTGGGCTATGTAGAGAGAATCTGTCTTGAAAACCAAAACCAACCAAACAAACAAAATTACATTGTGCCTCACGTACAATTGTACTGAATGGTGCTGACCTTGAACCAGTAGTATTGGTTGAGTGACTTATCCTTGGAAAACGGCTGGACGCCCACATCTGTGCTTGTGTGGAGGGGTCCAGGCTGAGGCCAGACATGTCCACCGGGAGCGTAGACATGAGCGTAGTGATGCTGTGGGCCCTGACAACTCTTCATTTTCTCTCCCCAAATAGCTACTATATGCCATGCCCAGGAGACAGTGCAACCAACCATCCAGCAGAAGGGCTGGGGTACGGGGTACCTGACTCCAGCTTGGGGCAAGGAAAGCCCCTGCTGGGGGGTGCTTGATTTCTTCCAGTGAGACCAAAGGCAAAGGCAGGCAGCGGTGGTCAGAGCTTCAGAGTGTGAGACTACCTGAGAGCATGTCTAAAGCTGGCATCAGAAGTGGGCACGGTGTTTGTTGGGGACAGAACTTTAGCCTGGTGTGACAGATGGCAGTGGCGGAGGAGGCCTAGCCAAGGCAGTGCAGGAAGCCTGGGGGAAGGGCTGGTTGTACCCCAAGGACAGGGATCTCCCAAGGGCTAAGTAAGGCTTGGTAGAAAGCCCTCAGGAGGGGGATGGGTACATGAAGGACAGAGGGAGGCAATTTGGGGTGTGGTGACTAAAGGCAGGGCCTGGGCAACAGATCTGAAAGAGTCTGAGGTGCTTGTCAGGATTGATCCCTTGGTCCTGGTGAATTCAGCGTGGCCACCCAGGCGATGAAGGAGGAAGGCGGGTGAGGTGAGGACAGGAAGGGATGAAGTCTGGGCTGGAGAGACTGCTCAGCAGTTTAGAGCACTGGCTGCTCTTCCAGAGGACCCGGGTTCAATTCCCAGCAGCCACATGGCAGCTCACAACTGTCTGGAACTCCAGTTCCAGGGGATCCAGCAATGCACATAAACTAAAATTAAATAAAATCTTTGAAGAAAAAAGGAGGGGGGTGACGTAGCCATGAGGCAACTCTTTCAAAGTCTGTGCTAGAAGGACTAGTTGCCGGGGCTGGGAATTTAGCTCAGTGGTAGAGCGCTTGCCTAGCAAGTGCAAAGCTCTGGGTTCGATCCTCAGCTCCGACAAAAAAAAAAAAAAAAAAAAAAAAAAAAAAGGTTAGAAGGACTAGTTGTAAGGGAATGGGGACCTAGGGACCTATCTGTCTGGGGGGGGGGGGGCAGCTTTCCCTAAGGATGGCAAGGCCTCAACCATGTTTGTTTACAGACTCGGCAGGTGGGAAGAGTGAAGAGGTAAGCCAAAAGAACACCACTGCCTGTCTTTATGCCCTCAGAGGTGGCAGGGTTAGATCAGGAGGGAGGAAGCCATTATGGCTACCACTAGCATTGGGTTCTGGTAGTGAATGACAGTGTTAGCAGATGCACACACAGAATGTGTGTGTACAGGTGTGTACACAAAGCTTACGCAGGATGCCTGCATCCATGCACGCACACTGAGCCCCCAAGGACATCCATGGGCGTGTCTGTGCACACATGCACGAACACAGGTCTGTACCTCCTGTTACTTGGAAGGTGTATGCTTGTGTGCACGTGCATGTGTAGACCCCTCAGAGGGGGGTACACATGCAAGCACACACACAGCCCACAGGGCTTTAATGTGCACGAGCAACCAACCCACCTCAGCGTATCCAGGTGTGCATGTATGTGTGCACAGAGCGCCCACAGAGAAGTGGGCTTCTCTGAACAAGCAGGGGACCTGGGAATGCTGCCATCACTGCTGATTTCACCCCCTCCCCCCATACAACAATCAGGTCACCCACTGCCCTTGGCCCGTTCGCTTCCTCTCAAGGCTCCTGGCATCCTCCCTTTCCGGCTGGGAACACAGCACAGAGCAGCCTCCCTGATGCAAAGCGGCCCCAGCACGCTGCGGCCAGGCCATCAGCCGCTAGGAAGTGCGACGCCACCCCGACCCGAACCCCGGCCGTCCCTCATCTTCTGCTGGGGGGCGGGAGGTCCCCTCTGCTCATCTTCAGCTCAGGCAGGGTCCTAGGCGGTCTCGCGGGAGCCACTTCTCGCTTCTGCCTCCAGCGACCCCGGTGCTGAAGGTTCGGCCTGGGACCTCGCCGCTAGATGGCCAGGTCCTGACGCACGGTGGCCAGCGACGCCTTGCTGTGACCGCTGCCGCCCTCGCCCTCGCTGTCGCCGGCCGGTGCGCGGTGAGCGTAGGCGGGCGGGCCGAAGGGGTCGGGGTCCGCCCGCTGCTGGGAAGGCAGAGCCGGCGGGGGCGGGGGCGGGGGCGGCTTGGCGCGCTGGCGACCTTTCCAGAGCAGGTGGCCCAGCTCGGCCACGCTGAGCAGCGCCGAGAGCAGCCCGACGGCGAAGTAGAAGACCACGAAGACGGTCTTCTCGGTGGGCCGGCTCACGAAGCAGTCGACGGTGTGCGGGCAAGGCGGGCCGGCGCACGCGTAGTGCGGGGCCACGCGGAAGCCGTAGAGCAGCGCCTGGCCACCCAGGAAGGCCAGCTCGGCGAGCAGGCGCAGAGCCACGCTCAGCAGGTAGCAGCGGCGCGCGCGGCGGGCGCGCAGGGCGCACGGGGCGCACGGGGCCTCGGGACGCCCGCGCGTGCACGCCGTGGCCGGCTGCGCCCCTCCCGCCTCCTTGCTGGCCTGGTGCATGGAGTAGATGACGAACAGCACCGGCGGCGCCGACAAGAGCAAGATGTGGAAGAGCCAGAAGCGGTAGTGGGACACCGGGAAGGCGCGGTCGTAGCAGGTCTGGCGACAGCCGGGCTGCAGCGTGTTACACACGAACTCCTCCTGCTCGTCCTCGAACACGGCACCTCCCACCGTGGCCAGCACCAGGATGCGGAAGATCAGCATGATCACCAGCCAGAGGCGACCCACGAGCGGCGACTGCAGCTGCACCGCGTCCAGCAGGGAGCCTAGGAACGCCCACTCCCCCATGACGCTGGGGACAAGGGAGAGGGGTAGTCAGAGGCTGGCATGGACCAGACCCCTGCCCCTCCGCGCCCGCCCCAGTCTCTAACCTTGGAGGGCACCAGGGGTCAGAGATTTTGGGGGGTTCCGTGAGTTAATGTCTGAGTGTGAGGATAGTAGGTGAGTCCATCCTCGGCTATGGAGTCCCTTCATCGGGGCGTAGAGAGGTGTTGAGGAGGGATTCCTCCCCACCCCCGCCCGGGCCTGCCTGGCTAGATCCTACGAGCTCTCAGATTCTAGGCTCTTCTGCCGGGCCAGCCAGCCTTTGCCTGGCTCTTGGCGCCAGGATGATTTCCAGGAGCGAGAGCGGCTGCTGGAGTCCGGAATTCCTCCTTCCATTTGAGACTCCTGGGAGCAAGGGGAGGGCCAGGCCGGGTGAGCCCCCACCGCCTCCTTTCTCTCCCTCCTCACCGTGAGAACTCCTTTCGGCTTTGCAGGCTGACCCAGAAGCCTGTTCTCAGGAATCTCCCGCGGCTGATCCTCCCTTTCCTCTCCTACCTCCAGCCAAGGGGAATGGGAACAGCCCCCTCGCACCTCCTCCCTGAAGGCGGCGGTTGTCAAGCTGACACACGGAACACACCATGTCCCCGCAGACCCTTGGTGGCCTCTAGATCCTCACTTACCCCGCAGGGGCCTGTGCTTAGAGCCGAGCGCAGGACCTTGGGAGACAGCTGGGACCTGTCCCTCGTGGTCCCTCCTTCATTTTCCTTTTCGGATTTGGCTGGGATGGATGACAGGACGGGATGGCCGAGAGGGGCTAGCTCTCCCCCTTCTCTTAAAGGGACAGGGTGACCCTGCTGCCTGGCTCCACCCTGGGAGCAGACCCAGGGCCACACCCCTTGCTGGGTTCTTCCAGCCCTCTCTTTCATCCTTCAGCCCCCATGCCCATCCCACAGTCAGGTCTCCATCTGGTGATGGTCTGAGGTTGACTAGAACACCTTCTATTGAGGGAGCTAGGGGAATCATGAACCCTTCCCCTGACAGACTCCCCAAACTGAGGACTAGGTCCACACAACTGACTGACCCCTTTTGAAGGAGCCAGAGGCAGATATCCCAGTTTTGGGGAGGCAGCAAACATCTGATGGCTTTTGGCTCAGGCTCTACTACACTCCGCCTTGGATGAGCCATTTGGGTTGTCTGGGTCAGGAGCTCTGGGTTGGTCACCAAGGTCCATCCTTTTTTGTTTGCCCTGAGACGAAGTCTCACTGTGTAGTTCAAGCTGGCCTGGAGCCTACTATATAGGCCAGGCTGCCTCAGTTGATCCTCCTGCCTCAGCCTCCCAAGTGTCAGGACATTAGGGATGTACCACCACACCCAGCTGCCCATCTTCATGTTCAGGTCTCAACTATGTGACAGAAACCCAAAGCCCCAAGCCTGGAGGATGTGGAGAGTGGCTGGCTGGCTCCCGTGGTTAAGCAAAGGCTCTGGTCTCTCCAGCAGTTTCTAGATTGCCTGTGGGGAGCATGGCACTTCATAAGGTCAGAACTTCTACCAAGGGTTCTCCATTGAGTGTCTCCCAACATCTAGGAGCTGGGATATGCTGCCAACGTAATTAGGAAGATCCCTGAGAGGGGACCTGAGTGGCGAGGAGGAGGTAGTCCAGGTTGAGATGTTTTCTTTGTTCTAGCACAGTGGTTCACTCTTCAGCACTCAGGTGGGGGGCACTGTTCACAGCTGGGTAAACAGAGACTTAGCGAGTTGTCACCCATGTGCAGTCAGTGAATGGCAGACCCTGGCCTCACACTCAGCCGGAATAGTTTTCTGGAGCGCATGCTCATAGCATGCCAGGGAACTGTCCTCTAGCCGGGCTGGACTTCCCCAGGGTCTTGTGGGGGCTGAGGGGCCAGCACTGGAGGAAGGCTATGCTTGTTCCTGTGAAGGGGAAGGTCAGTGAGTCCTCATGTCCTCTGTGCTATGGGTCAGTCACAAAGACCTGTGTGGGTTTCTGTCTGTTAACAGGGGGTCCCTAATGGAAAATGCGTTCTTTCCCATTGGCTCAGTCAGGGGTCTGTCCCAGCCTGGAAAAACTTTTGGTTAACTCCAGCTTGGGTGTGCCCTTGGATATTTCCATCCTCCTACAGGGTCCCTTAGAAATAGGCCTGGGGGTGGGGGTGCTACCCTGGATAAAATCCAAGCACATAGCACGTGCTGGAGCCCCACATTCTGAAAACAGGATGTGAGGTGGGGCACTGTTGACCTCTGCCACTGGCTTCTGGCAGAGCTGTTGCCCTGTCCTCAGCCCTGGAGGCTCAGGGTCACGTCTCATCTCTCCTAGCTGTCCCTGATGGTCCCAGCCTGGAAAAAGCCCACCAGACCCCACCCTACCCCACCCTGTGTGCCTGAAGGTGTGGAGAAGTGCCACAGTGGTGGTGAGGGTGGGACAGGAGGCAGAGGGCCCTTGGTCACCCTGCCCTGTCCCCCGCTAGCTCCTAATGCCAGAGGAGACTCTAGAGTAATCTGCAGGACCCAGTCCCCTGCCCAGATAGCACTGGGCAGCCTGGGAGGTGTTGCTGACAATCCCCAGAACTGGCGGCACTGGCCCTTCCTGGCCCTGCTTGAAGAAGGACTGGGCTGAGAGGGTCCTTCCCTGTTTGTGTCTCAGACACCTCCATCTGGCTATCGGGCTGTGGAGCCACAGTCCTGTATCAGTCACACATGGACATACACCAGGGCATGTACATGTTTGTATCTAGGAAGTTCCTAACAGTGCTGAACCTGATACATGGCGGCACACTGAAAATGAAATAAGCCACCCACGGCTGTATAAAACCATCATTCCTGGCCACGACGAGCCTGTCGGCTCAGTGGTATTACTGCATTTGAACTTGATTCCTACTTCCTCTCCCTCTCTGCCTCCCTCCTTGGCACCAGCCGTTAGTTTGTCTGTTCAGCTAAGCATGTAAACAGGTACAGCAGCGGGAGTTGGGGTGCTACCTTTTATGTCACACCTAGCACCCAGAACACTTGGAGCCATGGAAGATGCTCTGAACTATCCACTGGGTGGATAAAGGGCAGCATGCTTGGAGTATCCCTGTCCCCTGCCAGATGCTCACCCCATCTCCTGGGCTTCGGTCCAGTAAGCGTGCCATTCAGTATCAGATTAGCACACCAAATGTGCAGGTCTGGGCAGAAGGCCGGCTCCCAAGGGGGGTCAGGGGTTTGGGTGGGGAAGGGGTGAGTGTTCCCCAGTTCTTCTGTAGCTACTGTCCAACCTGCACAGCTCCTGAGCCTTTGGCCCCTTTCCACAGCCTAACGTCCCCTCCTCCCAGGGTACCTCATGATTGACCTTGGCTTCCACACTCTGCAGTGCTGGAAGTTCTTAGAGTTAGAACCCACTCCCTCTCCTGCCAGGATACCTCCTTTGGCTCTGGAATTTTCCTTTTTCTTTCTATTTCTTTTTCTTTCTTTCTTTCTTTCTTTCTTTCTTTCTCTCTCTCTCCCTCCCTCCCTCCCTCCCTCCCTCTCTTCCTCTCCTCTCCCTCTCTCTTTCTTTCTTTTTTTTTTTTTTTTTTTTTTTTTTGTGAGACAAGGTTTCTCTGTGTGGCCCTGGCTGTCCTGGAACTTGCTTTGTAGACCAGGCTGGCCTCGATCTCACACATCTCCTGCCTCTGCCCCCCTAGTGCTGGGATTAAAGGTGTATGTATGTACACCTGCTGGCTCCGGAATTCTTTCCTATTTGGTTTGGCTGTAGCAGCAAGAATGCCAACCAACGGCTTAGTTAACCAGGAAGCTAGTGTCTTCCTTACTTAGAGGGCAGAGGACTGCACCGCCATGCAGTAGACACCTCACCTAAACCCTGCCCACACAGTGTCTCAGAGAGTCCAGGACTGCCCTGTGTCCATTCTTCTGACACATCTTTAGCCAGAATGGGCTCCTATGTCCACTCTTACGGGCAAATGGAGGATGGGAAATGTGTTTTAGGGGACTGTACACTCAGGAGGGGGGAATATAGTTCTCAGACTCATGGGTCTGCTGGTGTTGGCTTTCCACACTGGAGCTGGCACTGGGGTCACTTGGTGTCCCCAGTCTCTGTCCTCACCAGCTGAGGAGGAGTCACCTTGTTCTAGACCCTTCCAAACCACTGCACTTCTGGGCCTTTCTTCATGTGCAGCCGAAGGCCCCAACCCCTCTACCTCATGACCTCCAGTGGAAGCTCCACCTCTCTCATCCCTTCATGCACCATGCTGGGGATGCAGCCTCATCACAAGGCCTCATCCCAGTGACCAGCGAGCTTAGAGATTGGAGGTAGTGCTCTGAGATTGGGGTGAGGAAGGGCTTGAATGTTTCCTTTCCTAAGATTTAAAAAAAAAATGTTTTAAGGCCAGGTGATGACACACACCTTTAATCCCAGCACTCCAGAGGCAGAGGCAGGTGGATCTCTGTGAGTTCGAGGCCAGCCTGGGCTACAGAGTGAGTTCCAGGACAGGCTCCAAAACTACACAGAGAAACCCTGTCTCGAAAAACAAAACAAAACAAACAAAAAAAAAATCCCCAAAAATGAAAAAACAAACACAAAACAAAACAAAACAACAACAAACAAGAAATCTTGCAGAGGACCCGGGTTTGGTTTCTAGCACCCACATGTCAACTCACAACCATCTGTAACCCCAGTTCCAGGGATCCAATGCCTTCTGTCTTCCTCGGACAGAACACCCAGACACATAAAATTTAAGGAAAAACAGACAAACAGAAGAGAAGCATCTTTCAAAGCCTCTCCCCTCGAAGCTGGTCTGAGGGGCTAATGTTTGGAAAGATCATGGGATAGGGATCCAGGTGGTAGTGCAAATGGATAATTCCTATACTCTGGATGTTCAAATAGGAGGGTTGCAAGCTCTAGGCCATCCTGGACTATAGAGCAAGACTATCTCAAAAAAAAAAAAAATCTGCATCTCTGTGTGTACCTATGTATATACAAGCAGCCACAGTCACTGCACACTGCCTGGTCCTGGCCGTCACTGCCCCAGGCTTGCGCTCCTGTGGTTGGTGTGGTCTTGAGAGCACACTTAGGTCTTCTCCAGCATCTATCTAGGAGGATGCAGGCAGACTGCAATCTGGTCAGCCCCAAACCAATGACAGTCATGCCCTCCCTGAAAGCAGTTCTCCATCCAAAGGACCGAGCTTGAAACTGTTCCTGGAAAGTTATCGAGAGTCACTGGGGTGAGATGGCAAGATTACCTGTGGACTGAGCATCCTTTCCTCTAGCAAAAATGATGTTTACTGGTCTACCTTTTGGTTTGAACTGGGGCAATGTGAGGTGAGTGAGTGTAACATTCACACCAAAGAAACACACCTGATTCTCCAGGAAGAATGTAAGGGGGTCTAAATGAAACTTGTGTTTGGAAAGACAGCTCTTCAGTTTTTAGAGTTAAACATGGGACCGGGTGATCCCACTGCCAGAAATTCCACCCACTATGAAAACAGAAAAGCATGAAATGGATACTACTCTACAATTCACATCAGCTTTACACATAATAGGCCCAAACTGGAAACAATCCAAATGTCCATCAACAGGTGAATGGATCAACAAACCCGTACAATGGAATAATACTCAGCAATAATAAAACTATTTTTTGTCTGTCTTGAAAAAGGAACTACTGATACATGCAATGTGGGTACATTCTAAATTTTATTTAAATTTTTTATTTCACTTTAGTTTAAAGGCTTGGCATTCATCACCGTGCTCAGTATATATTTGTAACTTTTGTTGTTGTTTTCTTTTTTTTTTTTTGGTTTTTTCGAGACAAGGTTTCTCTGTAGCTTTGGAGCCTGTCCTGGACTAGCTCTGTAGACCAGGCTGGCCTCGAACTCACAGAGATCCGCCCGCCTCTGCCTCCTGAGTGTTGGGATTAAAGGTGTGCACCACCACTGCCTGAGTTGTTCTGTAGTTTTAATTTTATGTATATGAGTGTTTTGCCTGCATGTATGTCTGTGCCCTACTTGAGTGCTTGGTGTCTGAGAAGGGCAGAGAAGGTATTGTATCCCATGGAACTGGATGGATTTGAACCACCATGTAGGTGCTGGGAATTATACCCTGGTCCTTTGCAAGAGCAATGAATGCTCCTAACCACCAAGCCCTCTCTCTAGCCCTTAATATTTATTTTTAAAAATCATTATTCTGGGGTGTGAGGGTACATGTGCCATGGCAAACATGCGGTGGTCAGGGGACAGTTTTGTGGAATTGGTTCTTTCCTTTCTCCATCTTTATTCAGGTTTGGGGGATCAAATTATATTTTCAAATTTGTATGGCAAGCTCCTTTACCCACTGAGCCATCCCCAGTCCCTGACAATATGAATAAAATTTAAAACATCATACTAAATAAACAAAACTAAGCACAAAAACGTTGACTGTGTTATTCCATTCCTGGGAGGTTGTGGAACAGGAAAAATTGACCTGTAGTTCTGGAAAGCAGAGCCATGGTGGGCCCAGAGGTTGTTTGAAGAGCATGTCAGCAAAGGCTTTGTCCCAGGCAGACGCGGTGGCCCGTGCCTGGGGTGTGAAGATCAAAGCCAATCTGGTCTGAAAAGCAGAAGCCACCTCGTTTCCAGTTCCTAAGCATGTGATCACTTCTCAAGTCATCTCTCCAGAGTGCTGTTAAAAGTGCAGGCATGGTGACGCGCGCACCTTTAATCCCGGCACTTGGGAGGCAGAGGCAGTGGACCTCTGTGAGTCTGAGGACAGCCTGATCTACAAAGAGAGTTCCAGGACAGCTAAGGCTGCACAACACAGTGATACCGTCTTGAAAAAAAACCAAAACCAACACCCCCAAAGTGTTTCTGAGCCCCACAGTTCTGGGGTGTGCTCAACACTCTGTGTTTTCTTTCTTTAAAAAACAAACAACTATATTTATGTGTATGGGTGTTTGCCTGCATGTCTGTGCACCATGTTTGAGCAATACTGGTAGAGGCCGGAAAGAAGGCATCACCTCCCCTGAAGTGGAGAACCGGGGTCCTGTGGAAGAGGACAATGAGCCATCCCTCCAGCCCCACTGGAGTTCTAAGAGGCTCGCTCCTTCCTAGGTGATGCTGTGACTGCTAGTTTAAGCACCACAGTGAAAAGGTATCCAGAAGGTAAATACTTCATGCTGGGTGTGGTGTTGCTTAGGGACGTAGAGGAGGGTCAGGAGTTCAAGTTCACCTCTGGCTACTGTGTTAGCTAGTTTGTCAATCTAACACAAGCTAGTTAGAAGAGGGACCTCAACTGCCTGTAGGCAAGTCTGTGGGGCTTTTTTTTTTTAATTACTGACTGATATGGGAAGGTCCAGCCAACTCTGAGTGGTGCCATCCTTGAGAAGGGGGCCCTCTGTGAATGTGGGCTTAAGAGCAAGCAGTAAGCTTCAGTTCCTACCTCCAGGTCTCTGGCTTTTCTCCCTTCAGTGGGGACTGTGATCAGGACCTGGAAACCAAACCAAGTTTGGGATACACTTTTTTTTCCCCCACCTGCCACCCTCCATTGAGATACATTTCTAAATGTTTTCTTTTTATTACTTTCAATGATTTGTGTGTGTTGAGGGTAGTATGTCCAGGAGTGCAGGGATCCCAGGAGGCCAGAGGTGTTAGATTTCCTGGACCTGGAGTTCCAGGTGCTTGTGAGTTACCTGATATAGGTGCTGGGAATTGAACAGGTCTCTGTAAGAATTTAAACTCCTAACTGCTGCATTCTCTCTCTAGCTCTAGAACCCATTTTTGTTGTTGTTCATCTATTTTTGAGACGGGCTAGACTCATAAAGAGCCTCTTGGCACTGCCGACTAGGAGCTAGGATCATAGGCATCCACCACCATACCTAGCTCTTGTTCAGACAATTTACCTAAGTGGAATTACTAAGAAAGTGTTATATATTGGATAGGTCCAAATAGCTCATCTATCACTGTTTTTGTTTGCTTTTGCTGTGCACATTACATGCATGTGTTTGGGTGGGGCATTCACCTGTACAGAGGCTAGAGGTGGTCAGGCTTTGCTGCCCATCTCGGCCCACTGGAAACACATTTTCTTAAGAACACACACTAGGCTCTGGGCTTAATTCCCCAGCATGAAAAGTAAAACTCAAGTGTATCTGGAGTCAATTTTGATATAAGAGGTTAAGACAAGAATTGAACTTACCATTTTTCTAAACAGATTAACCTACCTCCCTTGTGTTGGGATTACAGGCAGATGTTACCATACTATATTTACATGGTGATAGGGACTGAATCCAGTGTCTCGTGCACATTCAGCAAGTACACTACCAATGGAATTACATTCCTAGCATGATACCTGCTTTTTTCTTTCTTTCTTTCTTTCTTTCTTTTTTTTTTTTTACCAGAACTGAGGACCAAACCCAGGGTCTTGCACTTGCTAGGCAAGCACTCTACCACTGAACTAAATCCCGAACCCCAATACCTGCATTTTTATAATTAACTCCCTGAGTGCAGAGGACATGGACAACTCAGCAGCCATGTATAAGATTCTAAGTAAAACTAAACCAAACTGGGTGGGGGTGGCTCACACCTTTAGTCCCAGCACTCTGAAGGCAGAGGCAGGTGGATCTCTCGAGTTTGAGGCCAGCCTGGTCTACAGATTGAGTTCCAGGTCTGCCAAGGTTACACAAGAAATCCTGTTTTGAAAAACCAAAAACTGGGACTGGAGAGATGGCTCAAAGGTTAAGAGCACTGACTGCTCTTCCAGAGGTCCTGAGTTCAATTCCCAGCACCCACATGGTGGCTCACAACCATCTGTAATGAGATCTGGCGCCCTCTTCTGTATGTAATAAATAAAAAAAAAATCTTAAAAAACAAAACAAAACAAAAAAAAAAAACCCCAAAACCAGACCAAACCAAACAAATAAAAACCCAGAACAACAACAAAAAAACTGGATCCAACTAGGTCACACTGCCACTCTTTTGGATACTTCACCCAGCCAAAGACTGTCAGACTCAGCAGAACATGGCTGTCACAGTCCTAAAAGGGAAGTGAAGAGGCTGTATTTGCCTGGAGAGGATGTAATGTGGGTTAAGATAAGAAGAATGAATGGCTTACAATGTTTAGAACATTTATTAAAGTACAAAACTGGTGAAGTTAAACTGGATAGAAAGACATATTAAATATTTACAAAAAAACATTGACAACAGCACTTAAGTAACATATACAATAGCATAGAGAGGTTGCAGCATTCACAAGCTGGAATCATGGAGACTTGCAATGGACCACACTTCATGATTGAGCATGTCTGAGCAGTTCTGCCTCCTCCCTGTGATCTCATGTTTCAGAGGCATCAAAAGGAAAGTCAGGATGCCATGTAACTGGCCTAACTTTCTTCTCCCTGCTACTTGTGCTGAGGTCATGAAGACATGGTCAAGGTGACTTTCTCCAGCCTCTGATGATGTTTAAAAGGGTATGAGTAATTTCTCATGGCTTAAACAAAAATGCATCAAGGTTGAGCACCGTATCTGTATTAGAACTCTCCAGTTCTATGTGATGGACTTCTTACCTATACAACAGAAACAGAAACACTCATATCCAGTGGAAACAGGAAAAGAGGCAGAGGGGCACTTTTGAAAACATACCCATTTTAGCTTAATATATGATCAATAAATTGTTATGCCAAAGTGACCATATAATTATGTAGAATTCAAAAGAATTTCAAGCAAGATTTTAGACACCAAAGAAATAGACACAAAACAGACAAATCAGAGAAGAAACCATGTCATGAAATGGTTAGTCACCACTGAGACAGTATGTAGAGTACAAAGCTAAAAGCCACGTGGGCCCTAGTGGGTCTTAGAAAACTCTTCCTCAAATTAAATTCAGAGGGGGTTAGGGAAGAACTTCAAGTAACTTTAAAACTAACCGGGCTCAGTAAAACCATTCCTAAAACAATCCCCTCACACATCAGAAAAGGTCATCCTCATCTGACTCCTCCAGGTACTTAATAGGCTTCCTTGCTCGTCCAGATTTTGCTCGAGGAGCCACAGTCTCATCTAAGTCCACATGGAAATCCTGAGTCTCTCCCTTGAGTTTCTAAAAAGAGAAGATCCAAGTTAATTTGCATATGGTTAATGCAACAGGGTCATTCCCCACTGCTCCAGAGTACTCCACCATCTCCTACTAAGTAGTAAGAAAAAGGTCCAAAGCAACTGTCTCACTGACTGACAGATTTAACCTTCCTATAAATCATACAAGGTACAAAGTAATGAATTCTGAGGTTTAAATTTACTACCTTAAAAATATGCAAACTTAAGAGCAAAACCTAAGTTGGTTATTTCAAAGTCTCAGGGCAAAAGGATTCAGCAGCAATACCTTGCTTGTGGCAGCTTTGGAAGCTACTTTCTCGAAATCAGAGTCGGAATCCTCAGAAGAAGACTGCTTCCTTTTGCGGTTGCTCTTGGCTTTTGCAGGATCAGGCTTTCCAGGGCCGTGAACACTCAAGGCTGAATCGGATTTGGTTGCTTTTGGTACAGCTCTCTTTTTGGTACCAGCAGTGGAGGATGAAGACTGGCCTGTAAGTCAACGTGGGTACTGGTCATAATCACTCCTTGATGATTTTTCTCAGTGAACTCTCTTGACCATCATCTTTTTGGAGACAAGGTCTCTCAATGGCCTGGAGGTTCTAATTAAGCTGGACTGGCCAGCAAGAAAGCCCCAGGGACATACATAACTACGCCTAGTTTATGCTAGGATGGGATTGATTCCAAGGCTTATATATTTTAGGCCAGCAATCTACCAACTGAGCCACATCTCCAGCCTTGATTTCTAAGTTATCTTACATGGATTACTTCCAACTACTTATAAATTCTTTCCTTATGTCATAGAAATGAGCTAGATAATGTCTAGAATCTGAGTAATATAATGATTTTAAACTTTTTCATTTTATCATTCATTCATTCATTCATTTATTTATTTATTTATTTATCCCGAGGCAGAATTTCTCTATGTAGTTTTGGTGCCTGTCCTGGATCTCCCTCTGTAGACCAGGCTGGCCTCGAACTCACAGAGATTCTCCTGGCTCTGCCTCCTGAGCGCTGGGATTAAAAGTGTGTGCCACTATCGCCTGGCTATTTATTTTATGTGCATTGGTAGCTTGCCTGCATGAGGGCATTGGATCTTCTGGAACTGGAGTTACAGACAGTTGTGAGCTGCCATGTGGGTACTGGAAATTGGACCCGGGTCTTTCAGAAGAATAGCCAGTGCTCTTAACCACAGAGCCATCTCTCCAGCCACTACTTTTTATTTTTCCCTTGATAATAAAGATGTAAAAGACACCACTCTCATTAGGATACTATTAATTTCACCTCAATAGACATTTTCAGAATAAAAATTAGCACTGATTCAGAAAAGTTGGTTAACCCTGGTAATCAATCTTCTAACAGACTCAGGCTTACTTTTGGTCACTGTCTTCTTCGCTGGGGCAGTCTGTTTGGAAGACGGCTTTAACTGTTCCATTTCAGCTGGGACATCAGCGGCAGGAGGGCTTGGAGAAACTGGCACACTGTCCTGAACATCACTTTCAAGGTCAGCTACTCCAAACAGGAAGGGAAATGGTCATAACAACATTAAAAGATTCCACCTACTGCTCTGTCCCTGACATGTATTCCCATTTTAACTAACTTTCTTAGAATACTTTAAATATTCTGAGAACTTAGCTGATTTTTAAATTTTTAGTTTTTTGGGGACAGCGCTTTGCTATATAGTACAGGTTGGCCTTGAACTTGCAATCCTCCTGCCTCTGAGTGCTAGGACAACAGGTGTATGCTTGTTTATGTGGGTGCTGTGGATTGAACTCAGGTCCACACACTTGCTCAGCACACACATTACTGAGACATCTCCCAGTCTCCCGAGAACCCAGTCACTTTACTTCAATACACACCAGACGTGGTACTCTTCTGTGCCTTCAGTGCTTTTGTCCTATTTCTAAAAAAGAACACAGAGAAGGTGTCTTGAGAACCAGTTCTACACATGTCAAACACAGATCAACAACACACCAACAAGTATTATCACAGCTATCATCAAGTCTTTGTTAGATACAATTCTTACTTTGGGGGAATTTTGGTCTTAGGCGGACTAGTATCTAATGGGAAAAAATCTTCATCTTCATCCTTTTCCTCAAAATCTTCATCGGAATCCAAATCCACTGTGAATTTGGCTTTTGCTGTTAGGAACCAAAGAGGATACAGACATTAAAACATAGGATGACTAATATTTATTTATTTTTTTACTTTTTTGGTTTTCCAAGGCAGGGTTTCTCTGTGTAACAGTCTTGAATATCCTGGAACTCACTCTGCAGCCCAGGCTGGCCTTGAACTCACAGAGATCCACCTGCCTCTGCTTCCTGTACTGGGATTAAAGCTGAGCACCACCACCGCCCAAAAGATGCTTCAATTTTTCAAAATCTGACTCACTGTTCTAACAGGCAGAAATTTTGGGAATTAAGTATTGGCCATTCAAATCTTACAGCACAGCTAGCATGTTCTGTACTTTTCCTTACTTGCAGCTCTTCGTGGGTCTTTTTCTCGTGGAGGGACATCAAAATTACTTTCATTACTGCTCATGTCTGATTCAGAATCCGACCAGGGGTTTCTCTTTTTCCCTTTTTTGATTGGCTTAAATGGCAATGTAGTTTGCTTCTTTGCCATGGTACCTACAAAAGAGACAGGGATTTACACTTTAGAAACAGTTTTATACTATTGCATTTATTTGTGTGCACATATGTGTATGAGTGCACTTAAATGAAGGTCAGACAGGCAACTTATGGGAACTGGTTCTCTCCTTCTGTCATAGGGGTTCTTGGGATCAAACTCAGGTTGTCAGCCTTGGTGGCAAGCTCCTGTACATGCTAAGCCATCTCTCTGGCCCAGAAATTAACTATATTGATATACTGGTTTCTTCATCACTATCCACATACTATAACGGTGCTAAGGGTACAATACTAAGTAGAAACACACATTTTCTGTTCCCATAGAGAACAGAGTTTGGTCATTTAATCCCATAAATATTTTTATAATAAATAATGTGATACAAATGATCAGCCATTAAAGTTCCTTAAGAAATAGATGCCAGGCAGTGGTGGTGCATGCCTTTAATCCCAGCACTCGGGAGGCAGAGCCAGGTGGATCTTTGTGAGTTCCAGGCCAGCCTGGGCTACAGAGTGAGTTCCAGGAAAGGCACAAAGCTTCACAGAGAAACCGTGTCTCGAAAAACAAAACAACAAAACAAAACAAAACCAAACAAACAAAGAAAAGAAGAGAAATAGATGTCAGAGCAAAGATCTCAGATCACGATGGTCACTCAGAGTTAATTAATTCTTGTATAGTCACTTCTTTATGTCATCCATGTTTTCTCACACAGATTGTAAGGGTAGTCTCAGGCATTAGAATGCTTTTAATGCTTATGAATTTGCTCTCATATATCCCTTTCATAGGCTGTTGAAGCCAAGGAAAACCAAGATAAACAATTGAGGGAGGGGATGGACTACTTTAGATTCCAACTAAGGAATTCAACTCACTATGACAAGAGTCTCTTCTAAAATAAATCAAACAAAGACAACATAAGGTTCAAATATAATTCACATACAACCTTCCTTTATAATACTTAATTCAGCTCTACAAAAACACTGAATATCTATGTAAAACATATTAATAACAATTTAGAGTTTATAACATCTTGCCTAACATGTAATACCTGGCTCTCTCTTCTGTTTCTTTGCTAGTCTTTGCTTTAGGCCTCCTAGTTCCAGACCATCTTCAGTAGGCGTACCCTCAGTGTTCTCACTCTGAAAGATAGCAACATGTAAGAAACAACAAATCCCAGCAAGACAAAAACACTCAACTTCTAATTGTTTGGAATAAAGTCAAATATTCATATATACAGATAGATACAGACACAAATATAGTGAAAGAATTATGTTTCTTTGGGTTTTAGTTAAAATATCTAAAATATGCAGGGCAGTGGTGGAGCGTGCCTTTAATCCCAGTACTTGGGAGGCAGAGGCAGGTGGATCTCTGTGAGTTCAATGACAGCCTGAGCTACAAAGTGAGACTCTAGCTGGGAAAAAAAAATAAACAAATCTAAAATCAAGAGCTGGAGAGATGGCTCAGTGGTTAAGAGCACTGACTACTCTTCCAGAGGACCAGGGTTAGATTCCCAGCACCCACGTGGAGGGTCACAATGGTCTATAACTCCAGTTCTAGGAGTTCCAATGTTTTCTGGTTTCTATGGGCACTGTACTCGTGTGTGCAGACACACATGCAGGCAGAACATCCACGGACATAAAATATTAAAGGAGATCCAAATAAAGGTATAGTTATGATCTTCAATACTTAAGCATTTAAAAACACTGGGTGCTTGAGAAAGGAAAGCTCATTAGATACAGGATAAATTCCAAACAATAGGTTTAGAAATTTAGATAATTTGCTCCACTGAAAAAAATGTATTACACTTATTTATTTATGGTCAAAGGTCAGAGGGAAACTTGCAGAGGTCAGTTCTCTTCTTCCACCATGTTAACTGAACTTGGGGGCAAACATTTACCTAACTTGTACAGTTTCTAAAGAGAAATCTGCTTGAGTCATTACCTTAATTTTCTTCCTAATTTTCTTCTCTGCCTCTGCTTTCATCTCCATGGTGACGTGGGGGATGACTCTCTTTCCCGAGGGAGAAGGCAAGACTTCCGACACATGTGCTTTCTTCCCCTTGGCTTTCCCCCCCTTTCCAGGAAGTCCTACTAGCTCGTCCTGTTTCTCCTTGGCTTCGACAACCTATGAAAGGGAAGTAGAACAAAGTTGTAGATGAAGACAACATGACACCTAAGGGCAGTTATTACACAAAGTTAAGATTTACAACTTGGGCTGGAGAGATGCTCAGAGGTTAAGAGCACTAACTGCTCTTCCAGAGGTCCTGAGTTCAATTCCCAGCAACCACATGGTGGCTCACAACCATCTGTAATGAGATCTGGCGCCCTCTGTGTACATAATAAATAAATCTTAAAAAAAAAAAAAAAAAAAAACAACTTAAGATAAATCTTTACCAGCCTTCGTGACAGTACCATGTGGCTGACTTTGGGAGGGCAGAGACAGAAGAACTGGGTGCCTATGTCTAATGTCACCACTTAATCTTCTGAAGACAAGGAGGAAACCAGGCTGTAGGATAAACTATGCACAGACATATTTGTAATATCAAGAAACTAAGTATTGCTAAGGAGATTTAAGTAACAAAGGAGATTCTGAAACCAAGTGGCCACCTCTAAGATTGAGTTAACTCTAGTGCTTTCTTCTGTAAGAGTATGAATTTTAGTCTATTTCTTGCCATCATTTACTTTATGCTAACTAGAATTTACTAATTTACTGTTCCTGTGCTTCTCTCTTTAAAGACATATTATCATTACTGCATGTGTGTGCATGTGCTTGCCACAGCCAGCATGTAGAACCCAGGGGACCCCTTTGTGGAGTGGTTTCTCTCCTCCTCCTCCTCACCTAGCTCTGGGGATTGAACTTGGGGTGCCAGGCAAGCACTTCCCCTGCGGAGCCATCCTGACTGCCCTCTCTACGTTTGTTTCCTTGTTGTGCAGGATGGCCTCCATGTCCCTGTGTCTGAGGATGACCTTCAACCCATCTTCCTCTCAAACACTAGAATTATAGGCATGTGAACCACGCTCTACCTAGTATGTTCTTCTTCTTCTTTTTTTTTTTCCCCCAAGACAGGGTTGGCCTGGAACTCAGAGAGATCCGCCTGCCTCTGACTCCTGAGTGCTGGGATTAAAGGCATGTGCCACCATCGTCCAGCTTAATGTTCTACGTTACTACTTTTTGAAGTGCTACCCATAGAGTGCAAAAGTTTGCACATGTATGGCAAGTGCTCTATAATTGTATGGTATTCCTAGTACTTGGATTTTGACAGGATCTTACAATATATATAGTTCAAGCTGGCCTTGAACATGTTGGGTAGCCCAGGCTGGCCTCAAACTTGTGATGTTCCTGCCTTAGTCTGAGATTACAGGTTTATTGTCTATGTGGCTACTATATCCAGCCTTTTCATTATTTGGGATGTCTTCTTCCTCCTTCAAGATTTATTTTTTCCTTTATCAAATGTGAAGTTTCTTGATAAAAAGGCTTGCTGCTTGAGCTGGACAGACGACTCAGTGATTAGGAGACCTCACTGCTCTTGCTGAGAATGAATTCTGTTCTCAGAACCCAGACTGGGTAACTCACAACTGCCTGTAACTACAGCTCCAGGGGATTGGCACCTTGGGCCTTTGTGTACCTGCACTTACCACACCCACCTCCAACACACAAACACACACATAAGAAAAATAAATATTACGCCGGGCAGTAGAGGCACACATGTTTAATCCCAGCACTCGGGAGGTAGAAGCCAGGCAGATCTCTGAGTTCAAGGTCAACCTGGGCTACAGAGTGAGTTCCAGGACAGGCTCTAAAGCTACACAGAGAAACCCTGTCTCGAAAAACACAAAGAAAACCCCAAAAACCAAAAACCAAACAAAACAAAAAACCAATTTAAGAAAAGGCATTTTGCAAGTCTCTCAGTATTAATATAGCCTTTATAAACACATACCTCCAATTCTTCAATGAAAACAGCCAGATCTTCCTTCCACAAATCTGATGGACTCTTTTTCTTTAACGTGTTGAGCTCTTGCTCCTTCATAAGATTACCAAAAAATTGAGAGAGTAAATATGTACAAATAGTATTTTTAAAGAGAACACAGTTTATTTCCCCCATCAGAGCACTATTAAACATCAGCCATCCCATCGCATCCACAACTCACCTTGTCATTTCTTTGTCTGCACAGCTCATCTTTCTTTTCCTTGGTCAGATACCAAAGGGGCATATCAAGGAGGTAGTTGAAGGTTGGTCCAGATTCTGGTGCGGAGTCACTGTTTTCATTGTCACTTTCTTCATTTTCCTCTTCCTCTGGGACCTAAGGGATGAATTAGAACGTAGAATACGAAATACTAACATACAGGGTCCTTTTTTTTTTTTTTTTTAACTTGTGACCCCTAGAAATGTAAGAAAACAGATTTTACTTTTTTTATTTTGTCTTTTTTTTTTTTTCAGAGCTGAGAACTGAACCCAGGGCCTTGGGCTTGTTAGGCAAGTGCTCTACCACTGTGCTAAATCCCCAACCCAATTTTACATTTTTTAATTAAAATTTTCCCACTTTCATTCTATGTGTATGGCTGTTCTGCTTGCATGGGTGTCACAGCTGATAAGTAAATAGAATAAACATATTCAGAGCTTAGCCAATGGTTAACAAAGAATTTACCTTTTGCTGAGCTTCTTTCCAGGCCTTCACAGGATCAGAATCATATCCTCTCTGAATTAGAACTTTAATTAACTCTTTTTTAGGTTTATTTTCTATTAAAGGGAGAGAGAGAGATAAGCTTGGAGCAAGATTTT
Source organism: Onychomys torridus (assembly GCF_903995425.1). NCBI lineage: Eukaryota > Metazoa > Chordata > Mammalia > Rodentia > Cricetidae > Onychomys > Onychomys torridus. The sequence continues at coordinate 87,096,984 of NC_050450.1, forward strand.
AGAAAAAGGATAGTTTCTACATTAAGTCAAAAAATTAAACTGGAAAATTCGAGCCAGGCAGTGATATACTCCTTTAATCCCATACTCAGGAGGCAAAGGCAGGTGGAGCTATGAGTGGAGCCTGGTGTACAATGCATATTCCAGGGCAGCCAGGGCTACACAAAGAAACCCTGTCTAGAAAAATCAGAAACCAAAACCAAAAAAAACACAAACCCACAAAACTGGAAATTCAACTATCTATATTTTGCCTATATTTCTGTCCAGATCATAGCCAAATTTCTGTGAACCAGGACAAAGCTGAATTACCTGGGGACATTTAGACCAGAGAGGCTGAAATCTATGTAACTCTCAAAAGGACAGAAAAGAGTCAAAGCCTCTACTTCTAAAGAGCCTGTGACTCAATTATGGTCTCTGGCTTTTATTTCAATGTGTCACTGGTCTAGGCTTTAGCAATCTGCTCAAAGCTTGATGCTCTTAATCATAGTACCACACACTCTTTCAGTGTCTGCTCTAGTCAAATATGGTTTGAGGGACAGTCAAAGTCACTAGCAATATAGTTTTGGAGTACCATTCTTTATCACTTAACTTGACATGGGTTACGTTTTGTTTTGTTTTGTTTTGTTTTTCTGAGACAGGGTTTCTCCACGTAGCCCTGGCTATCCTGGAACTTGATCTGTAGACCAGGCTGGCCTAGAACTCAGAGATCTGTCTGTTTTTGTCTCCCGAGTGCTGGATTAAAGGCGTATGACACCACTGCCCAGCTTAGGTTTTATTTATTTATTTTAAAGATTTACTTATTCATTTATTATGTACATTAATATTTTGCCTGCATTATGCCTGCAGGCCAGAAGAGGGCATCAGATCTCATTATAGATGGTTGTGAGCCACCATGTGGTTGCTGGGATTTGAACTCAGGACCTCTGGAAGAACAGCCAGTGCTCTTAACCTCTGTGCCATTTCTCCAGCCTCCCCCCACCAACAACCCCAAGCCTAGGTTTTATGTTTTACCTACATTTACATATGTGCACTACGTGTGTGCCTGGTATCTGTGCAGGCCAGAAAAGGGCATCAGATCTCCTGGGACTGGATTTATGGATGGTAGTGAACTACCATGTGGGTGCTGGGAACTGAACCTGGGTTCTTTGCAAGAGCAACAAGTGCTGTAACCACTTAGCTATCTCTCCAATTCCTTAGATTACATATTCAGACCCTCGGTATTTTTTGTTGTTGTTGTTTGTTTCAAGACAGGGTTTCCCTGTGTAGTTTTGGTGTCTGTCCTGGATCTCGATCTGTAGACCAGGCTGGCCTTGGAACTCATAGAGATCCACCTGCCCCTGCTTCCCGAGTGGTGGGATTAAAGGTGTGCACCACCGCCACCTGGCAGACCCTCGGTATTTATTCTGCAAGAGAAGATTGGGCCAGCCTAGTATTTCCCAGTTCCAGTCAGCCAAATACAACCCTCCCCTTCTTTTTTTCATTCAAGTCATATTTAGTATCATTCATTTTAGCCTTGCCTGAAACAATAGAATCTATGAAATAAGTTGGTTGATATGCTAGTGCTTTTTAAGTAGGTATGAAAATAAACATTAACTATTAAGCTAAACATTTTTTTTAGTACTATGAAAAAATTAGTCTTATCACCAGTAACTGGTACTATTATATTTTGGGACTTCCTATAACTTATTACTATTGCTGGCTTTCACAAGGTGGTAGTGCATGCTGTTACATAGAGGAACTCTGCCTTGAAAAACCAAACAACAACAAAATCACTGGCTTTCTTAGTTGGTCAGGCTAGACCTGGGCTACATCTCTAAGCTTCATTCTTATACCCAGTTTTAGTGAAGTTGCTTTTCTTTCTTTAAACTTTGCTAATTGCTTATGGACTTTCCAATAAAATAAAAATCCCTAAGATTTGCCTGTTTTTCATTATTCTTTTCTTTAAAAGACATTTATACCTTTCCTTCATTTTAAGATCAGATCAGTGTCTCTTCTTATGATCAATTAGTTATACAAGGTCTTTTTCTCAAACAAGGTCCCATGGACTCCAGGCTGGTTTAAAATTCACTCTGTAGCCAAGAATGGCCTTGATCCTCCTGCTTCCTGTGTCCAGTGCTGGGATAGCAGATGTGCACTACCATGGGAAGCTGACGCAGTTGTTGGACCTAGGACCTTGTGGATGTCAGGAAGGCATTCTACATTCTGAGCTACACCCCAGCCCCACACAAGATCTTTTAATTCTCTAGTCTCATCCTGTCTAAACATTCAGTCTGGATTTCTTTAGATGCTCAGTCTGGGGATGGGGGAAGGGGGAGACTTATACAGAGTACATGCTTAGCAAGTACAAGGTTCTAGATTTAAACCCCAGTTAACACTACACCCCTACAAACAACGATAAACAATCTAGGAAAAGCTATCCACTTTAAATATTTAGTAGATGTTTACATACCAATGATTATTTTGCCGTCTATTTTCTCTAATATAAAACGAGCTTGATTATTCAGTTTAGCAGATTCTGCACCAAGCATTCCTAGAAGCCATTCTTTTCTTAATCCATAATATTTAAGCCTGAGCTCAAAGAAGTCTTTCAGAATATCCAGCACAGTGTCGTATTTCTTTAAGCAACCTACATGGTCAAAAAGCACCTGGAAAAGAAATAATTCAAGAGATTCAAGCTATGAATCAATAAATTGGGCAACCTTTATAAAAGTTACCTGATATGCCCTTAAAAAAAATCAATTATTAATGGGAAAAAATTTATATACATGGCTGTTTGACTGTATGTTTGTATTACAACATGTGCTTGTGTGCTGTCTGTCCATGGAGGCCAGAAGAGGACCTTGAGTAAACAGAGTTACACAGTTGTGAACTGCCATGTGGATGCTGAGAGGTGAACCCAGGTCTAGTGAACAAACACTAAGCACTCCTAACTGCTGAGCCACCTGTCCAGCCTTTCTTTTTAAGACAGGGTCTGACTCTGTAGCCCAGGATAGCTTTGGAATTCATAATGATCCTCCTGTCTCTGTCTCTGGAGTGCTAGGATTACCAGAGGGGACCAACATGCCTAACAATACTAGTTTTGAAAGATATATCTCTTACAAAATAAGACATACCATAGAGTTGCAAGTGAGACTAGTCTGCAGTTTGAAGACTTTGTGTAGTCCCACTCTCTCTGCCTCTGCCAATTTTTCTTCAGTCATCTTTATGACAAACTTCACAGTGGTATCTGTATGGTATTCCCTATAATCTGTTATAAGAGGGGGTGTCTTCTCAGTGCCATTCAACATGGGTTCTAGAACCTGTTCTTTGTAAGTCTAAAAACAAAACAAAACACAGTAATCCTTTTGTAGGAGTCTCTTGAATAGTCAACAGCAACAATAACAATAAAAATTTTCAATTGAAAAACCAAGAAATCAACAGTTATTTACCTGGGTCCACGTTCTGACAGGAAGCTCTGAGATTTCAATAGTTGTTGAATTCAGAATAGCTACTTCTCCATTAATCACGTACTGATTTGAAGCCAGTTCTTCGATAGTACCTTTGAAATTCTTGTAGCTTGGGAGCTAAATTAACAACAATGAAAAATGTTAATTTAGCTCTAATTAAATGTTAAATCACAAATACGTTCAATAAATAAACCTAAAGTATGAAATAAATCTCCTATTTGTACACTCTTTATTGTAGAATCCACTCAACTATGCCTCAGGAAAAAACAAAGGTCCTAACCAAGAACACTTACCATGGGCAGAGGCTCTTCTCCATCCAACAGTCGTCTGATATTATTTATGACTTCACGGACATCAAAGTTGGGGATTTTGCAGGACCACCCGGTACCAATTCCCTCAGCACCATTTATCAGCACCATGGGTATAATAGGAATGTACCATTCAGGCTCCACACGCTGGTTGTCATCATATAAAAACCTTAATGTGTGATCATCTTTTGGTGGAAATAACAACCGAGTCAAAGGGCTAAAGAGAGCAAAGAATATCATTTAGTAAAATGGCCTTGACACTTCTCACATTCAGTTGGGCATGGTGGCACAAGCCTGCGCTCGGTGGCAAAGGCAGAGGCAGGCAGATCTATATGAGTTTTAGCCCATCAAGGAACATAGTTGGACCTTGCTCCAAACCCAAACCAAAACCCAAACCTGTCAAGTTCATGATTTAGTACAGGTAGATAGATAGTGGACATGTATTCTGTAGGACAGAATGCTAAAAAGGAAAATTAATAGAGTGATTACTCGGGGCACAAAGAAATGACTGTGTAGTAACACATCTATAATCTTGGTACCTGGAGATGCAGTGAGAGAGGATTTTGAGTTTAAGGCTTACCTTGGATATATATTGAGACTGCTTCAAAAAACCCCAATCAAAACCCTACCAAATTAAAAAAAAAAAAAAAAAAGAGTGCTAGGCTGGGTAGACAGCTCAATCTATATGCTAGCACAAGGACTTGAGTTTTAACCTTAGAACAACCCACATACAAATAATGAGTGGAGTAGCATTCAGTTATAACCCTAGTGCTAGGCAATGAAGACAGGTGGACTCCTTGGGGCTTGCTGGCTAGCCTGGCAAGTACTAGGTCAGTGAAAGGTGTCACCTAAAAGACAAGAAGTGGCTGGATGGCAACCAAGGTTGCCCACACACGCATGTACACACACAGAAGAATGCTAAATTGGGTAAGGTGTTACAAAGCCACAACACAAAGTGTGAAGATGCAAAGCATGAGGCACGTGCCTGTGGAAAGCTGATACAGGGATTACTTCAGGCCAGGAGTTAGCTCAACCTGGATAATATACGAGTTCCTACCTCTCTTTTCTTTCCCTCTTGGTGTATATATGTATGTATAATATGTTATGTGTGTGGAGGGTGTTAATGTAAACATGTGGAAGTGTGAGGATAACTCTGGGTATCAATCCTTGCCTTCCACCATTGTGAGACAGGGTCTCCTGCTGCTTGCTACTGTGTATGCCAGGTTAATTTTTTGACGTTTACCCCCCACAATCTCAGCTTACAGGGACTCTCCTGTATTCACCTTCCATTATGCCATCAGAGCACCAGATTACAGAAGCCAACCCCAAGTTTCTGGTTTTTGAGATAGCATCTCTCACCAATTTGAAGCTCCCTAATTAGGCTAGGCTGGCTGTCTAGCAAACCTCCAGGAACCTGCCTGCCTTCACTTTTCCAGTGTTGGGATTACAAATGTGTGCCATTACATCCCGATTAATAAAAAAATAATAATTTCATGTGTACAGGTGTTTCTCTGCTAGGCATGCCTGTGTGTGGCTTGATGTTCAAGGAGGCCAGTAGAAGGAACTGGATCCCTTGAAACTAGTGTTAAAAATATTGGTGAAATAACATGTAGGTGCTAGAAACTGAGCATCTTGGAAAAGCAGCAAATGCTTTTAACTGCTGTGCCATCTCTCCAGCCCCTACACCTGACATTTTCTCCACACTGCCCACTGAGACAGGATTTCCCTGCCTAGCCCTGGCTGTCCTGGAATTTAAGAGATACGCCTGCCTTTGCTTCCCAAGTGTTGGGATTAAAGGTATGTGCCACTACTAAGCAGCTCCGACATTTCTGGGATTGAACTCAGATCTACCTGTTTGTATAGCAGGCACTTTACTGACTAAGCTAGTCTCAGCTCAGGATTTGATTTTGGAAGAGGTGTGTGTATACTGTTTTGGGTTGGGAGTGGCTTTTCTGAGATAGAGGCTCACTCTATAAGTTGAGAATGGCAGCAAAGTCATGAAGATCCTCCTTCTGCAGGGACTACAGGCTTGTACCACCATGCCCAGCTCGAACTGATTAGAACACTAATTAATGAGAAAGCAGTCAGACATAAAAGATCAGAATTTGATTATTTGAGAAATGAGTATAGATAGCAGAGTGATGAAGGAATCCTTGGGAAAGAGGACAGGAACATAGTACAAAGAAAGTGAACGAGCAGAGAACCAGCACAGACACCCAAACATTCCCTGGGTAAGGGTTGATAACTGCGGAGTGCTGCTGCAAAAGTGAAGCTGGGGCTGGAAAGTGACTATTTATAACACTGAATGTTTAACACTTTGGTAATTGTCAAGTCACTAAAAGCAAACTCACCTGAGCATAGTAAAGATGTATCGAGGACTAGCTGAATCCTTGCCACCATGCAGCCTGGTACCAAACTGACCAATGGGTTGCAAGAGGTTCAAATTATTACTACCCACAAAATTCTGAGCCAAATTGATAATGGTCATCATCAGTGACATCTGTGGAGGGAAAAGAAAAGTCATCAGTCTGATCCAAAGATGAATATAAATGTGGGGCTGTGGCTGGAGAGATGGCTCAGAGGTTAAGAACACTGGCTGCTCTTCCAGAGGTCCTGAGTTCAATTCCCAGCAACCACATGGTGGCTCACAACCATCTGTAATGAGATCTGGCTCCCTCTTCTGGCCTGCAGGCATACATGCAAACAGAACACTGTACACATAATAAATAAGTTTTTTAAAAAAAAAGGGCTGTGTGTGTATGTGTTCACTATTGCAAATAAGTCATATAATAATCTTGTTAAGTTTTGAGTTTTAAATGTTTATACTGATGTTTTCAAGAAAAATACATGCTAGAAGAGGTACCCAAACATAAGACTTCCAGGTATCTAAATTTGGTATCATACAGTCATACTAAATCTTAGTTAAAAATCTATGAACATAACTTTTCCGACAAGTATTCTAATAGAAATGTTATTTCTAGGAAAAAAACTATTGGTTAAAAGGATAATTACATTTTTTAGTTTTGAAATATTTAACAAGCTTTTCTCTACTATGGATATAACAGCTTATACTTGTACAAAATGTGTCTGGAGAACAAATTTCAATTATTTCTGCTTTAAGGCATTCTGGAACTGTTAAAGACTATGGGCTTACCTCACCATGATGATAAGAGGACATCTCTGCCACTGACCCAGCTAACTGGGCAACTTTCACTTCTCGCTTGTCATTCCGTTTGAAACAAGTAAACAACACTTTTCTCTGACCTGGTTTCAAACCTTTAAAATGAAAGGACAGTCGTTAGCATTTTCAATTTAGCAATTTCTGAGCACAAATCACCTTTTATGATAAAAACAGACTAAGACATTGGCACTTACCATCTACCATAGATGGGATAGATCTTTCATTATCAGAATTGGAGAACAGGATAAGTTCCTTGTTTATGAAGTCATTATAGGTCAGGTAAGTAGTGGTTTGTCCATACAAATAATCCTAAGGGATCAAAGACTGCATTAGACGATCTGGTTGAAAATAAAGTACTGGTATTAACAATGCTTAATCCAAAAATAAAAAGTCAGAGCTATCATTAGTCCTAGAAGCAGGTAGATCTCTGTGAGTTTGAGGCCAGCCTGGTCTACAGAGTGAGTTCCAGGACAGGCAGGGCCACACACACAGAAACCCTTTCTCGAAAAACAACCAAAAAAGAATAGGTGTATGAAGCTGCTGCTAGAATAACATAGCAGTGTATAAAACATTAAACTTTTTGGGGGATGGGGAAGTACTGAGAACTAAACTCCAGGCTTTCTATACACTCAATCTCAGCTGTTAGTCCAGCCTTTAAAGTTGTTTTTTATTGTTGTTGAGACTCATTGTCTAGCCCAGCCTGGCCGCTTGTCACTTACTTGTCACTGACTTCATACTACACAGAACGGCACATACTTGTAGATGACTGATAGCATAGTAACTGTTTACAGCAGCATCAGCATGAACATGTGAGAAGTGCCTTGCCATATAACTTTAAGACTATATTGCCGGATGGTACTGGTGTAAGCCTTTAATCCCAGCACTAAGGAGGAGCTATGAGTTCAAGGCCAGCCTGGTCTACAGAGGAGTTCTAGGACAGCAAGGAATGAATACACAGAGAAACACTGTCTCAAAACACCTCCCACCCCAAAAGACCATATTACTAGGTAAGAATTTTCTCAATGCCTTCATAATCTTACAGGACCACTGTTGTATACTATAGTTACTATATCAAACTTTTTACTGAAAATACTATTTAGCAATTTTAATTTGGTATAACATCAATTCTAAAGTCAGTTAAATAGCATATTATGTGGGATATATTTAAAATTATTACCTCAGGAAGGCCAAGTAACTTCCTCTGTCTTCTGTCTTCCATGAAGTGAGTTAACCATTCCTTTCGATCGTCGACCTGTTTCTTACTAAAGGCCTACAGATTAGAAGGTGGGAAAGGTGTCACTGGTGCTTACTGGTTCCAAAGATCTTTTCTATACAACAAAACATCAAAAGTTCTGGTTTTTTAAATATCTGATCCTGTCAGTGGGATATGCTTACCAGAAACATTTCATAAAACACTCTTCTGGGGAAATTAAACAGCTGTAATTTGACCAGCTTAGTGGTGACTTCTGAAAGCACAATGTACATGTACAGTATGATTCAAACTTACCAGGCTGATTGCAGCATCATCTTCAGGCCCAGAGTATTTGAATTGAATACGATGTCTTTTCATATCTGCAAAATATTCCTTAGCTTCCTTTGATGTGCTGGTGCCCAAACCTACAGAGGTGAACAAAACAGGTAAGTCACCCCATATAGCCTTATAAAGCACATAAAACTGAGAGGTTCTATGTGGGTTTCATCACAAACCTTTGTAATATTTGACTTTCCATTTTTTATGATTTGGAGTAGAACTCTTCCATTCTTCAAACTCAGGAAGACTATAGAATGCGATTTCTTGCTTGTTTTTAGACACCTATGATAAAAAGCACATCTCCATGGCTTTGAACATTGTAGGCTCCCCATATAACATTACATATCCAGAGTTACAGGTATACCCAATATTAAGCATGGGTCTTTTTACATTCCAGACCATGCATACCTTTACAATGGGAGTAATAAATTCCTCTAGAAAGCGATGTCGCAGAAGAGAGGGCCAGTTGTGATGGATAAAATTGATCAGCAAGCCTTTGATATGGGAACCATCTTGGTCCTAGAGATATTTGAAAAGCCAAAGCACAACGAACTGTTTAGAAATAAAATGACTGATTTGACAATTTTTCAAAAATTCTTCTATGCAAATTTAAAAAAGCCTATTCAAAAGTAAATTTATTTATCTTGTACAAGTGATTTATTATGATATCAGCATATCTGATTGGATGTTCATTAGTGATAATAAGTAAAGCTCTTTTTATGGCAGGGAAATGTAGCAGGAAGACCTGCTTAGTGAGGTACAGTGTATGTGCTTATAGTTCTAGCCACTCTGGGGGCTGCTGAAGGTAGATAGCTAAGCCCACATATTTGATATCAGTTTAAAAATCTAAAAAATCTGACCTGATCTGTCATAATCATTATTTTCCCATAACGAAGAGTTTTCAATGAATCTTCATCTTCATAGTTTTTCTTGTACTGAAGACCCACAATCTTGATGATATTGTTAATTTCAGCATTTTCCATGATCTGGAACACATTAGAAAAGAACAAAGATATAATTTCATATGTTGTTTGAGTGTTTTTAAGCTTCAGTATTTTGAATTATTACTTATACTTTGATAAATCAGATCTATTAAGATAAAACTTCAATGTATCCAAACTCCCATTTCTCATTCTCTCTCTGTGTATATGTGTATGTTACTAGGAATTGAAACCAGGGCTATGTACATGCCAAGCACACTCAATTTTTCAAATAACAGTGTACGATATAGTTTAAGATGTCCAATGAATGAAGGAACAAAATACAAGCATGGAGTCCTGCATTATAAACTAGATTTAGATCCCATCCCTCTCCCACAGCACTTTTGCAGTGCTGGTGATTAAACATAGGGCCTTATGCATACCAGACATGTGCTGCACTACTGATTTATACTCTATCAGCCCTACATTCTAATTTCAACAATAGTATTATAGCCTACCTGTTTATGAGAAGCTTCTCGTACATTGAGTATTTTTCCTCTAAGAGGAAATACCCCATATTTGTCTCTTCCAACTACACCAAGGCCTGAAACTGCCAGAGTTTTGGCTGAGTCTCCCTCAGTCAGAATAAGTGTACATTCAGTGGAGTTTCGACTCCCTAAAATAAAAATATACGAATTAATTTTAGTACATTTAACTCAATCAATCTCAAATATACAGACTTAGACATACTGCCAATAGCCTAAAATAAAGCAAATAATTTATAACAAATTATCTTAGGAGTAAAGTGAGCCCAACAATTATATTTATGTCTCAAAAATAAACTAAAATAGGGCCAGCTAGATAGCACCCGCCTCCAAACCTGACATTAATCTGGGTCCCACATGACAGAAAGAGAGAAATTACTTTTGTAAGTCATTCTCTGACCTCCATACATGTGCTGTAGCACATATACAAATTAAGTAAATATTTTTTAAAGATTTATTTATGTATATGAGTGCTCTATCTGCATGTACAAATTTATGTCAGAAGAGGACACCAGATCTCATTATAGATGGTTGTGAGCCACCATGTGGTTGCTGGGAATGGGACTCAGGACTTCTAGAAGAGCAGCCAGTGCTCTTTAACCTCTTAGCCATCTCTCCAGACCCTAAATAAATATTTTTTAAGGTTTAAGAAATAAAAAATTCCCTGGCGGTGGTGGTATATGCCTTTAATTCCAGCACTTGGGAGGCAGAGACAGGTGGATCTCTGTGAGTTCCAGGACAGCCAGGACTGTTACACAGAGAAACCCTGTTTCAAAAAACAAAAAAAAAAAACAAAAAAATGAAATAAACAATTCAGTTGTTTTGTCTGATGTTTCAAAATGTCATGTGGACATCAATCATTACTTTATTCAAAGTGCTCATAAACTATTTGTCTGTTAGTCATTTAGTAGCTATCTCAGTTATCAGATCATTTGTCTTGAATGCAAATTCAGGTAATCATTATGTAGTAAAGAAATAAAACATCACAATGCTTATATTGTTCATCTCTCATTATATAGCTATGGCTGGCCTAGAACTCACTCTATAGGCCAGGCTGGCCTTGAACACAGAAATTTGCCTGACTGTGCTAGAGATAAAAACATGTCTGGGCTGGGCCTGCGCCTCTGACTCCCAAGTACTGGGATTAAAAGCACACACCATTATTGCCCAGTATGAAACAGGCTTATTTTTTTAAGAGAGTTATTCTCTTAACATTAAGTGTTAAGAGAAACACATCCACAGTATGCTGCTGTTATTGAAGTAGACATTAAATGTGTACCTGCATCGTTGGCATCATCAAGTTTGGGTATTCCCTTGATTCTGTTATGTTTTACAGCTGAACACTTCTTGTTTAACTGGATTTGGGCCTTAAACTTCACCCAGTTCAGTATGCTTTCGACAATACCACAGCCAATTGCCTTCAAAACAGAAACATTCACATCAGGAAAGATTCAGTCAAATATAGAATACATAAGTTCCTAGGAAAATAAAATAATTCAAGCCGAGCTGTGGTGGTGCACGCCTTTAATCCCAGCACTCGGGAGGCAGAGCCCGGAGGATCTCTGTGAGTTCGAGGCCAGACTGGTCTACAGAGTGAGTTCCAGGAAAGGCGCAAAGCTACAGAGAGAAACCCTGACTCGAAAAACCACACACACAAAATAAATAATAAATAAAATAAATAAATTGAAAGAGCTGGCTGTGGTGCCGTAAACCTTTGATCCTAGCATTGGGAGGCAGAGGCAGATGGATTTTTAGTTTAAGACCAGCCATGGCTACCCAGTGAGATCCTATTGGAAAACCAACCAAAACCACAAAGCAAAACAAAACAAAACTCAAAAAAACTGCAACATTTCTAGACTAGGTGAGGGGTGTGTGTGTGTGTGTGTGTGTGTGTGTGTGTGTGTGTGTGTGTGACATAGCAACCCCTGCATCTTTCCATGTTAGGGTCTTATCCCTGAAGAAGCTGGTTCCTCTGGACTCATTCATTCAATCCTGTTTAAGGACTTAGGTTGTGCCAGGCACTGAACTACTTGTTGGAGACACAGGGGTTAAAATAAGTCAGGACTAGGAAGATGGCTCCTTGGTTATAGACTGAGAATTACCTAAGTAAATACCAGACAGGAATGGCAGCCCACTTCTAATCCCAGCCTTGGGGGAAGAGACAGGGATCTCCAGAGCAAACTGGCTAGTGAGACTAGACAGCCATATTGCCAGCTCTAAGTTTGATTGAAAGACCCTGCCTCATTCAATAAGGTGGAAGAGGGATCCAGGATGATCAACGTCAGGTTCCACATCCATGCACATCCCTCACACATGTACCTACACAAACAAAACATGCACACCACATACACATGAAAATACAAACAAAAAGAAGAAACCAAACAAGTCATATCTGTGCCCTCATGTGGTTGAAAGATAACATGGAAGATATAAATAAAAAATTACAAGTGTGGTTTGGCAGCAGAGGCACACACCTTTAATCCCAGCACTCGGAGGCAGAGGCAGGTAGGATCTCAGTGAGTTTAAGGTCAGCCTGGTCTACAGAGCAAGATCCAGGATAGCCAGGGCTAGTCAAATCCTCCTCCTCTACCCAAAAAAAGAAATTACAAGTGTCATGAGTTATGATTGAGAAGTTTGCTAAGTAATAATAATGTAAGTTTAATATTATACTGGAACTATCTTAGCTGAAAGAAAAAAAGGCTTTCAACAGACAAAGGAATTTGCATTTTTCCTCAGTGGAAGAAGATATTAAAGGATTTCAGAGCACTGTGGAGAGGAAGACTGGAAGCAACAGGAAGGTTAAGAAGAAGCTGTCACAGTGATCTGAAGAAGAGAGAACAGTGGGGGCTAATGAGTTATCAACAGATGTTCCTTACTGGTTAGAGGGAGGAAATAAAGGAGCTCCTATGTTTACTTTATATTCAATCTAGTGGTTGATTGGTGCTTTTTTTTTTTAAGTAAGGTAAGTTTTGTTTGATGAAGAGTAGAGTTCCTCATACTGGGATGAGTATTGGGTAACTAGTTTAAGTGTATGTTTTTAGGAACACAGACAAGCTGGTGGTAAACTAACACCTAATTAAGACTCATGAACCTGTCAGATCAGGGCCAGGCACGATGGTATACTGCTTAACTCTAGCACTAGTGGGGTACAAGGCAGGAGGATCTGGAGTTAGAGGCCAGCTTAGGCTACAAAGCTAGACTCTGTTTTAAAAACAAAACACAGGCCAGGCGATGGTGGCGCACACCTTTAATCCCAGCACTCGAGAGGCAGAGCCAGGTGGATCTTTGTGAGTTCAAGGCCAGCCTGGTCTACAAAATGAGTTCCAGGAAAGGCGCAAAACTACAGAGAGAAACCCTGTCTCGAAAAACAAAACAAAATAAAATAAACAAAACACAGTCTGAAGAGGTCTGAAGTATAGTGCAAGAAGCAATTTTTGTTTCTGCAGAGCTGAGGACAAGGAGAAATAAAATATTTCTAGTTTAACTTTCATGTTAAGTACTCACAGCTTTGATGAATTTTTCACTTAATTGACATGTCGATCCAAAGCTCTTGGCTTGTAAAGTCATGTTTTCTTTTGTCTGAGAGTCAAATGTTGGGTTTTCGATCAAGGCATTTACAAAAATCCACATGTGATTTTTCACCTGTAATAAAGTTGATATAGTCACCAAAATGTCTTTATGCCCCACCCTACCTTAGTGCTCAGAACCGAGCCCAGGACCCTGAACGTATAAAGCAAGCGTTCTACCAGCAAGCCACCCCCAGCCCTTCCGTCTTCTTGCGTTAGGAGAAGGAAGCGGAAGGAATGCCATACGTACCTGGTGTGCTTTCACTGCGACACCACCCTTGTTCTTCTTTTTCACCACATCGACCAGTTTACTCACAATCTGATCAGCTACATAATCAACATGTCTGCCACCCTAACAAAAAAATACCATTTTAAAACGCCTCAGAATTAACCATAATTTAGACAAACGTTTAAATCAATTTTATAATATATAATTTAAAAAATTAATAAAAACTCTCAAAAATTACCTTAGAAGTAGCAATGCCATTGACAAAGCTAATTTGCTGAAAGCCTTTTTCACTCATTGTTAAGCACACTTCCCACCTTGGATTTACTTGTTCATGTACTACTTTCAGTGCGTTACCGGTTTCATCTAACTTATCCTTCAAGTACATATCCACATAGCTGCGGAACCCTTTGATCTGTGTAGGAATTCAAGAGAGTAGTATTAAAATAATGGGAAATCAAACAAACAAACAAAAAACAACAGTGGAAAATGGAATCACTAACAGACTATGAGAGGACTGGGGAGATGGACCAGTGACTAGGAGTGCTTGCAGCTCTTGCAGAGGACCAGCATTCAGATCTCAGCACCCCACAGAGGTTCACAAGGCACCTCATGACCTCCTATAACCTTGGGTACCAGGCATACAGAGGATGCACATACACTGTGCAAGCAAGACATTCATACATAAAATAAATACATTTAAAGTTAAATAGAATAAGAGTTGATTTACTTTTTAAAATTTTTTGATATTTATTATTATTATCATCATCACTTTTTGGGGGGTGGTTTTTCGAGACAGGGTTTCTCTGTAGCTTTGGAGCCTGTCCTGAGCTAGCTCTGTAGACTAGGCTGGCTTCAAACTCACAGAGATCCACCTGCCTCTGCCTCCTGAGTGATGAGATTACAGGCGTGCACCACCACCGCCCAGCGATATTTTATTTTAAAACTTTAGCTTATGTGTATGTGAGAAAGGGCAGAGTAGGGAGAGAGAAATTAGGTATGCACATAGAGATGGAGAACTATCAGGAGTCAGTTCACTCCTATCAATATAGGTTTCTAGAAAACAGAACTGTTGAACCATCTTGCTGACTCAAAAAAACAAGAAAATACAACCTGGGCAGTGGTACTGCACACCTTTAATCCCAACATTTGGGAGGCAGAGGAAAATGGATCTCTGTGAGTTCAAGGCCAGTCTGGTCTACAGAGTGAGTTCCAGGATGGCCAGGGCTACACAGAGAGACCCTGTCTCTAAAGACAAAAACCAAACTAAACCACCACCAACAAGAGCCTTGTGTGGTGACGATTGCTTTTAATTCCAGCTTTTGGGAAGCAGAGGCAGGCAGATCTCTGTCTACATCGCATCTGGTCTTCAGGGCAGCCAGAGCTACATAGTTGTTTCAAAAAACAAAAATCAACAAACAAAACAAAGAAAAACAAAACTGTGAGCTGTCAAGACGGCTCAGCAGGTAAAGGCACTTATGGCTAAGTAAGACTCATAACCTGCGTTCAAGCCCTGGGACCCACATGGTAGAGGACAACTGTTTGTACAAATTATCCCCTGACCCCCACACACTTGCTGTGGCCTGTGGTATATGCTATACACATACACAAAAATAAATGTAAAAAACCCTCAATAACTTTGTGTACACATGTCTGTTTATCCAAGAAGACATAACTCTGGAGGCCAGAGGTTGACATTTGGAAATCTGCCTCAATGACTTCTCCAACTTATTTTTGAAACAGACTCTCTCACTGAACCTGAAGCTCACCATTTTTGCCAGACCAGAGTGCCAGTGAACTCCTTAGATCCACCTTCATGTGGCTCCAGGCCTGGCCCTGTATGTGGGCACTGGGGATCTAAACTTAGGTCCTCATGCTTGCCCAGCAAACACTTCACATACTGAGCTATCTTCCCCAGCCTATGAGGATTGTTATAAACTACTACAATGACATTCACTGAAAGGTTGAGAGAATGGTTATTTAAGGAAGAGAACAAAAACATTTAAGGGCTGAAGGATGTCTCAGCAGTTCAGAGCACCGGTTGCTTTCCGAGGACCTGGGTTTGATTTCAGGACACACTTGGTGGCTCACACACACTTGGTGGCCTCCACAGGCACTGCATTCATGTTGTACACATACAAACACAGTGTAGGTGAAACATCCACATACATTAAAAATTTGAAATACAGCCAGGCAGTGGTGGCGTACGTCGTTAGTCCCAGCACTGGGGAGGCAGACAGGCAGATCTCTGTGAATTCAAGGCCAGCCTGGTCTCCCGAGTGAGTTCTAAAATAGTCAGGGCTATGTAGAGAAACCCTATCTCGGAAAAAAAGAAAAGTAAGTAAGCAAGTAAATAAATAAATGAAATGAGATGATTTTTAAAGCGTGCTAGTCAAGCCTCTTTTCAGGAACTTAACTGAGAAATTTAAGAAAAGGTAGGTGGAACATAAATTGTGTACTTGACAATGCTCACAAATTCCTTTGCAGCCTTACTACCCAGAAAAATACTCACTGGCAGTCTGTTTCCATTAAGAAAGACTTTGACATCTTTAGTGGAACCAGCAACATCATACGCTCTTCTAACCATCAGTGCAACAATATCTTTGTCCAGGCTTTGCATTTTAAACTTGGATAAATCAGGCTGGAAAGTAATGCATGTATAATCTTCTCCATTAAAGGGCTTGAGTTCCATTTCACCAGCTCTCCCCATGTTATCCATCCATGTCTATGGCAATGAAGAACAGCAAAGATGAAAAAGCCAATCCATTTCATAAACAAACGAGAAGCAAATAATTTAAGTGTCTATATTCTGGAAAATAATTTTATGTAGATTACAAATTGTTAAACTTAACCAAACATTAATGTCATTATACATGACTGTACTAAACTTAAAGATATATTACAAGATACCTATTGACTTACCTGTTTGAACATTTTCTTGTATTCTCTACTGGCTGTTTCCACAGTAAATTTTGTGCTGAATATGTTACACAGTTTGGCTCCATAGCCATTTCGACCACCTGGGCAAGCAAATACATAACACTTTATTATTCAACTAAGATTCCTTTCTTATGTTTTATTCATTTTGAGTGCTAGAACAGAACTTGGCCTTGCCCATGCCAGGCCAGCAATCCACCATTCAGCTTTCTTTAGTATTTTTGAGGTTTTACTTTTTTATATATGGGGGTTTCGCCTGCATGTGCATGCAGTGCTCACAGAGCCAAGAAAAAGGTGTCCGATCACCTAGGACTACAGTTAGAGACAGTTGTGAAACACCATCCAGGTCCCGGGAATTGACCCTGGGTTCTTTGAAGAGCAGCAAATTCTCTTAACTGTGGAGCCATTATTCCAAGTTCCTTAGCTTTCTTAATTGCTGGCAAAACTATTAAATATAGGACTTATTTTATTTATTAATCAATTTCCTCCTCCTCTCTCTTTTTCCCTTTGGTTTTGAGACAAGGTTTCTCTGTGTAGTCCTGGCTGTCCTGGAACTTGCTCAGTAGACCAGGTGGGCCTGAAACTCTAAAATTTTTATTATGCTTTACATATATGAGTTTTGCCTACATGAATGTCAGTGCACCACAGGCATGCCTGGTTCCACAGAGGTCAGAAGAGGGCATCAGATCCCCTGGAACTGGAGTTACATGACATATGTGCTCACAACTGAACCTGGGTCTTCTTTGAGAGTAGCCAATCTCTTAATCAGTGAGCTGTCCCTCTAGCCCCCTAATTCCATATTTTTAATCAGCACACCACAGACAGTTATTTAAAAGATGTTATTTTTAGAATTATTTACTCTTATTAAAAATGTTATTTTTCAGCAATAAACATTATTTTCTATCAATACTCTACCTGTTACTTTCTTTTCATCATCGTCATAGTTACTAGAGGTTAAGAGCTGTCCAAATATGAGAGCTGGGACATACATTTTCTCCACTTTATGTTCAACAACAGGGATTCCTTTTCCATTATTCCATATGCTAATTAAATTATTTTCTCTAAGAAAAGACAGAAAATTTTATTATACAACAAATTTTAAACTATACTTAACATTTGAAAATAAAATACATAAATCTACAAGTTTCAATTTCATTGTGACTCTCTACACATATACCCTCCAAAGCTAGCATGGTCAACCTTTTCCACACGCTTAGCTCCTACTATATCTGAAATAGCATCAAGAGGTGGGAAACAGAAACCTTTTCCAACACCTGTGTAGACACTGATAAAGCTGAAAAAACATGAAATTTAAAAATACTAGGATAAACAAAAGAAAATGAATTGTACTCACTTAAAAGGACAAAATTAGGAAATGATACCCTTTTAAGAGGATTATCTATATATTCCTACTTCCTTTAGTTTTCCCACCCAATAAAACATACTGAAAAACATTAAAAAGGAAAAAATTACCAATAATAAACAAATTGCCCTGCTTGCTGACAAAATGTTAGTCACTCAAACTTTTTAAATTATGTATATGTGTGTGTGCTTATTTGCAAATGAGTGCAAGTGCCCACATAGCTCAGAGGCATTAGATCCCCCCACCCCCAATGTGGGTACTGGCAACCAAACTCAGGTTCTCTAAACTGGTGATCCATCTCTGCAGCTCAGTTACTAGGACTTTTATCTTAGTTATTTTTAGACCAATTCTCAGAAATATAAAATATATATATATATATATATATATATTATGGTACAAATACATATAAATATGGTACAAATTATATATATATATATATAAAATATGGTATAATTTATAAAATATAAAAAATATATATATGGTACAAATAATAATACTGGTTTAATATTATCTGTTATCTGTAAACAAAATAGGACCAGTTAAAACTAGCTCAATATCTTTAAAAGATTGTTATTATGTAGTCATCATTAACATATACCCCACAAGAGCCTTAGGCATAGTTTAGGTCAGCACTGATAAGGCTAATAAAAAAAATGTGAAACAGGCATCCTGACCACCCCACAAAGGAATATGAGCATTTAAACCCAGAAATGTAAACCCAAATTATTCTCTACTACCACCTGCTGGTTTGCTGTTTCAATAGCATCATCAGAAAAGAAACAAAAAACCCAATAATACCTTTTAGATTTTTAGACAACTGATCAATTACTGCAAATGCTAGCTGAACTACTACACTATTTAGGGATTAAGCATCATGTTTATAAATTATTTTGAAATGGTTCAGAGCAAATATGTCAATTTGTTTTGTTTTGAGACAGGGTCTCACCAATGAATTCTAATTGGTCTGTAACCCACAAAGATCTCTCTGACTATTCCTGAGTGCTGAGATGAATAGTGTATGCTATCATATGGCAAAGTGTTTTGTTCTGTGTTTTCTGTAGTACTGGGGCTCAAACCATGGACTGTACACATGCTACCACCAAGCTACACTCTCAGCCTTTTTTAAAATTTAAAACTTTTATTTGGGACATATATCCCCAAGCATCGAGGACTATAGGCCTATACCAACAGGCCCAGCAAGAAAACTGTTGATGACACTGGTTATGGGTGGTCCTCACCTTTAATCCCAGCACTTGGGAGGCAGAGGCAGGCAGATCTCTGAGTTTGACCAGCACATTGAGGTTACATAGCAAGTTCCACTTTAGCCAGAGCTACACAGTGAGACCCTGTCTACAGGAAACAAAACAAAACTACTGATAATTGTTAGTTTTAATTGTTGAGTACCCACAGGCTGTTCATTTTAGAATCCTGTCTTTCTGTACTTTTGCAAACCTTATTTTATTTTTTCCAGACAGGGTTTCTCTGTGTAGCCTTGGCTTTCCTGGAACTCACTTTGTAGAGCAGGCTATGCTTGTCTCTGCCTCCCAAATGTGCTGAGATTAAAGGTGTGATAAGCCACCAAGCCCAGCAGGAACCTTAATTTTAAAAAAAAGCTATCTTCACTAGTAATCAAAGCAAATACAAATAATGTGAGCTTCAGCACACAAAAGCCCACACTTACGGGTCGATTGTGACTCTAATACAGGACATTTTTGGGTCCCTTTGTTTGTTGTCTGCAGCATTAACTGTAAGAAAATGAAATGCACACTTAGAGACATTAAAATGCTTTAAAACACATTAGCTCTACAATATAGAAAAATAAACTCAGAAGTAACAAGAGAATAACAAGGTGTTAGTTTCTATAATTTTTCTTGAGACAGACTTACATGTATTCCATGCTGACTTTGACTTGCTATGTAGTTTAAGAGTATTGAATTTTTGATTTTACTGCATCTACCTCCCCAGTGCTAGAATTTCCACCTCGCTGTTTTACTATAGCAATTTTGAATATCATGTATTTATTTTTATTTTATGTGCATTTGTGTTTTGCCTGAATGTTATGCCTGTGTGAGGCTGGGAATTGAACCGGATCCTCTAGGAAAGCAGACAGTGCTCTTAACTGATGAGCCATCTTTCCAGCCCCTATTATAGCAGTTTTTGTTCATACTATTGTTCCCAGAGAAAAACTTAATTTTCTGGACTTTGTAAGACTTCACTTTTAGTTTGAGGCAAGATCTAGCTGTCCTAGAACTCACTATGTAGAAGACCAAGTCGACCTCAAATTCAGAGATCTGCCCACCTTTACCTCTAAGTGCTGGGATTAAAGGAGTGAGCCACTACATCCAGCCTGACTGCCTCACTTTTGACAACTAATTACTTAAAATACGAGGAGTTATGTCTACAGAGGGTTTGGTATGAATGATTCTTAAGAACTTGACTAGTACCATCTTTATATAAAAATATTTACTTACCTAGAATTTCATCAAAGATTTTATACAAACCAGGAACAAAAGTTACTTCCCTATAATTAATGCCAAGGTCTTCATCATAAACCCACATTTGCTATAAAAAAAAAAGCAAAATTATTTTTATTCATTTATTGTTTTGTCACTAATCATCTAGTTTTTTTGTGTGTGTTTTTGTTGTTGTTTTTTGTTTTTTTCTTTTGGTTTTTCAAGACAGGATTTCTCTGTGTAGTTTTGGAGCCTGCCCTGGAACTCACTCTGTAGCCCAGGCTGGCCTCGTCAACAGAGATCCGCCTGGCTCTACCTCCCAGTGCTGGGATTAAAGGTGTGCACCACCACCACCCGGCTCATCTACTCTTTCTTTTATTTTTCCATTTTTTTTTCTTTTCTTAATTTTTTTTTTTTTGAGTCTCACTATGTAGCACTGGGTAGCCAAAAACTGGTTACATAGACCAGGCTGGCCTCAAAGATCCACCTGCTTCTGCCTCTTCAGAGCTGAGATTAAAGGCATGCACCAATATATCCGGGAGTAGTCTTCTTGCATAAAGGCTGAAATGTGTGCGTGTGTGTGTGTGTGTGTGTGTGTGTGTGTGTGTGTGTGTGTTACTCTATGTGCACTTACTGTCACTGTCAGTTCCAGTGACAGTGAGTTCAGTACAAACATTAACCTGAAAGAGTAGGCCATCCAACAACAGCTTGGTTTTTACCTGGGTAACTAATTCCACCGAGCCAATGTAGGTATCCGGGCGGAGCAGAATGTGCTCCAGTTGTGTTTTTTTCTGGTAGATTCTTTCAATAGACAGTCTTT
Organism: Onychomys torridus; assembly: GCF_903995425.1. NCBI lineage: Eukaryota > Metazoa > Chordata > Mammalia > Rodentia > Cricetidae > Onychomys > Onychomys torridus. Next base: position 87,118,277 of record NC_050450.1, read on the forward strand.
TCTTGGCATCTTCATTTTTCCTTTTGTTCATTTGCATATTTTCATTTACAGGCTAGTCATTGGGGGAAGAAAAAGAAAACTGATTTTCTTTTAACCACAACTTTACCCGAAACGATCAAGAAAGAGATCTCCGAGGCCGATAAACTCAGTCCGCTCTACCACGATTCGACCTCTGCTTGTAGGTACTGGTGAGCTTACAGAGTGCCCAAACACCTCCACCAGAATCCCTGTGCCTCGGCTCTAAGCTGTGTGTTGTGCGCGGTGCCAGGCCCACGCTCTGACCTCTGGGAAACATTCCCAGACCTGGCGGGCGGGCTAGTTTGCTCACTTTAACAGAGGGTCCCACTAAGGGGCTTAAGCCATCCCCCTGCCTCAGTCCAGGGGCAGCTGCCGTTCCGGGCATGTCCCACGGGGTCAGGCTACAGGTGCTCGTCTAAACAGGTGTTGTCGCCACGCATCACAAGTGGGGGAACCTCGGCCCTGGAGAACAACGCCCGCTCCACTTCTTTCACCTAACCGGCCCATCTCACGGGCCGCCCACACAGTCTGGTGGGGGAGATAACCGACGGTGCCACTCCGGCCTCGGGCAGGCCCTTCCTGCAGCCCCTCGCCAGTCCCCGGGGCCGTCGGACCTCACACCTATCATCACGGGCCGCCTGGAAGCCGCCGCCACCCCCCAAACCGCACGACCCGCGGGAAGTCAGCCTGGACGGCATCAGGCCGGCAGGAGCTCCGCCCCGCCCACGGGCCCCCAAGGCCGCGGGGACGGGGCTGACGGGGTCCCCGCCGCCGGCCCGCAGCCCGCAGCCCGCAGCCCTCAGCCCGGGAGCCTCACCGGCTGACACGGACGCGGCGACCCGCGTCAAGGCGCTGCCACCCGGGTGCCCCCCGACCCGCGAGCTGTACCTGCAGCGGCGACAACTCCATGGTGACGGTCCTGAAAGGGGCGCGAGGATCCCGAAAGCGACTGTAGCCAGTGGGAAACGCGGCGGGGACCCGCGACCAGGACGCTGCTCCACAGACGCGCGGCGGTTAGGGCAGCCTTCCTGGTTTCCTTCCGACCTTCGCCTAGCCCGCCCAAATCAGGGGAGCCTATCACCGAATCGCTCTCATTGGCTCTGTTAAGAGCAACCAATCACAGACAGTCTTTTGTTTGTGCCGTCGCACAGGCGGCCTGTTCGAATGAACCAATCGGGCGGAGGAGGCGGGAGCCTCTTCAAAATAGACCAATAGCAGTTGTAGCGGGGACTGGCAGGAAATCTGACCAATGAAAAGGGCCGTGTGCTCCGAGCCGGACTTGCTCTGAGGAGAGAAGGCGCTCTGGATGCGCAAAGCGGTTTCCTCAGCTCTCTCCGGCTGAGTGAAATGGTGTAGAAACGGCTGTTCGTTCTTCGTCTCAGATTCGTTAAAATTACAGAAATTCTCCCGTAATCCTCACGTAGGCAGCGAGAGGAATGGGAGTTAGCCCCACCCCCAGAAAAGAGCGCCGGTCAAGGCAGCGGTTCTCAATCTGTGGGTCTCGACCCCTGCGTTTACATCACGATTCATAACAGTAGCAAAATTACAGTTACAAGGTAACAACGCATTCATTTTTGTGGTTGGGGATGACCACACTTGAGGAACTGTATCGAAGGGTCGCAGCATTAGGAAGGTTGAGAACCACTGGGTTAAGGAACCCGTTTCCGGTGACAGTCCCCCCTCCCCTTCAATTTATTTTCAATGAAAAGAAAGTTCTTCCGCCGTGGTCTTAGGCGTCTGTCTATACATGGAAGAGTGTAGAGGCGCCATGCAACATCTCTGGGAGCATTAGCATCCTCTTGTGGAAGTTAAAATTTTAGTATTAATTTTTCTTTTTGAGACAGGGTTTCTCTGTGTAGCCCTGGCTGCCCTGGAACTCACTCTGTAGACCAGGCTGGCCTCGAACTCGGAGAAATCCGCCTGCTTCTGCCTCCCGAGTGCTGGGATTAAAGGCGTGCGCCACCACGGCCTCCGCCACTGCCACCTCCTGAGTATTATTAGGTATTTCATGTTTATGAGTGCTCTGTCTGCATGTGTGCCTGCACACCAGAACAGGCCATCAGATCCCATTATAGGTAGTCGTGAGATACCATGTGGTTGCTGGGAATTGAATCAAGACCTCTGGAGAGCAGCCAGGGCTAGATTTTTGTTGTTCTTGTTTTTAATTTAACTAATAAAATTATGAGACGAAGTTTCTCTGTGCAACCGCCCTGGCTGTCCTAGAACTCACACTCACAGAGATCCACCTGTCTCTGCCTCCCTAGTGCTGGGATTAAGAGCTCGTGCCACCACCGCCTGGCCCTTAGTGTTAGATTTTTACAGGCAGCTGTAGAGAGACCGAAAGCGGAAAGAAAGAGAGGCTTGGTCTGACGGTAGGCAGAAACCATGTTTATTCACGACGAGGGAGCATCTGGGAATAACGGGACCGGAAGGCAGTGCACACAAAGTGAGTTCCAGGTATCCGCTAGGTGCCAGTTCTTGGAGGACAGGAGTTGAGACTGAGTGACGTGGGGGAGGAGCTACCACCCCTAAAATGGTGCTGATGGAGCTCCTCTAGCCGGGCTGGTGGCACACGCCTTTAATCCCAGCACTCGGGAGGCAGCGGCAGGTGATTCTCTGTGAGTTCGAGGCCAGCCTGGTCTACAAAGAGAGTTCCAGGACAGCCAGGGCTGTTACACAGAGAAATCCTGTCTTAGAGAGAGAGAGAGAATCCTCCTACAGTGAGGAATCACAGATAAAGTGTTCAGCGCATGACCCAGAAAAGACCATTGCTTGAAGTGCTTCTTACCACTACCCCCACCTCCCCACCCCCCTCACACACAATACCCCCACAACCACCACCCCCACCCCGCTTTTCAGGACTGGCTTCCCTGCCCATTCTACAAAACCGTCTTAACGTTCCTGTCTCTGGGGAGTCCTCTCTGTCGGTCCTTTTAGATGGAAGCCAGATTCTCTTAGAGCGTATTTGCATACGCATATGCACTTCTTGAATAAGACATCTGGCTGTTTTCTCCTGGGCGCTGTGTGGTTTCTGTCTCTCTCCAGAGCGTCATCTCTTCCCTGTAGTGGACTGATGGAGTGGGGACTCTGGATCTCTCTGTCTCTGCCCTACCCCCCCAACTGAGAATAACAGCGAAGTATTCTGTTGGAGTAGACCAGGAAATCCCCAGGGCTCCCAGAGTTCAGCCTCTGGGTGGCTTGTGGCTAAGGGAAGTAGAGGACCAGTACCAGGGAGGAGAGAGTACAGGAAGTTCCCGGGAAGAGACTCAGGATCGCTAGTCCTCAAACCTGCTGAGAAGTTCCCTTTGGCAGTATGGACACTCAACAATTAAACATCTAGAAATTACGAATGAAATCCCAAGCGGGGCTGAGTTGCACAGTTTTTCGTGATTAGATTATTAGTGAAATAGCTGTAGAGAGATGGAAAGTGGAGAGAGCCTTGGTTTGACCTCGGATAGGACCATGTTTATTCCCAGCCACAGGGAGGGGGCATCTTTGTCACCCGCATGCGTGGATGGCCAAAATGCCTCCAGAGGAAGATGGGATGGGGCCCCTGAGGAGGAAGAAATGACTTCTGTAGTCCGCAAGGGAGTCTGGGAAGGGCAGTTTTCAGCAGGAAACTACCCTAACTCTGAAAGGATATAAAGACTGCAGGGCAGAGGCATCATAGCTGTTTTCTGCTGAGGAGGATCTTCGTTAGAGCACGTAGCTCTGAATCCATGCGGCGGGGGTGTGATGGGGGGGCTCTGGTCATGTAGCAGGGCTAGAGTCTTCACTCGGCTGCGGTGGGTCAGGTGACCGCTGTCCTGTATTCCTGAAGATCGTGAAAAAGTAATTATTAGAGGGCTGTATGATTTGGTTACAGAGTAAAAACTGAGAGGTTTTTCTGGGAAGATTTGAGGAGAGGGAGGAGCGTCAGCTGGTGATTCGGGGTACACTGACTGGTGCCATTGTCAGGACTGCTGCACTGAAATGAGCCAGAAGAAGTAGCGGGGCGCTACAGAGCATCAAAGGAGGAAACAGAACTGATGCGAAAAATTGCAGGGTGGAAGGGATGAAGGTCTCTCCACCGCGTATCTGTTGGTTAAATCGGCGCTGCTCGTGGCTGGTGGCTGCGCGGCGGCCATGCCGACGGAGCAGGAGTGCTGGAGTCACATATGTTGGTTAAGGCGGTGGCACTGGTGGCGGTCCCGTGCTTGCGGCTGGCTGCTGGCGGAGAGTGCTGGACACAAGAGTCAGTGCAACATAGTTACTTTTTAGAGCTTTATTGGGAGAGAAAGGGGGTGGGGAGAGAGACAGAGAGAGACAGAGACAGAGAGACCACTCGGAGGGAAGAGAGCTGGAAAGAGAAAAGGGGAGGGAACACAGAGGGCCCGCCCGCCCGCTTTTTAGGCTGGCCCGTGTCACAGGATGACGTCGTAATTAAGGACAGAACCCTTACAATATCTAAGAAGTCTTTTTGCAGATGTATCAGGAACAAGCTGTTGTAGGGGGGTGGGGTGCTATTGGGAGAGCTATTGGGACATTTTGTTTGGGTACAGTGTGTAGTTCGGCAAGCAAAACATTTAAAAGACAGGGTAAGGGAGCTGGAGAGATGGATGAACAGTTAACATCACTGGCTGCTCTTTCAGAGGACCTGGGTTCAATTCCCAGCACCCACATGGCAGCCTCCAGCTGTTTGTAATTCCTGTTCCAGGGGATCCGATGCCCTCGCACAGGCATGCATGCAGGAAAAACACCAATGCACATAAAATAGAAATAAAGAAATGAGGGGCTGGAGAGATGGCTCAGTGGTTAAGAGCACTGATTGCTCTTCCAGAGGTCCTGAGTTCAATTCCCAGCAACCACATGGTGGCTCAAAAACCACCTGTAAAAAGATCTGGTGCCCTCTTCTGGCCTGCAGGGACACATGCAGACAGAATACTGCATACATAATAAACAAATAAATAAATCTTTGGGCTGGAGAGATGGCTCAGAGGTTAAGAGCACTGACTGCTCTTCCAGAGGTCCTAAGTTCAATTCCCAGCAACCACATGGTGGCTCACAACCATCTGTAATGAGATCTGGTGTCCTCTTCTGGCCTGCAGTCATATATGATGTATACATAATAAATAAATCTTTAAAAAAAAGAAAGAAAGAAAGAAATTTTCTGGGTGGTAGTGGCTTTAATCCTAGCACTCAGGAGATAGAGGCAGGCAGATCTCTGTGAGTTCTTGGCCAGCCTAGTTCCAGAACAAGCCAGGACTACATGGAGAAACCTTACCTTGGGGAGGGGGTGTAGGAGTGGGGAGAAAGACAGGGTAAAAATAAATATGAGGATAAAAAGGAGGAAAGAGTGATCCACAGGAGGAGGAGCTGGAGTAGTGGGGATCGGAGGTTTTTGTCTGGTCCCTATGTCTTTAGGCCCCATGTCAAACCAGTTAGGAGTTGTTGGGATGAGGCAGTATTAGTCATGAAGGAGGTCAGAAATCCCATCCTTAGCAACAGTCACAGCTAGTGTTTTGGTGGTGATGGTTTTTTGTTTTTGTTTGTCTGTTTTGAGTACTTTAACAGTCAAGGCGTCGAGCGAGCTGGTCCTGAAGGATGTTAAGCTGATCTGAGCTGATGAGACAGGAGTGAATTGGGGGGCAAAGAGGGCTTAAACCAGCTGTTTTAGTTCTGAGTCCCCAAAACCAATATCCAGAGTGCCAAAAAGAGGGAGGGGTGACTAGTCCATGGCTCATTCGTCTCCCTCCTAGAGGTCACCTGAACTGCTTTCTGTAGATGGATTTTTTTTTTGGGGGGGGGGGCGCCAGTTTACAAAAAAAATGACACGGAGACTTATTACTAATTATGAAAGCTTGGCCTTACTTAGGCTTGTTTCTAACTAGCTCTTATCACTTAAATTAGCCCATATTTTGAAATCTACATTCTTCCCCATGCTTGTGACCTCATCTCCATTTTGCCCATCCTGCTTCCTCTCCATCTGGATGGCTACTCTGCCTTTCTTCTTCCCAGGGCTCTCTCTGTCCAGGGGTCCCACCTATCCCTCCTGCCTGGCTATTGGCCATTTAGCTTTGTATTGAGCCAATCACGGTGACCCCTCTTCACATAGTGTAAAGGAATAGTCCACAACGGCTTTCAGGGATTTGGGGTGTCAGTCTTTCCAGTAACTTCTTCAAAGCTGACCAAAGAGCAACAGGGGAGCAGCCATGAAGTGTGCCTCAGAAGAGGGCCCATCCGAGAGGGCATGGTAACCCTAACACTTAGCTAAAATCCAGGATGTAAGTCAGGAGGTAACAACCATACAACTTTGTAGAGAACAACACAAGACAAAGTTACATGAGGAAAACTTTTTCCTTTTTTTTTTGAGCTGAGGATCGAACCCAGGGCCTTGCGCTTGCTAGGCAAGCACTCTACCACTGAGCTAAATCCCCAACCCAAGGAAAACTTTTACACCAAGATTAACATCAGTCAGTATAACATACAGTTAGATACAACTGACGACCGTGACCAGTGTTCTGAGAAGGATGCGGTAATTGTAGACAGTTGTTTACATCAGACTCCTCCATAAGGAACACACACCCGAAATCTTTGTAAACGAAGTTGGTCACGGATGGTGGTGGCACAAGCTTTTAATCCAGCACTCGGGAGGCAGAGGCAGGCAGATCTCTGTGAGTTCAAGGCCAGGCTGGTCTGCAAAGCAAGTTCCAGAACAGCCAGGGCTGTTATACAGAGAAATTCTGTCTTTAAAAAACAAACAAACAAAAAACTCAAACAAAAAAGGAAGTCAGTTAAAGTCAACATTACAAGGAATGAATCTGAACAGAAAGTGTCTAAGTGACATTACTTGCTTCCAAATATGATGAGCTTTGTATATTTGTTTCAAATGTTAATAAGACCAGTTCAACAATTTATTGAACAAAAACAGACAGAGCATTTTAAGTGAAACACAATTTTTGGTTAAAAACAATTTGATAGGGCAAAATTTTTAAAATTGGGACTATTGCCTTAAATGACCATATCTAATATTTGAAAACAGGACAATACATATTTTTGTTAACATCAAATTGCTATACCTATATTCCAAGATTGTAGAGTAGATATATTTTATATTGTCAGACCGTGTGAAGAGACGTTTTAAATTGTATTACCTAAAAAAGAAATGATTTTCAATATCCAAATTAAAAATACTCCCAGAGACAGTGACTGTTGCTCTCTTCTCGAGGTACTTCTCTCAAACTCTCTAGAACATCCTGAGTTATTACCTGAGGCAGTGACTCATGTCAAGAGTAAATGATTGATTTTGCAAAGTGTACACTGAGCTGAGCCAAAATGTTTTTCTAAAATTAACCCTATTAACAGAACCTTTAAAAAAAAAATCTCTACATTTTCATTCCATACACTCAACCAAGAGATACAAGATGAAAGCAGTCAGTCGTGCCAAATCTGTAATGAGTATTTTGGTTGTGAGCCTAGTCCTTAACAGTTGAGCCATCTCTCCAGCCCTGTAACAGATATTTACATGTAACATAGATAGACTGAATTGATAAAGAAGGCTAAAGCCATCTCTTTAGTCCTTTTGTCGATGGGCAAATCTCTAGGTCACCACATACTGACAGTGGTAGGCATATTCCTTAATATCCCACTTAAAGATAAACTGTTTGTTTGGGGCATAATTTGTAAAACAGTATAACCACATTAAATGAGTCTCTGCCTCCCCAGTGCTGAGATTAAAGGTGTGCATCAGCATATCCAGCCACTTCGATTACTGTTTAACAGGATATCGTGGGGGCTCAGGTCTGGCTTTGAACTCCTGAAGTAGTTGAGGATGACCTTGAACTTCTGGTTCTCCTCCTTCCACCTCTGGAATGAATGCTGAGTTTCTAGGAGCACCACCCCAGCCTTTTCCCTCTTGATCATGAAAGAAGGGAAGCCACAAGAGCTGAAAGGTAGGCATGTTCCTGATACAGAGGAGTGTTAGCTGGAATAGATAGTCCTCCCCTCATTTGAGGAGAAAACTACAGGTGTGCCCCGGGCAGCGGGCTCTTCAACGGGGACCTAAAGGGAGGGCCGGCCAATGAGAGGGACAAGAGACACAAAGAATGAGAGCAAGACGGGACGTCTGATCAAGCTCCAAAACTCTATTTTTCTCTCAAGGCATATATAGGTAGGCAAAGGGGGTTGTGAGCAGGAAGGGACTTAATTATGGGGGTTTAAGCAGGAAGGTACTTAATTATGGGCTGTTCGGCCAGCAGGGAATGTTGCTCTGAAGGTTATCTATCTACCCTTGTCTAACTGCCTAATTGCTTAACTGCAGCACATTCACCTGATATCTGAGAAGAGGTTCTGGTATCTGTGAGAAGAGGCTCTGGTGCTATGGAGACTTAAGCAAGGCCTAGATCTAAGAAAAGAGGAGAGAAGCCCAAATATGGCAGCATGTGTGTCAAGGGTCCCTTAGGCTTAAGGCTCCCATCACAGGTGTTTTTGAAAGTAGGCTGTCCTAAAGCCTAGCCATTGTGCCTTTTCAGAAGCCCTTCTCTCTCACACTGTGCTTGCTTCTGGGTTTACCTGGCTAAGAGCCAGATGTGGAGAGGTGAAGAGCCGGGAAGAAGAGTTCCCATTGGCTAGTGGATGTCAGGGAAGAGTAAGGACTGTTGTGAGAAAACACCCTGACCAAAGGCTTGGAGAGGAAAGAGTTTATTTCATTTTATGACTCTCAGGTCACACTCTACAACGGAGAGAACTCAAGGAACAACTCGAGGCAGGAACTAAAGCCCAGGCTACAGAAGAACACTGCTTTGGGGCTTGCTCTTCCTGGCTTATTCATTTTACTCTCTTACATACCCAGGACCACTTGCCTAGGGATGGCACTGCCCACAGTGGGCTGTTTCCTTCCACATCAATGGTCAACCAAGAGAGTGCCCCCCCAGCCTTGCCTATAGACCAGTCTTGTGGAAGTAGTTTCTCAATCAAAGTTTCCCTACTCAGATGACCCTAGCTTGTGTCAAACTGGCAAAACAAAAACCAAACCACCAACCAGGACACAGCAAGATCAGAATACCAGGTAGCTGATCCTGTGGCTCTGACTTTGGACTCCAAGTTCAAGGTCTTATTTGAGGAAGAGCATGCCTGGAGCTACAGAGCCTCAGACTCCAGTTCATTGCCCTCAGACAGTTCTTGATTCAACTGGGAGGAGTCCTAGATATGACTTTGAGACCTGCCTCAGCTTTCCAGTTATTACCTCATTCCATCCTCTGATGAACGAATGAAAAGAGAAGGAGACTTGATTGGGATCCTTGGCTTCATATCTGTCTTCCATCTCTTCAAGTTTTTTCTTTCATGATGTCTCTCCATTTTTCTGTGCCTTCTTGTCTCTCTGTGATATTCTGTGATTTTTTTTTTCGTATGTGCTGTATTTGTAGTATATTCATGTGAGTGTGCAAATACACATGTACCTGTGTGTGTGCATACATGGAAGTCAGAGCAGGGCATAAGGTGTCTTCCTCGTTGCTCTCTGACTTGAGACAGAGGGGCTCTTACTAAACAGGAAGCTTGTCATTTTGGTTATAATGGCTTACCAGTGAGCTTTCTCTGCTCTTCAGTACTGGCATTATAGACATAAGCAGCCATGTCCAGTTTTTTATTGGGTGCTGGAGATTTGAACTCAGGACCTCAGGCTTGCAGAGCAAGAACGCCTACCTACTGAGCCATCTTTCCAGCCCCTGTTTAAACCCTTTCCATTGCTAATACTCTCTTCCCTTCTTCTGTCCTACTCTATACCATCATCAAATCTTTGAGTAAATCCACTGATAGTAATGATGTATCCAGGGGGCTGGAGAGATGGCTCAGTGGTTAATAGCACTGGCTGCTCTCTGGAGGTCTTGAGTTCAAGGCCCAGCAGGCACATAGTGGGTCACAACCATCCATAGTGGGATATGATGCCCTCTTCTGGCATAAAGGTGTACATGCAAATAGAGCCCTCAAACATAAAATAAAAAAAAAGTAATGATGTATCTGTTTATAATCCACTTTCTTCTATCTATAGCAATTAGTGTACATAGATGCCTGCCTCCTTTAACTCTTCTTCTTTATTTAAAAATCTGAAAATTTGTTTATTTTTATTTTATGTTCATGAGTGTTTGCCTGCATGTATCTATGTGTACCATGTGCATGCAGTGCCTGAGGAGGCCAGAATGGGATCCTCTGGAAGTGGAGTTACAAGCCGTTGTGAGCCATCATGTGGGTGGTGGTAATCAAACCTGGGCCCTCTGCCAGAGCAGTGTTCTTAATGCTGAACCATCTCTCCAGCCCCCATCTGGTCCTTCTTAGCAGTCTTACAGAGTGAATTAGGAACCAGAATCATTGCTTTATAGACGTCAAAACTGAGGTCAATCATACTGAAGAGGGAAGCTCACAGTGCCCAGCTGATAAAGACAGAGCTGGCCTTGGAACCCTCTGCTCTGACAGCAGGGAACCAGGCTCTCGATCTCACAGTTGTTGCATACAAATCCGGGAACAGAGATCTTCTCCATTGTTTACCTACGGGGTTCCCACTAGCATAGGGCCAAGTTTTTTGATGCTCTTACATCATCATGACTAAGTAGGATAAGAATCTGACTCAGCTGAGGAGTTAGTGAAAACAAGGAGATTAAGAGTTTGGAACAGGGACACCTTTAATCCCAGCACCCGGGGAAGGAGCCATCTCCGTGGGACGTGACCAGAATGGATCCAAACACTCTGAGGCCAACCCAGGGCCCAGCTGCTGATCCTGTGAAACCCAACAACTTGGAGGTGTTGGTGAGATTACCCTGCTCAGCTGAAATCCATCCAGGAGAGGATTCAGAATCCTACAGTCTGCAGTCTGAGGAAACAAGAGCAGCTGAGGAGTTGACTAATGAGCAAAATGTGACCGGAGAACACAAAAGAAGGCGCTGCCCAGCCACCGAATCAGATCACCAGAATCAAAAGCCTACACTACACCGACTGGAAACAGGTAAGCTCCCATCTCCAGACCAGGTCTTTAGCCCCCGAGGCCCTACCCATAGGAGTCCCAGGGACCAGACAGCTACCTTTCTCTGCTCCCCCACCAAAAACAAACAAACAAACAAAAAAACAACAACAACAACAACAACAAAAAACCCCCCAAAAAAACCAAACAACAACAACAACAAAAAAAAAAACCCAAAAAAAACACAACAACAACAACAACAAAACCCAACCTCTACGAACCTAAAAACCACTGAAACCATAAGTACACCCTGCACCAACTGGGAACGACTGCTCTCTGAGACAGAACCCACTAACACTGATTGAACTAAGCTACTCCTGAAGAAACAGAACCCAACAGCACCGATTTAACCAAGAACTCTCAGTGAACCAAGACTAACAATTAGAACAAGAGAAGTACCTTCAGACACAGACACCTCCTGCACCGAGCAGAGGAAGAGGTGAGTAGACGCCAGTGCAAAACCACAGGCAACAACATGAAGACCTACATGACACCATCAGAACCTAGTGATTCTACACCTGTAAGACCTGAATATACCAAGGCAGAAGAAATAGAAGAAATCAATCCTAAAAATAACTTTAAGAAGATGATAGAGGGGGGCTGGAGAGATGGCTCAGAGGTTAAGAGCACTGACTGTTCTTTCAGAGGTCCTGAGTTCAATTCCCAGCAACCACATGGTGGCTAATAACCATCTATAATGAGATCTGATGCGGATGCCTCTTCTGGCCTGCAGGCAGCCATGCAGACAGAACACTGTGTATATAATAAATAAATAAATCTTTAAAAAAAAAAGAAGAAGAAGAAGAAGAAGATGATAGAGGGGTTGGGGATTTAGCCCAGTGGTAGAGCACTTGCCTAGCAAGCGCAAGGCCCTGGGTTCGGTCCTCAGCTGGGGGTGGAAGGGGGGGAGATGATAGAGACCCTTAAAGAGGAAATGAAAAACTCCATTAAAGAGGAAATAAACAATTCCATTAAATAAATGGAAGTAAAAACAAACAAAAAATTGGAAGAAATCAAAGAAAGCCAAGAAAAAGCAATTAAACAGATGAAGGAAACAATTCAGGATTTGAAAATTGAAATTGAGACAATAAAGAAAACACAAACTGAAGGAAGGCTGGAAATCTTGACTAAACCAACAGGAACTACAAAAGCAAGCATAACCAACCAAATGCAAGAGCTGGAACAGAGATTCTCTGACACTGAAGACACAATAGAGAAAATAGATCAGTCAGTCAAAGAAAACACTAAAGACAAAAAAGTTGTAACACAAAACGTCCAAGAAATTTGGGACACCATGAAAAGACCAAACCTAAGAATAATATGGATAGAAGAAGAAGAATACCAACTCAAAGGCACAGAAAATATATTCAACAAATCATAGAAGAAAACTTTCCTAACCTAAAGAAAGAAATACCTATGAAGATACAAGAAGCTTACAGAACACCAAATAGGCTGGATCAAAAAAAAAAAAAAAAAAAAAGTCCCCTTGCCACATAATAATCAAAACACTAAACATACAGAACAAAGAAAAAATATTAAGAGCCGCAAAGGAAAAAGGCCAAGTAACATATAAAGGAAGACCCAGCAGAATAACACCAGACTTCTCAATAGAGACTATGAAAGCTAGAAGGTCCTGGACAATTGTTATGCAGATACTAAGAGACCACAGATGCCAACCCAGACTATTATACCCAGAAAAACTCTCAATCACCATAGATGGAGTAAGCAAAATATTCCATGATAAAACCAGATTTAAACAATACCTATCCACAAATCCAGCCCTACAGAAAGCAATAGAAGGAAAAATCCAATCTAAAGAAGCTAAACACACCCATGAAAACTCAAGCAATAGATAATCTCACACCAACAAATACCAAAGAAGGAAAATGCAGCACTACCACAAAAAACAAAAACAACAACAACAACAAAAACAGGAATTAACAATCACTGGTCATTAATAGCCATCAATATCAATGGTCTCAACTCACCTATAAAAAGACACAGACTAACAGAATGGATAAGAAAACAGGACCCATCCTTCTGCTGCATACAAGAAACTCACTTTGGCTAGGCGGTGGTGGTACATGCCTTTAGTCCCAGCACTCGGAAGGCAGAGGCTGGAAGATCTCTGTGAGTTCAAGGCCAGCCTGGTCTCCAAAGTGAGTTCCAGGAAAGGCGCAAAGCTACACAGAGAAACCTTGTCTCAAAAAACCAAACCAAACCAAACCAAACAAACAAACAAACAAAAAAGAAACACACCTTAACTTCAAAGACAGACACTACCTCAGAGAAAAGGGCTGGGAAAAGGCTTTCCAATCAAATAGACCTAAGAAGCAAGCTGGTGTAGCTATCCTAATATCTAATAAAATAGACTTCAAATCAATCAGAAGAGATCAGGATGGAGATTACATATTTATCCCAGGAAAAATCCACCAAGATGAAGTCTCGATTCTGAACATTTATGCCCCAAATACAAAGGCACCGACATTAATAAAAGAAACATTACTAAAGCTTAAATCGCACATCAAACCCCACACATTAGTAGTGGGAGATTTCAACACACCACTCTCACCAAAAGACAGATCTACCAGACTGAAACTTAACAAAGAAATAAAGGACCTAACAGATGTTATGACTCAAATGGACTTAATAGATATCTACAGAACATTCCATCCTAACACAAAAGAATGTATTTTCTCAGCACCCCATGGAACCTGCTCAAAAATTGACCACATGCTTGGTCACAAAGCAAATCTCAACAGATACAAAAACATTGGAATAACCTCCTGTATCTTATCGGACCACCATGCCTTAAAGTTAGATTTCCACAACAACAACAATTATGGAAAGCCTAGAATCTCATGGATACTGAATAATGCCCACCTGAAACACCAATGGGTCAAGGAAGAAATAAAGAAATTAAAGATTTCCTAGAATTCAATGAAAATGAAAGTACAACATACCCAAACTTATGGGACACTATTAAAAGAGTGCTAAGAGGAAAATTCATAGCACTAAATGCACACATAAAGAAGATGGAGAAATCTCATACTAGTGACTTAACAGCACAACTGAAAGCTCTAGAACAAGAAGCAAAGTCACCCAGGAGAAATAGATGCCAGCAAATAATCAAATTGAGAGCTGAAATCAATGAAATAGAAACAAACAAACAAAAAGAAACCAAGAGAACAATACAAAAAAATCAATGAGACAAAGAATTGGTTCTTTGAAAAACATCAACAAGATAGACAAACCCCTAGCCAAATTAACCAAAAGGCAAAGAGAGAGCACCCAAATTAACAAAATCAGAAATGAAAAGGGAGACATAACAACAGACAACGAGGAAATCCAGAGAATCATCAGGTCATACTTCAAAAACCTGTACTCCACAAAATTGGAAAAATCTGGAAGAAATGGACAATTTTCTGGATAGATACCACATACTAAAGTTAAATAAAGTTAAATAAATGCTCATGGATAGGTAGGATTAACATAGTAAAAATGGCATTCTTACTAAAAGCAATCTGCAGATTTGAGGTAATCCCCATCAAAATCCCAACACAATTCTTCACAGACTTGGAAAGAAAAATACTCAACTTCATATGGAAAAACAAAAGACCCAGGATAGCTAAAAGAATTCTGTATTATAAAGCAACCTCTGGAGGCATCACCATCCCTGACCTCAAGCTCTACTATAAAGCTATAGTAATAAAAACAGCTTAGTACTGGTATAAAAACCGACATATAGGTTGGGGATTTAGCTCAGTGGTAGAGTGCTTGCCTAATAAGCACAATGCCCTGGGTTCGATCCTCAGCTCTTAAAAAAAAAAAAAAAGAAAAAAAGAAAAGAAAAAAGAAAAAAAACGACATATAGACCAATGGAATCGAATTGAAGACCCTGACATTAATCCACACACATATGACCACCTGATTTTTGACAAAGAAGCCAAAACTATACAATGGAAAAAAGAAAGTATCTTCAACAAACGGTGCTTGTATAACTGGATGTCAATATCTAGAAGATTACAAATAGATCTATATCTGTCACCATGCACAAAACTCAAGTCCAAGTGAATCAAAGACTTCAACATAAATCCAGTTACACTAAACTTAATAGAAGAGAAAGTAGGAAGTACTCTTGAACGCATTGGCACCGGAGATCACTTCCTAAATATAACACCAGCAGCACAGACACTGAGCACAACAATTAATAAATGGGACCTCCTGAAACTGAAAAGCTTTTGTAGGGCAAAAGACATGGTCAAGAAGACAAAAAGACAGCCTACAGAATGGGAAAAGATCCTCACCAACCCCACATCTGACAGAGGACTGATCTATATATGTAAAGATATATATATATGAGAGAGAGAGAGAGAGAGAGACAGACAGACAGACAGACATATGATATATAAAGAACTCAAGAAACTAGACATCAAAATACTGAACAATACAATTAAAAAATGAGCTAAAGAACTAAACAGAATTCCCAAAAGAAGAATTGCAAATGGCTGAAAGACATTTAAAGAAATGCTTAACATCCTCAATCATCAGAGAAATGCAAATCAAAACAACTCTGAGATACCACCTTACACCTGTCAGAATGGCAATGATCAAAAACACTTATGACAGTCAATGTTGGAAAGGATGCAGAGTAAAGGGAACACTCCTCCACTATTGGTGGGAATGCAAACTTGTACAACCACTGTGGAAATCAGTATGGTGGTTTCTCAGAAAATTGGGAATCGATCTACCTCAAGACCCAGCCATACTACTCTTGGGCATATACCCAAGGAATGCTCAATCATACCACAAAGATATATGCTCAACTAAGTTCATAGCAGCACTATTTGTAATAGCCAGAACCTGGAAACAACCTAGACGCCCATCAACTGAAGAATGGATTAAGAAAATGTGGTACATATACACAATGGAGTACTACTCAGCAGAGAAAAACAATGACAGCATGAAATTTGCAGGCAAATGGATGGAACTAGAAAATATCATCCTGAGTGAGGTAACCCAAATCTAGAAAAACAAACATGATATGTACTCACTCATAAGTGGATTCTAGATATAAAGCAAAGAACAATCAGACTGTAACCCACAGAACCAGGGAGGCTACCTAGCATGGGGGACCCTAGCATGACTGTGGCTTATAATAAGTTTTGGTTTTCCTCAATTACTGAGCAAGCCTCAATCAAACACTTCACTATTAGGATAAGAATTTATACTCTATCAAGCTGATAATAGAAACAAACAAACAAATAAATAAATAATGGAGGGGAGAGTCTGACTCAATAGGACTGGAGGATTGCTACTGTGGAAATGACAGTAGGCTGAGGGAGTGAGGCCAGGCTTGAGGGTGAAGATGGGGGCTATATGATTAGGGGATTCAGCTACTATCGCATTGTTTCTGGGGCCACATAGTCCTGCCCCTCTGCCCTTAACTCTCCAGTCCCCACCCGTCAGTCATCTTTCAGAATATTCCTCCTTCTGTTAGGCCAAGGACAAGACTGCAGCAGAAGAGATTCCTGGAGTGGGGCTTTCCCGTGAGACTCTGTCTCCCTACAGCTGGGGTTAGAGCTTGGCTCCAGGGTTGTGTCTTCAGCATCCTGACTGAGAATACCAGACCTGTCAGGTTGGCTCTATGGCTGGCTCATGGGAAAGACATGTCATCCTTGGACACAGGGACCTTGGCACTGCAGCTAGAGGGACAGGGGCTTAGCACTAGCAACCTTGACCAATGATGGGAGGAGATGCTGCTAGGTTTGAGGAAAACCCAGGACTGTGGTACCTGGTGTGTGTGTGTGTGTGTGTGTGTGTGTGTGTGTGTGTGTGTGTGTGTAAGCAGGTATGTGTTGAAGGCTGGGTTGTCTCACAAATAGGTTTAAATCACATTTAGTCTCATATGACCTTAGGCCAATCTTTTAACTGCCTGGAACTCCATCTATATCATGGGTTTATAGGGTTGCCATGGTAACTAATGATCACAATGGCTAATGTACTGACACCAACCCTGCCAGACAGAGTGTTAAGTGAGCATCATCCCTGCAGTTTGCCCAGTCCTCTCAGGCAGGGCTGACGTTATCCCTCAGTTACAACTGAGAGCATTTGAGGATAAAGAGAAGATAACACTTTGCCAAATCTCAGAGCTAGTTAATAGCAAATCCAGGAATCACTTTAGGCAATTTGGCTTCCCACTCACTTGGCTGGTCATTGTTAATAATACTCACTGGACACTTACTATGTGTTGGGTACCATTTTGAGCATTTTATATTCTTTTTTTAAAACAATCATTATAACCACCCTATGTAACATTCATTTCTTATGAAAAATGAGGATGCCGAGGAACAGGCTAATGTCTGGACTCTGTTGACAGGAATAAATCACGAGGGCTGATTTAAATGTCTGTACAAAGCAGGGCGGTGGTGGTGGCAGCGGCGGCGGCGGCGGCGGCACACGCTTTTAATCCCAGCACTCACTCCGGAGGCAGAAGCAGGTGGATCTCTATGAGTTCAAGGATAACCTGGTCTACAGAGTGCCCTGTCTTGAAGATAAAATTTTCCAAAACTCTCTCTCTCTCTCTTTCTTTCTTTCTTTCTTTCTTTCTTTCTTTCTTTCTTTCTCTCTCTCTCTCTCTCTCTCTCTCTCTCTCTCTCTCTCTCTTTCTTTGTCTATTTATTTGTGTGTGTGTGTGTGTGTGTGTGTGTGTGTGTGTGTGTGTGTGTGTGTTGGACTCTGTTCTCTTCCTATCCCCAGGTGGGTTTTGGGTATTGAACTCAGGTCTTCATGCTTGGCAGCAAGCACCTTTACCTGCTGAGCTGTCTCATTAGCCTCCCCCACTTTTTAAAAAATGAACTTTAGGGTTTGGGGAGATGGCTCAGTGAGTAAATTACCTGAAGTACAGGCATGAGGACACAAGTTAGGATACTCTGGCGCCCATGTAAAAGCTGGGTGTGATCACCTGCATCTCTAAGCTTAGGTGAGATGGAGAGTGGGGCAAGCACTTTAAACTAAAGCCAGTTCAGCCATCAGTGAGCACAGGGTTCAGTGAGAGACCCTGTCTCAAAGGATAGGGTGGAGTGGTCTAATGCCAGCCTCTGCTTTCACACACACTTATACAACACCCATCTTCCTAGTGTGTGTGTGTGTGTGTGTGTGTGTGTGTGTGTGTGTGTGTGTATGTGTGTGTGTGTGTGTGTGTGACTCACTCACAATTGCAATCACAAACACACATATATTACACCCTATATACACCAAAACAGTAAAGTATAGCATTGCAGATAAAGTATAGCATCTACTTATGCAGATCTGTGAGACTTGGCATTTGAGGACCTTAAAGAATGGGCAAACTCCCAGTTGGCGGTGCACATGCCTTTAATCCCAGCACTCTGGAGGCAGAGGCAGGCTGATCTCTGTGAGTTCGAGGCCAGCCTGGTCTACAGAGTGAGATCCAGGACAGGCACCAAAACTACACAGAGAAACCTTGTCTCGAGAGAAAAAAAAAAAAAAAAAGAATAGGCAGACTACTGTCTAAGGCTGTAGACAATTTTACTTCAGTTTCAGAGTATGTTTATACATGAATGTAACAAAGAAAGCCGTGATCCAAGGAAGGTGGAGTTCAGAAAAACATTATGAGAAAAACATGTAATAAATGCCAGTAAGCACATACTAAATATTCACAGAGCAGCCCTTTCCCAGAACTTCCTCAGGACAGATCAGTTCAAACACAATTGCCTGGCACATACTATAGATTAGATCTGGGAAAGCGTGGAAGAAGTCAGAGGGCCACATCCAGATTCTGGGCACATGGAGGACAGCACTCTGCATATCATTTCACCAGACTGGGTCCTAACTATGTTCTGACATCCAACAAGAATCAACATGTCTTATGAACTGAATGTAAATGTCTGCCCCAGGAGGCACGAAAGCACATCCAAGAACAATCCAGGGAACAAAATGCACCTGAGGAAAGAGGCCCTCTGTCTTTTTTCCTGGAGACTCTCTCACGGTTCCCCGAGGCGTTGTTCACCATGTGTCCTTCCTTTGACCATGATCCGACGAAGCATATGTACAGAGAAGTGCAGAAGTGAAAAAATATTTAGCTCAGTGAGTACTCACATAATGGGTGTATGCACCAGATAAATAAGTAATAATTGTAATAATTGTTACTCTGAGTCTGTACGTTTGTCTTAATTCTTCTTCCTGGAGGTAATTTTATCATCATTAGAACTTTACATTTTGTTTGTTTCGTTTTTTTGTTTTTCAAGACAGGGTTTCTCTGTGTAGTTTTGCGCCTTCCCTGGGACTCACAGAGATCCACCTGCCTCTGCCTCCCAAGTGCTGGAATTACAGGCGTTCGCAACCACCGCCCGGCTTAAAATTTTTTAAAATTTAATTTTATGTGTATGGGTGTTTTGCCTGCATATACGTCTGTGGAGGTCAGAGAACAAATTTTGGGGGTTCATTCTCTCCTTCCACTGTGGATTCTAGGGGTCAAATTCAGGTGTCAGGATTACACGACATGTGCCCTTACCTGCCAAGGCAGCTCATCAATTCACTAGTGACTACTATATTTTTTACAGCTTGAAATATATGAGTGTTTTGCTTATGTGTATGTGCCTGGTTTCCTGGAAACCAGAAGAAGATGTTGGATCCCCTAGAACTGGAGTTACTAACAGTTTTGAGCTACCATATGGGGGCTAGAGACTGAAACCAGGACCTCAGGAAGAGCAGCCAGTGTTCTGAACCCCTGAGCCATCTCTTCTGTACCAATAGTGACTATTTTAAACAGTGCCTCATAAACACACTTGAACACTTTTTTAGAACACACACATTTGTATTGGGAGTGTACATCTAGGGGTGGAAGTATGGATTGCTTCCAGGCTTCCATTTTGAGTCTGGGCTCCTGCCCTTTCTGGCACGTAGATGCCATGCCCTTCTCTTGACACAATAGGTGTCAGGGAAGACAAGGCAATTGCTTTCTCTACCTGGCTCTGTCTGCCTAGAATATTTGTGTAGAATCTTCTAGATTGCACTTTCTTCTCTCTCTCCTACCCCACCTTGAGACCTGAACCTGTGGTGACAGGTCTGGTACAGAGGTGGGAGTGTGTACAGAAAGTTGATATGTTACACACACAGTCCTTGCTGGGTCATCCGCTACCCGTGTGCCCTTGGATGAGAACTCTGGGTGGTGACAGAGTTCTCAGTGAGTCCAACACTGTTCACATGACTTGTCTTCTCTATAGGCTTCTGCCAAGAGAAAGAGGTTTCATTGGTGCCTATTGGTCTGGAGACAATGCAGACTCAGGAGGGTGGGGAGCCATGTCAGAAGGGTGCCTTGGACTTTGCAAAAGAACTCCAGAATTCTGTCATGTGGTGGTGATGGTGCACGGCTTTAATCTCAGCACCAAGGGAGGCAGGGGCAGCTGCATCTCTGTGTTCTAGGCCAGCCTGGTATAGAGAGAGTCCCAGGACAGCCAGGGCTGCACAGAGAAACTCTGTCTCGAAAAAACAAAACAAACCACCAAACACTCCAGAATTCTAATTTTCCGAGATTGCCAGAAGAGGACAGGGCTGCACAAGGCAATTTGTTCTCCCAATCCATGGTTTAAATGGCAAAAACTGAAGTGAGGAGAAGGAAGCTGAACTGGCTGGTCTGGAGCTAGGAAACAGGATGTTGGCCAGCCCAAGTGCATATGGACTCCTCTCTTCCCACCTCTTTCCCTGCCTGGAGCCTCAGCCTGTCCTGAGGGAAGAGCCTAGGCTTGGACAAGAGTTCTCTTATTATTGTGGGACCTGTCTGAAGATCCTGCAAGTATGGAGCCCTGGTGGGCAGGAAGAAGGCTGTCCTGATATGCTGTTGCTTGGCCCACACATGGGGTAACTGTGGGGCTGCCCTATCAATGCTTAGATGTTAGTAGATATGGCGGGGATTAGTGTAGATGCAGTAAAATCCAAGGCAGTCAGGAGTGGGCTGGAAACAAAGTTATAAGGAGGCCTGGAGCATGATCCCTCACCAATGCCACCTCTACCTGACCTCCGTGCTAGGCTTGACCTCTGAGTCATAGGCCCTTGATGTTCATGTAGCATGTTTCTGATAGCTGACTGAGGCAGCAGAGAAGTATAGGA
This sequence comes from Onychomys torridus, assembly GCF_903995425.1. Lineage (NCBI taxonomy): Eukaryota > Metazoa > Chordata > Mammalia > Rodentia > Cricetidae > Onychomys > Onychomys torridus. The sequence continues at coordinate 87,139,416 of NC_050450.1, forward strand.
GTTAATTGTGTAGCCTGGAGAGAGACAGCTTAGGTTCACATCTTTGTCTCTCTACTTGCTATGTGATTTTGAGTAAGTTACATAATCCCTATGTGCCTCGCTTTTCCTATCTTAAAAAGACAACATGGATAATGCCTCCTCCATGAAGCTTGTGTGGTACAGTCAGTAGTAGTTAAAGGTTAATCCTCATAATTATATATTTTGTCCACTCTATCAGACAAGATGCCCCCTAGGGCAAGCTTATCAGATTGGGTGTTCCCTGAGAACAGAACTTTTTTTTTTTTTTTTTTTTTTTTTTGAGACAGTGTCTCACTGTGTTGCCCTGGATGTATAGACCAGGCTGGCCTCAAACTTACAGAGAATCTACTGGCTCTGCCTCCCAAGTGCTGGGATTAAAGGTGTGCGCCACAGAAGTCTGGGATCGTCCCAGTAAGGCAGCTAATGAGATCTTTGATCAACAAGCCAGTGAGAGAATGGAATGGAAGGGGCTGCAGAGTGGTGGTGGGGTTTCTTCATCTGGGCGTCAGGTGGAGTGTCTTCCCAGCTCTCAGGAAGCCGGATGTGCAAGCTCTCTCTTGTCCCCGGGAAAGACAGCCCAGAAACAGGCTTGGTTTTTGTTTCCCACAGGCTCGATATGGGAGCATCAGTCCACAAGGAGGCAGCAGTCAGGTAGAAAAACCTTCAACAAGCCCTGTGCCCTTGACTCTGCCTGGATTTCAGGTTCCTTTTTTTCATCTTCGGGTGGTAATGGCCGAATGGTCAGAGTCTTACTGTATAGCCCAGGCTGGCCTATCCTAGGTGCTGGGAGTAACCAGCATGGGCAATCATACCTGGTGAAAATGACTTTGGCGGGGTGTAGGGATTTGAACCTGGGGCCTCATGCATGCTTGGCAAGCTCTCTGCCACTAATCTGCAGGTCCAGTTCTCAGAACCCATTCATCTATTGCCTCATGTTTTCTTCTAACCATTCTCTATGGCTGAGCCCAAGGATTTTGCCCGTTTCTCGCTCTCTCTCTGCTTCTCTCTTCCTTTCTTATCTCCCTTTCTTCTTCAGTGATGAAAATTACCCATTTAAATGTTAAGTTGGGACCTGGAGAGAGATGCCTCAGCTTCCAGAGAATGCTAGTTCAGGTCCCAGAACCTGAAAGTTCTCAGGTGGTTTACAACACCTATAATCCCAGCTCTAAGATATCTGATGCCTCTGCCTTTGTGAGTACCTGCACACACACACACACACACACACACACACACACACACACACACACCACTCTGACACACACACATACTCACACACACACTCGTACACATAATTAAATAAAAAATAGCGGGCCGGGCAGTGGTGGCGCACGCCTTTCATACCAGCACTCGGGAGGCAGAGGCAGGCAGATCTTTGTGAGTCCGAGGCCAGTCTGGTCTACAGAGAGAGATCCAGGAAAGGTGCAAAGCTACACAGAGAAACCCTGTGTCAGAAAAACAAACAAACAAACAAACAAACAAAAACAAACAACAACAAGAAAACGGGGCTGGAGAGATGGCTCAGAGGTTAAGAGCATTGACTGCTCTTCCAGAGGTCCTGAGTTCAATTCCCAGCAACCATATGGTGGCTCACAACCATCAGTAATGAGATCTGGTGCCCTCTTCTGTATACATAATAAATAAATAAATCTTTAAAAAAAAAAATAGCTGTGCTTGGGGGCACATGCCTTTAATGCTAGCACTCAGGAGGCAGAGGTAGGTGGATCTCAATTAGCTTGAAGCTAGCCTGGTCTACATAGTGACTTCCAGGCCAGCAAAGGCTATATAATGAGACCTTGTCTCAAAATAAGTAAATATTGATAAATCTTTTTTTATTTTTGGTTTTTTAGGAACAAGGTTTCTTTGTGTATCCCTGGCTGTCCTGGAACTCACTCTGTAGACCAGGCTGGCCTTGAACTCACAGAGATCCACCTGCCTCTGCCTCCCAAGTGCTGGGATTAAAGGCATGTGCCACCAACACCTCTCTCTCTCTCTGACCAATAAATCTTTTGAAAAAGATGTTAAGTGGCAGACCCAAGCTCACATAACATTAAAAGGTTCTGTTACAACTTCAACTCGGGTACCCTGGCTCTGACTCTTCTGTTCCTCCTATACTCCCTGACCAAATTCTGCCGGCTGAGGGGGCACACTAAACCCCGAGAGTCTCCAGTTAAGTGGGGGAGACACAGTCCTGCCATCAGGAGAGCTCCTGGCATCTGGAATGAGTTCCTAGCAGCAGAGGTCTAGGAAGGATGAAGTTTGTGGTGTCTATATCATTCCAGGCATTTCCCTCAGGGGCCGTCTCTTATTGCAGGGTCCCCTTTGCTAGATGGTCCCTAGTGAGACCCAAGTCACAGTCCTGCACTGATCAGCTAGTCTGACCTTGCTGAGACCAGCTTTATTTTATTCTTTTGTTTTTGTTTTTCAAGACAGGGTTTCTCTGTGTAGCTTTTGCGCCTTTCCTGGATCTCGCTCTGTAGACCAGGCTGGCCTCGAACTCACAAAGATTCGCCTGCCTCTGCCTCCCGAGTGCTGGGATAAAAGGTATGTGTCACCATCGCCCGGCTTTATTTTATTATTGACCACAGAAGACTTGGTCTCAGGTCACCTCTTCAGTGTACATTTCTCATGCCCCATAGGTAGAGCTGGTTGGTTGCTTGTGCCTCTAGGACCCCATGTGTCCTATAGAAATATCTCCCAGGACACCTGTACATGTCTTAGAAAACTTATTTTTGCCGGGCAGTGGTGGTACATGCCTTTAATCCCAGCACTCGGGAGTCAGAGGCAGGTGGATCTCTGTGAGTTCAAGGCCAGCCTGGTCTACACAGCGAGATCCAGGACAGACACCAAAAGCTACACAGAGAAACCCTGTCTAGAAAAACCAAAAACAGAAACAAACAATAAGCAAACAAACAAACAAACAAGCTTTATTTTCATTACACACTTATCTCCTCTGTCCTTGAAGCAGAGTGGTTTTGGTCATCTCTTTACTCTTAAGACATGTGCTTCGTGAACGCACCATATGTGGAGAGTAGTGCTTGGTCTCTGGCTTCCTGGGTATGAGTCTAAGCAGTGACGGGAAGGACACCAGAGGATGATTTGGGGCGGTTGAGGAGTGGGGGCATCTGTCTCATCTAGAAGTCTGTACAGAACGGCCCCCTTCACCAGCACTCATACTTCATTCCAGGCTGGCTTCATCCCAGCGGTTCTGCCCAGCCTGGGTTTGCTGTCTGGCAGGCACTGGCCTTCAAAACTGTCCTTATGGGTCCATTTATTCCCACAGGAGTTCCAAGAGGTGGGTGGAATAAGGGGTCATAATCAGCCTTCCTTTTAGCTAGAGACAGACTTCACAAGTTCATCCACTAAGTAGGAGGCCGACTGGATTTAAGGAGGAGAACCGGGGAGGGGCGGGCGGGAGGCAGGCACTGGCTTTGGAATCAGAAAAAACGCTGGCTTCCTCAGGAGCTTGAAGAACCTGTTCTGTTCACCTTTCTCCAGGGCAGATGGGACAGAGGGGGAGCCAACTTTATCCTTGAGGTGTGACTGAGAGTCCTTGTGTCCGGCCCTAACACGCTCAGCCCCCCTGCAGTCCTAAGGGTTGCCGGTAGGTGCCGTCAGTTCGCAACTTTTTGGTCTGGCCTCCAGGTCCCGGCTCTTGGCGCCTTTTCTTCTTCCAACCCCGCCAACATCCTGCATTTGCTGAACGTGGGAGGTGGCTTAATCCTCCGGCTGAAAGACCCCTGCCGGGACAAAGAGATCTAGGAGCTGCACCTTAGCTTCATTTCTCCCTAGAAGTTTAGGCCAGACCCTCCCAACCCCATCTACCCCCAAAATCCACCGAGCCTCCGAATATGCCCGGACAGAAACTAACTCTTTGGTTGGGGAGATGAAGAGGCGTAGGGACAAAAGAGAAGGAAGGTAGGAGGTGGGTCTTTGGATCTATTCCCACTGCCAACAGGATTGCTGCGAGCTGTAGGGGCACCCTATAGATAAGCCTACAGCCCAGGGGCGAAGTGGCATCGGGAAAATGAAGAAGAGGCTTCCCTTTCTGGAAATCTTTGACTGCCACCTACTGGGAAACGGTCACAATAACTATACAAACACACAAAGAGCGGTGCCTCTGGGGTGGTTCAACGCACATCTTGTACACGGCCAATGTCGGTCTCCCAGGCCAGTCTCCTTCCAGAATCTAAGCGAGGCCCTAGAGGGGGAAACATCTAAGAAGGAAGAGGCTTGGCACCTTGTCCTCGAGTTAGGGAAGCAGGGTGCAGCGAGAAGACTCGCCGATCAGGAAGCGCCTCAAGCCTGGGGCCCTCCTGAACCCCTGGTAGAGTTCTTGACCGCCTTGCCCCACCTCACTCAGGGCGGTGTCCAGAGCTTGAGACTGGACGTACCGGGGAGTAGGGTGGGGTGGCCACCTCCTGCCAAGGAAGGGGACTGAACGCGAGGGTCGCCTAGGTGTCTGGGAAGGAATCCTTCGAGGTCGGGGTGGGGGTGGGGGGGACGGGACCAAGCAGCATCTCCTTCGCCTCCCCTCGCCCTGCCTCCCTCACCCATCCTCCGAGGGCTCTGGTTCAGAGGCTCAGAGACGCTCTGCACCCCGGCCACCGCTTCCAAACTGCGCCGTTTTGGGGGTTTTGTTTTTGGTTTTTTGGTTTTTTTTCCTGCAGAGCAAAGGACTTTCAGATATTGTAGCGGTGGCTGCGACTCAGGCCAGCGCCCCCTCCCCCTAACGGCCTCCTCTCCCTCTCCAGTTCCCCCTCGCCCGCCCCTGCTCTCCCACCTCAGGGACGGCGCTGGGGGTGTGGCCAGGGGGCCGGTATAAAGTCCCGGGAGCCGGTCCCGGGCAGCCGCTCAGCCCCCTGCCCCCGCCGCCTGCTGGGCCGGGCCGAGGATGCAGCGCAGCGCCTCGGTGGCTAGGTTCGCTCCGCTCCAGCGTGCTTGCTAACTTCCCCAGCTCGGTTCCCTGCCTGCCGGGGCCGCCCCGTGTCCCCGCGCCCTCCGGTCTGGTCCTCTAAGCGCACCGGGCGCTGCTGCCTCCGGGTCCCTTGCAGCCCGCTCGCGAGCCCGCGCTCCCTTTCCGTGCTCCATTTTCGTCCTCACCATGCTGCCTTTCGGCCTCGTGGCCGCCCTGCTGCTGGCCGCAGGGCCTTGGCCGAGCTTGGGCGACGAAGCCATCCACTGCCCCCCCTGCTCCGAGGAGAAGCTGGCGCGCTGCCGCCCCCCTGTGGGTTGCGAGGAGCTGGTGCGGGAGCCCGGCTGCGGTTGTTGCGCCACTTGTGCCCTGGGCTTGGGGATGCCCTGCGGGGTGTACACCCCACGCTGTGGCTCGGGCATGCGCTGCTACCCGCCCCGGGGAGTGGAGAAGCCCCTGCGCACACTGATGCATGGGCAGGGAGTGTGCACGTTGCTGTCCGAGATCGAGGCCATCCAGGAAAGCCTGCAGTCATCTGGTAAGGCATACCTACCATTTCTTGACCACCTTTCCCAAGAGCCCTCCTCCCTGCAACCTGGCTCCCTCCCTGCAACCTGGCTCCCATCCTGGTTGGTCTGGAAGGCCCGTAAAAAGCTCCCAGTGAGTTGAGGAGAAGGGAGGTACGTGGCAGAGCCTGACAGGCACAGCCAAGAAAACTGGCATTGAATCCCAGGGCCAGTTGTCACTGGTCAAGGGGAACCTGGTCCCATCCCTTCATCTCAAACCTCCCAGGTACTTCTTTGGGAAGAGAGGCCTCGGCCTCAGTGGTAAGCCTGGTTCCTGAGGCGATTATGGTAAGTTAAATTGACCTGATACAGTTATATTTGTCATCTAGAGCCAGAAAACTGCGATCGTGTGCGTGTGTGCGTGCGTGCGTGTGTGTGTGTGTGTGTGTGTGTTGGGATCGTCCTTTTCTGTTCCTGATCCAGGGCCCAATCCACACCCAGTTTCAGGTGAAACCCAAAGGTGTGAGGAACCAGTGATTTTTCAGTCACCACTCTGTGGTGAAGTAGGACATAAAATCAGAGGGACTTCAATAGTAAAGAAGGAGATTTGTCTTTCCCCTCAAGGCCCTCAACGCAGTGGAAGGCAGCGTTCTTTCTGCCAGGCTGGCACATCCAGGTTTCTTGCTCCTTCATCTGGCAGGTGCCATCTGAGGGTCTAGAGGGAAGCACTGGCTGTCAGCCCAGAGTTGCAGAAACCTTGATTGTTGGGGACTGAGAGGAGAGGAGAGACAGATAGACAAATAGATTTTCAAGAATGTCCCTTGCTCTGATCTTGTATTTCCTTTTCTCTTTCTCCATTTCACAGTGGGCCTTTCCCAGTTTCTTCTGAGAATCTTTCTCTTGTCCTTTTGCGACTTCCTGCGGTGGGCTCTCGACTTCTGGCTTCACCGAACAGTCCCGAGTCTCTTTTTCTCGGTCTCCTGAGCCTTAACAGTTTCCTTCCCGTGCTCTGCCTGCCTTAGTCTGTTTTTCTGATGACCTCTCAGACTTTTGTCTCAGACTCTGTTGCTCTTTTGATGGCTCTGTTAGTGACTCTCCCTACATATCTGCTACCCTTTGGACGTTCTGTCTGTCTGTATCCCCCCTTCTTGGACAGCCTGGCTCTCTCTGAGCCGCTGTGTGTGCCTCTCTCTTTTCCTGGTGCTTGATTCTTCCATTGTTGCAGTCCGGATGCTGGGACTTCGGCCCCAAGCTTCCTGCTCTGGGTCCCAGACCGATCCACTTCCTCAATCCTCAGCAGTTTAGGAGTCTGAGGAAAGCAGGATGCAGGGAAAACAGGAAGGAGGTGGACCCCAGGGCTGCCTCTCTGCCCTTCCTGCCCCTGGACAAGGAGAGATGGGTCAGCAGAAATATTCTGGGCGAAGTGCCAGGCTGGCACCCAGTGCTGCTGGAGGGGGAGGGGGTCCTGGGAGAATGAGTCCTTGATCTTGGGCCAGTGAGTCCAGGAGGGAGGGCTGCATTTAGGATGCCTACTTTGCTCTCTACCAGCTAGTGGGCATCTGGCAGCAGGTGAAGGTGGCTGGTAGTCTCCTCTCTCCTCAACTTGAGCACCAGCCAGAAGAGAGCTACAAGAGTCTTCTCTTCCGGTTGAACAGAAACATCCCTACATCGTGGAGGGAAAACCAATCCCCCGAGGGTTTAGGAAGACCTGGCACAGTTTCTGATTGTTCTGTGGGTGTGAGGCAAGTCAGCTTCTAGAGAAGTCTAGAAATGGGGTGCCTTTAGGTCTGTTCTGGAATTCAGAGCTCAAGTCACTAATTCTCTCACATCCTGGCCTTGTCTTCTACCCACACCATGGATACAGCTGTCTGAAGAAGGAAAATCAGAAACCAGAAGGACCCTGGAGACAGACAATTGTTTCCCCCAAGACAAGGTTTCCTCCAACTCTCTCTGTCAACTAGGCTAGCCTCAAACTCACAGGTATCCGCCTGCCCCTACTCCTCAGTGTCGGAATTAAAGGTGTGCATCTCCACCACCTGGCTGACATTAGACACTCAATTGGCAAGCTAAGGTCAATGCTTTCTAGTCACCACAGTACTTCCCTGCCATGACCCGACACCTTTGCATCATGGGAGGAGTACCTACAGAGCCTTGCAGGGTCTCTGGGGAAATACTGAGCAAGGCTCAGCCCCTGTCTCACTCCTTACACTGCCAATAGGCCATTGTCCCTTCTCAGTCTCCCGGTTTGGGACCCGTGTCCTGGACTCATTTGGTCAAGGGTGCCAGTCTGTTCTTCCCTCTCTTTGCTCTTGGGACTGAGCTCCAGCTGATCACGGAAGTAAGTGGTCCTTTGGCACGAGCTCTCCATCTTATTTTTTTCTAGGGGCAGGTTGTCCCTTCCATTTCCAGCCTGCCTTGTTCTCCTTTCTGACAGGCTGGGGATCAGCACTACCAAGGCCACCAGAGGTGGGGACCGGTGCATGCGTCATAAGTCTACAATTTCACATCCTCGACTCTTGAAATCCAAGAGGTTGTTCAATGGGAAGGTCAGGCTTGGGACAGGGAGTTCCTAAGCCAGGCATTAGGTCCCTCCGGGACAGGGTTAGGGAACAGGCAGGCTGGGTTAATTTTTAGTCAACACAGCAAATATTGTCCCTGCTTCGGTCCTGGGAATGTAGTCATGCCATGGAAACTGGGCCTTCCCAGACATTCCGTGCTTTAGGGGAGAGGGGAGAAAGAACATGGCTACCTAGTGTTTTTCTTTAATACCAATAAAGCCCAAACTATTGACGCTTAAAGTGGCCAAAGACAAGTCTCCCTTCCTCTTCTCCGCTCCAGTTTCCTCCTTGGTCAAATGCTTCATTGTTTTGAGGTGTCTGGAATAAAGCGTTAGGTCACTAGGTTGGAGTAATGGTGAGGTGCAGATGAAGAAGCCAAGGCCCTTTGCAGAGCACAGCGTCAGGGAGAGTTGCAGGAGTGGAGAGGGGTTGCTTGTTTTTGCGGGGTCTCTTTGTCTCATTAGAGGCCAGCAGCAGGGAGCAACAGTAAAGGGCACCCCTTGATCAAAATCTCAAAGAAACAACCTGGTGTCTGCCATGGGTAGTCTTGGGTTCTTCAGCCAAGGTCTAGGAGGATGAAGGAAGAGAAAGGTATTTTTGGTGGACAGGTGGGTGACTCTCCAGAGCATATGGCAGAAACGTCTGAGTCTGGGTGGCAGGACCCACTTAGTCCTTAGTCTGGGTGTCTTGGAGGGGTCAGGGGCTGGCCCTGAAAAGAAATCATGGGGGTGAAATTAGGGAGCAGGAACTTTTGCCTCTACTGGGGCTGGAGCTGTACACAGCTTCTCCCCGGGGGCTCGCTCCTTGCCCTGCTCTGCTGTGTAGTGAAGAGCAAGACTTTGCCACGGCTGGATGGCAGTCTGCCCAGCTCCACACAGGAGCTAAAGGAGAAGACCTGCCCCTCTTTGGCAGCTCCACTTCCTAGACAAGCTTCTTGGAGACCTAACCAGAGGAGGGGGTCTGCCTCCAGCTCCTGCTCAGGAGCATCGGAACCTTGGCAGAGGGCATTAGAAGCTGGGACAGGGCCAGGAAGTTAATGTTTTTGAGAGGTCCCTAGAGATGGACTCTCCAGGTAAGCATGGATGGACAAAGACAAGTTACAGATTAAAGGAAGAGTCAACAGACCGTGGCCAGGGAGACTGGGACATTAGTGAGTCCTGGCTTGGTCTATGTTTTTGACTAAGGTAGGGTCAGAGTACGTGAGTGGGTGTAGATGTGCACACCTGGGCGAGCATGTGTCTGGACATGTGATTGTCCATAAACATTTGTGGTTCTGTGTTGGTGGGTGGATGTGGACTTAATCTGGGTTGTGCCCCAAGATGGATTAGAAGCTTCTCTCCTAAAAGCGTAGATTCGAACCAGGGCTCACTGGGCTAAGCCATGGAGACAGCCATGCTCAGGGGCCCGCAGGCTGCTGACTCAGCTATGCCCATGGGCCGCTTTAATCCTGACGTCAGTGTAAGCCATGCTTCTAGGCTCACTGTAGGTCCCATGTAGCTCTAGGTCTCAACAGCTACTCAATTGTTCTCGTTAACGGTGAACGTCTCAAATGCCCATGGATAAGCCCCCAAGGACCCCTCATGGTTGGATTCTACTCACAGAAATGCCACATTGGGAAGCAGAATTGTGGTCAAGTCTCTGGGCCACCTTTTTTGGACTCTTGAAGGCTCATCATATCAAAACTCTGGAACTGTAGGGTGGGTGTGCTCTCTATCTCCTGAGGCAACTCCTTTCTTTAAAAGCTCCTAGACAAAACTGAAAAATAATATGAGGGCTAGGAGCCAGATTATAGCGGCACCTGCCTATAATCCAATGCTTGGGCAGTGAATAGGAGAAAGGGGATTCAAGACCAGCCTCAGCTATGCAGCGAGTTTGAGGCCTGTCTGGGCTACATGAGACCCTGTCTCCAAACAAAAGACAAAGAAGGAAGAGATGGTAGGGCTGGGATTGTAGCTTAGGGGTAGAATACTTGCGTCTCCACCTACCCCACCCCCCCTCAAATTCTTCCTTACTCCCTGAACTCTGAGCCTACAAACGTTTCATGTTTACCAAGAAGAACCAGAGACTCTGTGCAAAGCCATTCTGATTGTGAAAAGGCAGTGAATCAGAGAGAGCAAACAGACCGGAGTTGTCACGTGAATCCCTGGACTATTCTCCATCCTCTTTAGCTGACTCTCAAGCTTGATGTAGGTCTGGGGCTCCCTTGGGACAATCCTTTTGTCACCTATACAGAAGGATGGTTGTATCTATCTGCGCCGTCCATTTCCATTCTTTAATTCTATACCAGTACTTCACTCAGGACAAAATCTCCTATCCCTGGTGAGTCAGTTTTATTTGGGTATGGAATCTTAACAGGTTGTTTGTTTTTTATGGTATCGATCCCTCCTTGCCTGGTGTCCCTCCATCAACATGTTTCCCTTTCCTTATCCCCCAAACCAGAAGAATAAAATAAAAACCAACCCCCCAGCTTTGGCTAGGCAGAAAAACACCATTTGACCCAGAGGCAGCTCTGGGACTGTTGCCATGTATGGAGGAACCTGCTAACTCCTCAGGAAAAAAAAAAGTCCTGACGCAAACCAGATGTAAGCTCCTGTCTGCCTGCCAACATCTGGAATGCTGGCAGGAGCTCTGCACTTGGGCCTGCATTGAGCTGCCAAGTCTGAGCATTTCAGAGGTGGCTGTGATGTGCTGAGAAGTCTTTCCAACCTTCTTCCCCTTCTCAGCCTTGCATTCTGGCCCTGGCTGCCAGGAGGGCGCGGCATGGTCACCATGCGGGGCCTTCTGGATGGGGCAGCTCCCATCGGGCTTTCAGGAGGGCCTTGGAGACAGGGTCCAGCCAGATTCATGATTCGCATCTCCAGATAGCCCTTTGCCTATTTCTGGGTAACTCATTTGGTCATTGAATGGGACCTCACGTTTAAAGATGTGAGGTGGACTGGAGAAATGTGTGTGCCTGTTTTCTTTGTTGTGGGGTCACACAGTCTCTCTCTCTCTCTCTCTCTCTCTCTCTCTCTCTCTCTCTCTCTCTCTCTTTCTGTGTGTGTGTCTGTCTGTCTGTCTCTCTCCTCTTTCTGCCTCTGTCTCTCTCTCATCTCTCACACGCAGGCACACACACTAACAGACCCAGACAGTGCGAGAACCTTTAGGACCAGACTCCTCGCTCATGGAAAATATGATTTTGGCCCTAGGGATCCCTGGCAGGCTCAGCCAGATGCTGAAAGAGCAGGGAAGGAGACAGGAAGAGTGAGCAGATGGGGAGGGGGATGGTGGGAGGAGCTGAACAGAGGGGTAGAAGATCCAGTAGTTCCCCCTCCCACTGCCTGCCTCAGACCTCCCTGCAGGGCCCAAGGGATCCCCCCTGCCATCTGGGCGGCTGCAGCTGGTGACTTTTCTGAATCCTGAACTGGGTGGGGTGAGGAACAAGTCAAGGACTTCAAGAGGAATGTTCTTCCAAAGACATCCAGAGGAGTGGGGTGGAGGTGGGGGCTGCTCCTATTTCAGGCTCTATGGAGACTCCCAGTGGAGGAAGCAGGTGGGAGGTTGGAGGAGTGTAAACCTCTGTTCTTTCTGATGCTGACCTCTGCCTTTCTCCCTACAGACAAGGATGAGAGCGACCATCCCAACAACAGCTTCAACCCCTGCAGTGCCCACGATCATAGGTGCCTGCAGAAGCATATGGCCAAAATGCGAGATCGGAGCAAAATGAAGGTCGTGGGGACACCCCGGGAGGAACCCCGTCCTGTGGTGAGCACCTCTGACCCACAGATGTGTGTGCTTAGAGAAATTCCATGACTAGATCTGGCATATGTTCACCCAGCAGACACCAAAGCCTCCTGTGTGTGCACAATGTACCTCAGGAGAGCCCAGGGAGGATCCCCATCTCTCTGTGATCCCTCTTCCTCTCTGCACATAAATATGACGGAGCTGAGCTGACTGGTAAAAGCAAGGTCCAAACTCCCTAGTGTTTCTTTTTCCTTTTTCTCCCTTCCTTCCTTCCTTCCTTCCTTCCTTCCTTCCTTCCTTCCTTCCTTCCTTCCTTTTATTTTTTTTTCTCTTCCTGGTTTTTTGAGACAAGTTTTCTCTGTGTAGCTCTGACTGTCCTGGAACTCACTCTATAGATCAATCTGGTCTTGAACTCACAGAGATCCACCTGCCTCTGTCTCCCAAGTGCTGGGATTAAAGGTGTGCGCCGCCACCGCCTAGCTTTTGGTCCCTTTTCTTGGCCAAGTCATAGAAACAAAAGGGTTTGATAAGCTGGCCATAGCAAGAGGATTTGGAATCCTACTCTAGAGTCTGGCTAATTATTCCAGTGGGCTCAAGCTGAGTGTCACCTTGTTTATTCCTTTGCTTAGGCCTGTAAGTTCCCAAGGCCTCTTCCCTTACCACCCCTCCTTTAAAGTCTCCCTCTTTTTTTCCTGATTATTTCTTGTGAGAAAGGGTCTCACTTTGTAGCCCAGGCTGGCCTAGAACTTCCTATGTGTACCATGCTAGCCTTGAACTTGCAATAATCTTCCTGCCTCTGCTTCCAGAGTGCTGGGATTGCAGATGTGTGCCACCACCACCTGCTTTAGTGACCACCATTGTTAGCTGAGCCTGAGTCTCTGCTTCTGCTTCTTGTGCCCCTGCCTAGTACCCAGGCCCCCTTTAAGCGCAGAGGGGTCTTCCTGCCTTTCTCTTCTGCTGAGCACTTTTGTTCCTCATCCCCCAGCCCCAGGGTTCCTGCCAGAGCGAGCTGCACCGGGCCCTGGAGCGGCTGGCCGCCTCGCAGAGCCGTACCCATGAAGACCTCTTCATCATCCCCATTCCCAACTGTGACCGCAATGGCAACTTCCACCCCAAACAGGTGCGTCTCCCCTCCTGCTGCGAGGTGCTGGCCTCGTCCTGGGGAAATCCTGGTTCTCCGCCGGATGTTCCCAAAGAGAGCTCTTAGGCCCCATATCCAACCCAACCATCTGGGCTAGCCTAAGACCCTCAGCATGTTCTGTCCATCTCATTCTTTTGAAGATGAGAGACAGACTCAGAAAGGGGTAGAAGGACCCTGGCCAGCCCACACCACCGAGTGAGTTCATGGTCGAACTTGTCTTCCTCCAGGGCTGTTTGCTCAGGATTCCCCATCCGTGGTGTAAACCCTGCTCCCCACCCTCCCCCTCCTCCTTCCCTCAGAGTAGTGCTCCTTGTCTCTGAATGTCTGAAGCTTCACCTGGGTTTAGGGATGGAGCCCAAGTTACGAGAAGTCAAGGAGGAAAGAGCTCACACTTCCGCAGCTGAGCTCAGATCCCCGGGGGCAGTAAAAGATGGAGGTAGAGCCGCGTTTGGTGGAAGCAGAGGAGAGAGGGGTCAGGAGAGAAGGAAGCAGTCACTGGCATCACGTTCACTCACTCCTTCAGAACGCCTGGCATCACTGGCATGAACAGCAGGGCCAGCCTGCTCCGTCTCATCTTGGTCCAGCAGGAGGGTGGTATATCTGGGCAAGGGACTGGAGTGCCTTATGCTGAATGTGGTCTGGGGAGCCTTGGCCTGGTTCTCCCCTAGGTCATGTGACTGTAGGCACACATGTTGACCTCCCACTACGGAAACATCCCCAGCATGGGCTGGCTACTCAACCAGCAGAGGCCTCACTAGGAGGCTAACACTACTGTCCTGGGTCTGTACATCCCAAGGTGGCAAGATGAGGGTGTGGCATTGTGTATGACAAGTGACGGGCCAGAGAAGGCTGCTCAGAACCAGTGCCTGGACTATCTTCAGCCACCGTCCCAACACAAATTCCATGTCTCAATTCTTAACAGCCCTCCCACCCCTTACTTAAACAAACCAAAACAAAAACACCTGACCATTTTTTAGAATAGTCTTGGGGTTTGTGGAAAAACAAGGAGAAAATGCGGAATTATCCAGTTTCATCATTTTAACCATAAACCCTAACCCAACTTCAGCTGTGGTCCTGATGCTGCTACCTTTACCCTGACTTGGATCCTGCTCCCAGCTCTAGCCCCATGCTTCCAGTCCCATTCACGGCACACCTGAAGCATCTTCAACGCACCCAGCCTTTACAGTCCATCTGTGCCTTTAAGTCTAAGGGCCTTTTTAGGTCCCTGACCAGAAGGTCTCTAGAACTTCCCTTGAACAGATCTTCCCACTGCAGTGAGCTCTGGGGACTGGTGCTCAAGAAGAGCCCTGGCCTGTGGACATCATGTTGGAAGAGCAGCTCTCTGATCTGGGGGCTGGACTGGAGGTGGGGTGGTCTACCTGGGCTCTTTGGGCCTTCCTGGGAGCTGACCTCTCATGTCCTTGTCTTGATAGTGTCATCCCGCCCTGGATGGACAGCGTGGCAAGTGCTGGTGTGTGGATCGGAAGACAGGGGTGAAGCTTCCAGGGGGCTTGGAACCCAAGGGGGAGCTGGATTGCCACCAACTGGCTGACAGCTTCCAAGAGTGAGGGCTGCCCGCAGGTGGGGGACTCAGTGCCCCCTCCTAGGCCCCTGAGCTCTGGGGGCTGTAGAGTTAACCTGGCATGGAGTTTTGGTCTGAGTTCTGGCTCTCTGCCTCTGGCCCTGCCCAAAGTTTCCCTTGCTGTGTGTGTCTGCGTGAGTGTGTGTGTGTGTGTGTGTGTGTGTGTGTGTGTGTGTGTGTGTGTATGTGTTTACAGGTGCAAGTGTAGCCCATGGGCTTAGCGTACCCACTATGGGCTTAGATAGGCCAAGAGGTCCGAGTGTAGCAACAGGAAGGCCCAGTGTGTTTTCAAATCAATCTTGAATTCATTCATTCATTCATTCATTCATTCAGCCATCTGAAAACGTATTGACAACATAAACATGCCAGCTTTAGTTTTCAGCCCTGGAGGCCTCACTCTAATTTTCTCTGATTGTGGCATGCGAGGTGTTCCTATAAGGTAATCAGAGGCCTGTAGGAGAAGAGAAACCTCATTCTTGGAGTCGGAGAGGAAGAAAGCTCCCTCTCCTCATCCTTAGTCAGTGTGGGAAGGAGAAGAGGGCTGAAGGCTCGTGAGACACGCCTCTACTCTCAAGCCAAGATTTGTCACGGTCCCCTGTTCTCATCCCTCAGGCTCCCCAGGGGCCCATCTTTGGGTCTGGGACTGGGTTATCTGATTGATTGTCTGGCAGATGGAACTCTGCTGTGGGACAGGAAGGCCTGAAGGACAGGGGCATGGGGTCATCTCTCTGAGCAGTCAGGAGAGAAGAAAGGATGTAGGATGGATGTGTGTGCCTGATGGAGAGGAGGACCCGTGTGCTGGGCCCCCACTGTGGCTCCTGGTCATGAAGTCACCAGGGTGACCCTATCTCCCCAGCCGCCCACTGCCTGTGACCCTGCCTCCCTCACCATGTTTCCCTTCCCTTGCACCTTCTGTCCCACTTGCTCCACCCTCCGGGGCATTTTCTGGCTTGCCTGGATAGACTTAGAGACCTGCTTGTTGGCTGTGATGTCTTTTCATTCAATTTTTTTCTTTTTTCTTTTTTTTTTTTTTTTAAAAAAACAACAACAAAAAAACAGAACAAAACCAAAAGATAACTGTGTTTGATTGATTGATTGATTTCTTTTACTAGGGATGAATCATGGGTGGAGGGGAGTGGGTCCTGTGTGGTCTCCAGACCTTGCCTTCTTGATAGGGGACTGCTGCAAACCAAAAGCCCTCTCCCCGGGGGTCTCCCAAGGCACTCACACTGGAGGTGGGGTCCTGTGGCTTTGGAAATATGGCCTAGGAAGCCTTATGGAGCCATAGCTGGCTTCTAAATAGGTACTCAGTGAAGCAGAGACATTATCTAGGCTTTGCACAGGATGGATTCACAGCTCGGTTTAGTTTATTCGTTTAGATGGGGATGAGGAGGACACGCTACGCTTGAGGGACGGGATGGTTCCACAGCTCTGGTGTCCTTGTTCTTGACTGGGGATGGGCATGCTCTAGCATTCAGTCCTGGAAGAGTGGGGACCCTTGACTTTAGACTCTCAGCCCCAGCCTAGGCTTCAGAGCTTGTTCCCACGTGGCTTCATGGCCGTGTTCCCATGGCTTTTACAGGTACATATGTACATAGAGCTGTGTGATGAGTACAGACAAGACACGCACCTGTGTAACTGGTATCTGGCCTCCATGAATCTGTCAAATGGGAGACTCGAGATCTGAATGACCAGAGAGATAATGTGACATCCATGGAGTATACTTTCATTGTAGGGCTTGAGGGGGGTGTCTAGCACCAGATAAGAAGTTGTAGGCTTTAGAGGGTTCTACATTTTGCACAAACGCCCCTCCTTTCCTGGGTAGCTTGTCCCATGGTCTTGGGACCAGGTCCCAAGCATCAAAGCAAATAAAAGCAACACTGTTTGCATGCCATTCCCAGATTCTGAGGCGCCCTCCTGACCTGACCTCTACATGTCCTTGAATGGTCCTAGTCCCAGAACCAGCAGCTTAGGAGAGAGGAGGCAAGGCCCAAACTCCCCCCCCCCCCAAGACAGGGTTTCTCTGTGTAGCTTTGTGCTGGTCCTGGATCTCGCTCTGTAGACCAGGCTGGCCTCGAACTCATAGAGATCGGCCTGCCTCTGCCTCCCGAGTGCTGGGATGAAAGGTGTGCGCCACCACCGCCTGGCAAGGCCCAAACTTTTATGTCCTTGTGGGGTCACTGCACCTTGAGAATTGAAGTCCTCCACAAGAAAGTGTTACTTCTGGGCTAGCAAGGTGGTCTCAGTGGGTAAAGGCATTTGCCACCAAGCCTGAAGACCTGAGTTCAGTTCCTGGGACACACGTGGTGGAAGGAGAGAGTCAACTCCTGCATGTTTTCTTCTGACCTCCACAGGCGTGCAATGACACGTGCGTGCCTACACGTTCACACATTGCATCCTCCTGTCTGTCTCTTACACACACACAAATATGCAAACAATGCTTTTTCCCTCTGGCTTGGTACAGGGGTCTGGGTGGGAGGCCTCACTTAGCTCATCCATGCCCTGGCCTTCAGTTTCCATTTCCATCTCTTCATGGAGATCGAACCCTGATCTGCTGAGAGTGGGTCAGCCTCTGTCCTATCCTCTCGAAGGGTCCTGAGCATCAGCCTCTGCCATTCCCTGGCTCCTTCCAGGAAAAGCCTGTCATCCCAGCCCTTTGGCCCTCTGCTGCCAAGCGGCTCCAGGAAGGTCATGAGGTATGCAAGGACTTGCGCACCTCTAGAGTTCCCCTTCCTGGAAGGCACATGGTTGTTTGGCAAATGACCCCAAAACATTCCTGGCTAAAGAAATTCCCACACTATTTCAGACCTTTGTGGTAACGTCACCTCCGATCTCGGGGAGAGCAGAGATGGAGTGGCTGGAAGGAGTTGGGAGGCCAGCAGCTGCTGAGAGGCTGAGTCCTCACAGGGAGGTAGAGGGAAGGGGCAGTTTTAAATATGGCGGAGGGGGAGACAAAGAAACCAGACTCTGGGCACACCCACAGTGGGGGACAGATAGCCCCTCAGTCAGCCAAGGGTCTAATTAGATCCTGCCCACTCTGTGTCTGAAGCCCCGGGGGGTTGGGGAGGGTTGAGGTCAGAGGGTAGAAGTGGGGGATATGCAGATAATTAGAAACATACTCTTGTGAGTGGCAGGCGCCATGAAGACCACCACTCCCCTCCGGCCTTCTTTCCTCAGGTCCACAGGCCATCTCCCCACCCCACCTAGACAATCCCAGCCAGGCTGACAGGAGCCTGTGAGGCGAAACTCCAAGGGACTGGCTTCCCAGGCCCTTACACAGTCTCTAAAGTGCAAACAACATATTTTCACCATGCAATGGTATTTAATTACACATAAAAACAGAGCCATTAAACTGAAATTAAACCCTTGTTGGAATCACTTAATTCAGGGCATGACAAATTGCTTTCAGCGGAGGCGGCTGTGCAGTCCCCTGGGGTGGAGTTGGGGGAAGAATGGAGATTAGTGGCTTCCATGGCTGGCTCGGTCCCCTCATTCTCTTGGTCCCCTTGCCAACTCTAAATTCTGAAACTGAGGGCCAGAACCCTCTTCCTAAAGACCACCCAGGCCAAGGGGGAAGGCTCTAGATTTACTGGGGATGGCAAGGACAGGAGATTGGGAAATCACTATACCACCATTCAGCCCAGTTATAGACACCCCGGGCTATATGGATGGTGAAGCCCAGGCCCAGATGGGACAGGAATCCAGAGCCAAGATTAGGACCTTGGCACCCAGCCACGACCACGGATGCTGGCTCCTCCACCCCCTCCCCCGACTGATATGATGGGCTCCTGGGCCTGGAGAGAAGTTGGGGCTGTGCTGTGAGAGTTAGAGACCAGAACTGACCTTGGGTGACTTTCTGGGGGACAGCTTGAGAGTCAGACACCGGAATCAGGCAGACTAGGTAACCCTCTAGTGAGAGGTGGGTCGGCTGAGGCCTTTTGTAACAGGCCCAGCAGAAATGAAGAGCCTCTAAAGAGACATTTGTGGCTCTCAACTGGACTACTGATTGGTACCATGACCCCAAAAGAAATGGAAGATTCTCTAGGAATGTTACACTGGGAGAGGGAAAAGGTGTCATTTGAGGGTGGAGGGGCTGGGGCTTATCTTTCAGAAAGAGACTTCACACAGTTCTAAAGACTTTGAGACCAAAGCCCAGACAAGGATGGCTCGCTGGCGGGCAGAACCACACCTTGGCCAGGACTGCTTACATGTGCTTATCTTTGGCCCTCTACCTAGACTGTAATCTTAGTTGAACCCCCTGGAGGACAGACTTGGGGGCGTTCTCTGTATCTCTTTGTCCTTCTTTCTGGCTCTTGTAACTGGCTTATTGAGGACAGGTAGCCAGAGCATAAGTTGTGACTATTATGATAGTGCTCACAGGAGACTCCCAGCTGGCCAGACCAGGGTGTCCCACTCGTGAGGGAAAACATGCCGGGCAGATGTAGCAGCAGCGGCATGTCATTCACAACCCAGGTGCTGCATCCGCTCAGAAGTGAGTTTATTTGATAGAAAGATGGGGAAAGGGCCAGGCGGTGGTGGCGCACGCCTTTCATCCCAGCAGAGGCAGGCAGATCTCTGTGAGTTCGAGGCCAGCCTGGTCTACAAAGTGAGTTCCAGGAAAGGTGCAAAGCTACACAGAGAAACCCTGTCTCGAAAAACAAAACAAAAAAAAAAAAAAGAAAAGAAAGGTATGCTTCAGGGTTGGGATTTAGCTCGGTGGTAGAGTGCTTGCCTAGCAAGCGCAAGGCCCTGGGTTCGGGCCTCAGCTCTGAAAAAAAAAAAAGATAGGGAAAGACAGAAAGAAGCGGGGGTGGTCAAGGGTGCACACCTCGTGGGAACAGAGAGAAAGAGAGTAGAGAGAGAAGGGAAGGGTTTTTCCTCAAATCAGGTTTTTATATCAGGACACAGGGTGGCCCCAAGGGGCACATCAGGATATTAACAGTGACCCCCAAAGTTTGCAACCACAAAGGGACAAAGACATACTTTTGTCATTTTACTTGGGGGACCTTTTCTCCTCTTTCCACTTCAGTGGCATCAGCTGCTTTTCACCTGTTTCCTCTGACAAAACAAGCCTTTTGCTAATGCGTGTGTAAGACACACATGTCCACAATCTACTTACAGTAACTAGCAGTGTGCCCTAAGTTTGTTCAGGATTTCGGAGTTTGATCGTTGGTGCCTGTACTAGCTGGTTTTATGTCAATCTGACGTAATAAGTTAGAGACATCAGAGTAGAGGGAGCCTGCCTCAGTTAAGAAAATGCCTCCATGAGATCCAGCTGCAGGTAAGCCAGTAAGGCATTTTTTAAAATTAGTGATTGATGGGGGAGGGCCCAGCCCTTTATGGGTGGGGCAATTCCTGGGATGCTGGTCCTGGGCTCTATAAGAAATCAGGCTGAGCAAGCCATGATGAGCAAGCCAGTAAGTAGCACCCCTCCACGGCCTCTGCATCAGCTCCTGTCTCCAGGTTCCTGCCCTGCTCGAGTTCCTGTCCTGATATGAACTGTGATGTGGAAACCTAAGCTGAATAAACCCTTTCCTCCCCAAGCTGTTTTGGTCACGGTGTTTCATCACAATAATAGTAACCCTAACCAAGACAGAGCTATAGACTTATCCTTCAAAGTCAAAGATTCTAAATTTTGCCTTAGAAATAGCTTCTGGCCGGGTGTGGTGCTGCATGCCTTTAATCCCAGGACTCTGGAGGCAGAGGATCCCTGTGAGTTTGAGGCCAGCCTGGTCTACATAATGAGTTCCAGGACAGCCAGGAGTACATAGTGAGATCCTACACTCCCACCCCCCAAAAGAAGTAGCTTCTGTATACTTTCTCTGTGCCATGAAGCTAATTGTCTGACTCTGTGCATAGATAGCTGCCTCTTAAGCTATGTAAGCCTTCTAAGGATTGATACTAGATATTGTAAATCTGCACAGTTACTTAATTTTCAAAATAGTTTTGCTTTTTTTAAAAAAAAATTATTTATTTTATGTGTATGGGCATCTTGTCTGCATGTATGTTTGAGCACTACTTGAGTACCTGATACCTACCGAGACCTGGGACTAGGGTTATAAGCAGTTGTGAGCCACCTTATGGATGCTGGGAATTGAACCTCGGCCACCTTGTGGGTGCTGAGAATTGAATCTGGGTCCTCTACAAGAACAGCCAGTGCTCTGAACCACTGAGTCGCCTCTCCAGCCCCTTGTTAGTTGTGTTTTTGAGAAGACTTGTAGCTAACTATTGACATCAGCTGGTAGTGTGTTGCTGTGAAAACATATAACCAAACTCTCTGTAGCATTCTACCGAAGTACAGCTTCTGGCAAAGAAACATGAAACATTTTTTTGAGATGTTAGAACCGTACCAGGAAGACAAGCGAAATGTCTGACCTATGGGTCATTTCTATACCTCGGTGGCTTAAACTGATCCTAAAAGCGTTTACTAGCATTAACTCCTCGACATTTGCCATTTACCCATCCCCCAACCTGGGATCAAATCAGACCAACCAGGATGAATCTCTTCCTGATAGCATGGGACAAAGGAGAACAAACCAGATGGTTAATCAGCATGTCATTCACTGTCAATTCAATGTCATTCAATGACAAGTGAGGAAGTCGTCAGAACCAGAACAAAGTCACACTGGGCATGGCAGCTGAAATAGGAGCATCAGGAATGTGAGGCCAGCATAGCACTGGCTCAAGATGAGACTCGAGAGTCTCAAACAAGCAAGGGGCAGAATAATTAGTCCTTTAGTGAGATACTATGCATTTCCCTCCCAGAAATCCCACCCTGGTGCAGTAACTCTCTGGGCTGCAACTATGTGTTCTCTCAAGGCTGACTGCTTTGGGGGTATTTCTCCTTTGCTTCATTGTATCTCCCTTCTAAGCTTGTTTCCCTTAACACTTTGGAATTCTACTGTAAGTTTGGACTTCCTTACTCTTCTCTAAAGTATCTTTTCTCACCACGCAGCTGCTTTTCTGCCATGTGGCTGACCTTCATGCTGGCTTAAATGGCATTGCTTTTTTCCCCTGCTCTCCTCCATTCTCTGGGCAGCTGTTGAGGTTTACAGCTTGCCTGCCCTGGGCAGTTTTCTCTGATAATAAAATTGTCCTTGTGCTTCTATTTGGGTCCATTCTTAACTTTCTGTTTTGTTTTGTTTTGTTAAGTTTTGTTTTTTGTATCAATGAGACTAAGAATTCCAAGAAGACTCTCAATTTCCCCTTAAGCTTCCCAGCTCCACCTGTGTTCTTCTGTGACCTGGGAACCTGTTCTCCCTATCAGAATCAGATGTCACTTGTCACTGCAACTGGAGAGCAGGAAAGGCAGGGGACACCTAAGAGAAGCAGGGGCATGGAGATAAAAGGGGTTGGTACTTCCCTTTCCCTGGTCGCCTGGAATGGACAGGGTTAGCTGGTGGAGAGTGGTAACGGGGAGGGGGTGCAGCTGTGAACATCCACTCTTGAGGCTTGGCTGAGCAGTCCTTACCTCATGGGAGCAACACTCCTTGTCCCTGCTCTGAGGCAGAGCTCTCGGCTGTGGGTTGCTAAGCAGGGAATGGCCACTCCTGTCCCCGGGTTCCCTGGTGTGGCTTCAAGGGCAGTCTCCTCACCCTTGGCCTCCTTAGCTCTGGCAGAGAGGTTCTGATACAGGGCGGGGACTGGGGTGAGCGATCTGGAGCCTAGTGCCTTCTCTCAGAGGCTCTCTCAGAAGCTTAGCAGCTACACCAGTGCTTCTCCATCTATCTGCTTGCCTGGAGGCCTTGAGACAGACGTGACCCAGCTGGATGTGAGCTGCTCAACACACTCAGGTTGCTGAGAGAGTGAGATACAGTGGCAGAACAGCTGCCCAGGCCCACAGCAGGGGGCTGGCCAAGGCAAGCTTAGGTGCTGGCAGATGGGGCTAGGTGGAGGAGCTTTTCGTGGCTTCCTCCTCCTCCTCCTCTTCCTCCTCCTCCTCCTCCTCCTCCTCCTCCTCCTCCTCCTCCTCTTCCTCTTCTTCCTCCCCTCCTCCTGGTGTTTGAGCCAGAACTTCCAAGCAGGAGGAGCTCGGAGGGGAGGGGAGTAGGAGCCTTTCTCCACCCAGGGGAAATTAGACCAGACTGCTCAGGAAATCAATGCAATTTTCCAGCATCATGGAAGGTTAGTTGGACAATAGTTTTGTTTTGTTTTTTTAATTAATTTTTTTTTTATAAAGAGAGAAATGCAATCTCTTTTGGCCGAGTTGTTTTTCGACTTCATTTCTCAGCCATAGCTGAAGGCTTCTCATTCAATGTGACATGTGACTGCTTGGTGACCCTGGCCTGGTCTGTGGCTGTGCCAGGGGTCAGGCCAGGCCAGTTGGAACCCATGCTCCCTGGGTCTGTGACCACCTCTTTCTCAAGAGTCTTACAGTGGGGTCTGTAGGAGCCTCTCAGCTGCTTGTCCTCAAAGGAGAGAATGAAGTCAGGAGCTGGTGACTCCTACATGCCAGGCATAGAGGGGTTTATATGGCGGTGCACGCCTTTAGTCCCAGCACTCAGGAGACAGAGGCAGGTGGATCTCTGTGAGTTCAAGGCCAGTCTGATCTACAGAGCAAGTTCCAGGAAAGCCAGAGTTACATAGTGAGACCCTATCTGGAAAAACAAAAACAAACAAATAAAAATGTCTATAAATTAGGGCCTTGAAAGTACTGACAATGCTCCCCCACCCCCCAACAGTGAGTAGGAAAGCAAGATTGCCCCCGGAATGCAAATGGTCCTTGCGGTTTTTCATGGAGAGTGTTCTTGGGGTCCTAAGAAGGAACAGACCCTGCAGGCTGAGGCAGGGCCACTTCCGATCCTACTCTGTACAGATGATGGACTTGTGGGGGACACAGGCAGCTTCAGGGAGAGCAGGGAAGTGTCACCACGTCAGAGAAGAGACAGCCGGGTGTGGGGAGGTGGAGCAGGGCCAGCAGCTCTGTCTAGCTTGGTAGCCAAGAAGACCAGGGCTGGGAGCAGCAGCCTACGTGAGCAGTCTTTTTTTTGTAGTTGAGCCAGAATGAAGATGGGTGGGGGTGGGTGGGGTGGGGGCTGGGCACGGACAGGCCTAGACACCTGCTCGTCTGTGCCACAGATTAGCTGGTGGCAGAGCAGGTGAGGACAGACACCCGGCCAGGCCGGCAAGGCCGGGCAGTATTCTTATCCCAACAACTCACCACGCGGCTGGAGAGGGGATCTTTGGGCACCTGAGTCAACAGAGTCACTCAGGCATCTGGAAGGCAGCACTGGCAGAAGAAATGACATGGCGAGCTGGAAGGGGAGGCATGCAGCTTCTAAAGACGAGCCATGACCCCACGTGAAAGGTTCTATGGATATGTGAGCCTCTGGGAGGTGCCTGGGCCACAAACCTGGGCATTAATCCTGGCTCTGATACACTAGGCTCTGAAGCAGAGGAGGGCATCGGGAAGGATTACTCTGACCCTGTTTTATATACATCCACAGGAGGTTCCCTTTGATTGCCCCAGGTTTCTCACACACAGTTCTCCAGCCTCTTGACATCACCCATGCCGACCTCAGGGCCTTTGCACGTGCTGTTCCCTCTGCCTGACTCACTTCTTTACACTATCGGCTGCTCACACATTTACACACATTCTGCTCAATGTCACCTCCCTTGGCAGGTCCTCTGCCACCTATGAATAGCACCCCCCTTTCCTTTTGTTCTTTTTCTCTTTATTTTGTCCCCTCCTTTCCCTCCCTTTCTTCCTTTGACAAAGTCTCACTCTGTAGCTCAGGCTGGTCTGGAACTTACTCAGTAGACCAGGCTGGCCCTGAACTCCTGATAAGCCTCTTTCTCTGGACTCCTGAGTGCTGGCTCTAGGCGCCAGGCACCATGAGGGTACAATTCCTCCACCTTCCTTTTCAATGTCTGTGTGTTTCATTTACCATGCTTTTTTCCCCCGAAAACACGCACTTCTCTGCTTACCCAAAGCACATGTGTTCTTATGTGTTTCCCCTTAGCTCTCCTGAGCCCGGCACACAGTAGATACTCAGTGAGTGTTTGCTGAATGAATAAAAGAACGATAAAAAGAGAGACAGCTGAGCAAAAGCCTACTGGTGGATGTTAGGGCAGCAGAACCAGGGAATTCTTGTCCTCTCTTCTCCTCTCCTGGCCCTGCTGGGTCTCAAAGACAGTTTTGGTGGCAGGAGAGTGTGCTTCCCTAGGGATTCACAGTGGAAGGAGTGTTGATGTTTGAACGCCCCCAAGAGTGGGAGGCTCAGGGGCAGATGTGCGGATTTCCAGGTAGAAATAGAAGGGGTGGGTTTTTTGAAACGTCCTGAGCAGCTAGAGCTGGTGACAGAGGGTGTCTGTCCCCAGCAACCCCATTTCTTCATTCCCTACACTAGAGCTCAGCATGCAGTATTTTTCATCCTTTGGTGGGTGAGACAGGGTCTCACTATGTAACCCCAGGAGATTAAGCTGGCGGTCAACTGGAAGTGGACCCTCCCTCCCTGCTTCTGCCTCCCTGAGTGCTCTACCCACTGAGCAACCTCCCCACCCCCAACCCGTGTGCACTGCCTGGCAGGACCAATGCTTTCTAAGAAGTGTGAATTCTCTCCCCTTCCTGCAGTCACTGGGATGAACCTGTGAGAGCACATGGTGAGGAGGCGGCTGTCTTTGAGGCAGGGAAGGTATCCCACAGAGCCTGGCCATGCTGTACCCTGCTCTCCCCACGTAGCTTCCAGGGTTATTGGAAGTCAGTATCTAATGTCTGAGGCCTCGCAATGTGGTAGTTTGTTATAGTAACTCGTGCTGAGGTGACAGGATCTCCAGTCTGTTTTTTTCCACATGGTCCTCCGAAATTCATGGAGAAACAAGGACTGAGGCCCAGACCAAGCGGGGTTAGAACCCCTCTTCTGGGCGTTTCTTCTCCTGCTCTGAACTCCGAGTTCTCACAGATCCCTTACCCTCTCACACGACTCACAGCCCTGGCCTCAGATCCTGTCTCTTGCCCCATAGCCATACTTCTAAAGCACAGAACACATAGTAAATCTTTAAACAAAACAAGACAAAAGAGGTTAGCCTCAGGACCACTGTGTACTGTTGATCAGGTTGTGCAATGCACAGGCATCACAGCAACGCATTTGGACTTCACCCTAGAGGTAACAGGGAGACATCAAAAGGTTTTTCCACCAAGAGTAATTACTTTCTTTGGCCCATGTGTATGTAAGTGTACTGCATGTGTGTCTGGTGCCTGTGGAAGCTAGAAGAGGGTGTCAGATGTCCTGGAACTGGAGTTATCCATGTGTAAGCTGCCAACTTGGGTCTTCTGTAAGAATAGCCAGGGATCTTAATAGCTGAGCCATTCTTTAAAAATGGGGAAAAATCCTTCCCTAGATCTTTTTTTTTTTTTTTTTTGACCAGGCACTGAAGGTCCTGGTGGCCCTGGACCTCCTTCATCTGCTCCTTGTGGACTTTATATGTAGCCATGTTGAATATAACATGTTTTCATACTCGTGTGCTTCATACACACACACACACACACACACACACACACACATGTTTACCTGCCAAAGAATGCTGGAGAGGAAGACTGGCATGGACCAGAAATTCAGTCTCCCTGCTACTTATTGGGCAGGTGACCTCCGAGCCTCAGTTTCCTAATCTGAAGAATGGGATTAAACACAAAACTCCCTCCTCATTGCAATGAACACATAGGAACCCTTCCAGTAAAAGGTGGTTTCTCAAGGGTGGCGGCGGCACATGCCTTTAATCCCAGCACCCCAGCCCTCCAGAGGCAGATGAATCTTTGTCTTTGTGAGTTCTAGGTCAGCCTGGTGTACAGAATTTCAGGACAGCCAGAGCTTCACAGAGAAACTCTGTCTTAAAAAGAAAAGAAAAGAAAAGAAAAAAGAAAGGAAGGAAGGAAGGAAGGAAGAAAGAAGAAAAGGAAAGAAAGTGTTTTCTCACAGCTGGGTGTGGTGGTTCATTTCAGACCATCCTGGGCAACAGAGTGAGACCCTGTCTCCAAAACAAAATAAAAATTTAACAGCAACAACAGGGCAAGGGAGGTAGCTTAGTGGATAAAGTTGTCATTATGCAATATTGAAGCCTAGAACGTGGGTCTCCAGGACCCACATAAAGCCAGATGCAGCAGTCCACATCTGTAATCCCAGCACGCCTATGGGGGGATGGGAAACAAAGACAGGAGGCTCTTGGGAAGCTCTTGGACAGCTAGTCTGGTGTACAGAACCGAGAACAATAGACCATGTCTCACACAGGGTAGAATGTGGGGATTCACATCTAAGATTGTCCTCTGACCTCCTCACATACCATATGCCATGCGCGTACCCATACATGCCCGAATTCACACACCCACACTATTAAAAACAACAACACTACCATGGGGGCTGGAGAGACAACTCAGTGGTTCAGAGCATTGGCTCAAGAAGTTCAATGCTCAGCACTCCACAGTGGCTCCTAACTGTCTAACCCCAGGGGAGTTCCAATACCTCTTCTGGCCTTAGTGGACAGTACATGCACATGGTGTGTTCAAGTATGTCCCTACACTCTGTTGGGTCTCCCTTTCTACTCAGGACTCAGGAGGTAGCTGAGTGTCCAGGACCAGCTATCATGCAAAGAAACTTTATTTTCCATGAGGCACATGGTGGGGTGGTGAGGGGTGGTGGTGTGTATGTGTGGAGGACTCCCCCGACTAAGCCTAGAATTGGGTGCTAACTGGGAAAACTTTGCTAATATCCTTCGGACCCTGATCTAATGCTAGGAGGGCTGGTCTTAGCCTGTACCTCTAGCCTAGCACCCCCCCACCCCGAGTCTGATGTGCTTTGCCTGAGTGGAAATCATAATCCCTCAGGTCTGACCTTGGCCAAAGACGATGGTGCTCTGTGGGCTGATAGGAGGGACAGACACTTGCTCCACATTGAGTTACAGTGGGCTTCTTCTGTGAGCTTCCCCTCGCATGCTGTGGAATAGTCTCCTAAGGAGGCAGGTGGGCTGGAGAAGAGCAGCACCTTTTGCAGGGCTGGCTGGGTGCGGGAGGGAAAGGGTCCAACTTCTCCAACCAGCTGGGGAAGCCGCCTCTGTGCATTCTTGACTCTCTGCTGCCCCCTTGTGGTTGTAAGGCTGGCGATGCCACACGGTGCAGGGGGCCTCGTGTGTGTGTGTGTGTGTGTGTGTGTGTGTGTGTGTGTGTGTGTGTGTGTGTGTGTTGGGGCTGGAGGACCCAGCAGAATGGAGCTGGAGCAGAGAGATGCACTCGTATCTCTACTAAAGCAACAGGGTTTCTCTTCCCCATCCATCAGATGTGGGTTACAATGTCAGTGATACCTGCTCTGGGGCACCTGCTTAGCCAGAAATTGAAAGCACAGAGGGGGATGGGGTGGTTTTGGTATTCATTTGCAATGTATTGGGAAGGAGGGGCTAAACAGTGAAACTATGAGTAGTCGAGTCTTTTCTGACTATGGGGACAAGGGTCTTCTATTAAGCTAGCCCCACAGCCACAGCCAAGCGAGCCTTCAGAATCCTGGGCCAACATCACAGAATAGTTGAAAGAGCCAGACACGCGCACAAGCTTGTAACTGTAGAGACCAGGGATCTCTTATTATGCTCTTAGGAAAAAGATCCTAAGACCTCTGTAAATTATACCTAAACTCAAAGGAATCCAGAAAGTTCCACCAGATGGCTAGGAGTTGATCAGACAGCAGCAACTAGATCTCAAGATGGGAAGACATCTTGAAGACCTCACTAGAGAGGGCCACACTGACAGAATCTTGATTGCAGAAGGGAAGAAGCAAGGGGTACAAAAACTCATCCCCTGTTCTGTACTCAGGCTCGACTCTGAACACTTTCGGACAGGCTGCCTCCGATGGGTCCCCCAGAGCATGCTAAAGTGGGTTGCATTGTAGGGTGCATGCGCCGTGGCTGCCAGGGCTGCTCTGGCTGAGACCCTCGACCCTGTCTCCTCTTCATCATAGATTTTGGACCTTGTAATCGCCTACTCTTCCCACAGCAGCTCTTCTTGGAGTGGTACACCCAGGCCCGAGTTGGAGTATGGTCTCCTCAGTGAAGGCTTTGATGCTCATCGGGTGAGATTTGAGAACTACTGAAACTCACCCCCCCTCTCTTTCTGTGTGTGTGTGTGTGTGTGTGTGTGTGTGTGTGTGTGTGTGTGTCCACTTCTTTCTCTCAAAAGAGTCTCATGTAGCTAGACCGGCCAAACTCATTAAGTAGCTAAGAATGACCCTGAACTTCTTCTGATCAAGGATTCACCGCTGTGCTTGGTTTGCGGTGTTGGTGATCCAGCCTAGCCCTCAGCCATGTCAGGCAAACACTCTATCAACTGAGTTACATTCCCAATCCCTAAACCTTTCAGTCTTTTGAAAACAAAAGAATCCTGGGCAGGTAGATCTCCAGCAAAAAGAGGAAAGAAACAGGTGTGAGGGAAATGGAATCTGTCCCCAAACTGCACACATCATTACCAGCTTCCAGCCAGGAAACCTACGGGTTCTAACCCAGCACCTGCTGTTTGCCATGAGGCAGGGGTCATAGGTCTCTGGCTCAACCTGCCACGTAGAGAATGTTCAAGCTAACAAAGCCAGGAGGTCGTTGCAGGCATTCTACACAGGGAGTCTTGGATGTGGGTGGGCTTCAGCAGCACAGAGGAGCACAGTGAAGGTTCCCAGTGGAGTCTCCGAGGAACAGCTGTCCTGGGGATGGGTCTCTTTTGATAACTGAAGAGACGGAGGCCCAAGAGCTGGGTGAAGTCACAGCAGGTTCAAAGGCTTCAACTTGATTGATCCTCAGGTCCAACAGTCAGGTCTGTCCATGTGGCCATAGCTCCATGTCTAGGGCAAGTCTCTTGACATGTCAGGGAAGGTACACAGGCAACTCCCTTCTCCTATACCCTGTCTGTGTCCTGAAGTAGAGCAGTCACCAGGCTGATGACCTGGAAAGCTGGCTGGGCTGCGTCGTACTCTGCGAAGAGGTGGCACACGTTCTCTTGTGGCTCTGTCTGGCTCTTGGCCACAAACCCAAAGATCCTGGTGAGAGAAGACAGTTTGTGGGGTTGTGGGCTAGTGAGGCATCATGTTGAGGGAGGGCTGGAAGGGAAGGACATTCAGCCTGAGCCTAACTGTCTCTCCCCAAGCCAGCTGGCTTCAGCATCTAGCATCTGTGTCTTGTGTGTGTGGTGTGCACCTGTTTGTGTGGACATGGCATGTGTCTGTACATGTGCGTGGAGGCTGATGTTGAGTGTCGTCCTCAATTGCTCCCTACTAATTCTGAGACAAGGTTTCTCATTGCATCTAGAGTTCATTGATTGGCTAGGCTGGCCAGCCAATGAGCACTAAGGAGCTGCTTGTCTCTGCCTCCCTAGCACTGGAGTTATAGATAGATACGCTGTCTGGCTTTTTACATGGGTTCTGGGGATCTGACTTCATGTCCTCATGCTTGAGTGGCAGGCATTTTCATCACTGAGTAATCTCTCCAGCACTTTCAGCACCTTCTTATAATGGGACAGCTAAAGGAAGAAGGTGCCTCCCCTGTCAGACTGGGCAATCACTTATTTTAGGCTTTGGGGCTCCATTTTGAATGAGGCTTCCTAAGGACAAGACTTGGAAGCTCCATTAGAGCAAGGATGTACTTGACCATCATCTATATATCTCTGAGATAAAACCTGTACCTTTGGCATGACACCTGTGACTCCAGACTAGGGGATCTTGTAAGAGCCATACTACAAAGGCTTTTATTTTTTTTTTTTTGAGACAGGGTTTCCCTGTGTAGCTTTGCCCCTTTCCTGGAACTCACTTGCTAGTTCAGGCTGGCCTTGAACTCACAGAGATCTGAGTGCCTCTGCCTCCCCAGTGCTGGGATTAAAGGCGTGTGCCACCACTGCCCGGCACCACAAAGGCTCTAAAGAACAAAAGGGAAACTCCCTTTCTTCCTCTCTTCTTCTTTTCCTCCTTCCCTCCCCTCCTTCCTTATTTCTATTGAGATAGGGTGCTGTGGAATAATCCTTTTGTACACTGTGAAGATGTGTTGCTCTCATTGGTTTAATAAAGAGCCAACTGGCCAATAGCTAGGCAGGAAGAGGTTAGTCAGAAGAGACAGACTGGGAGAATGCTGGGAAGAAGAAGGGCAGAGTCACTAGCCGGACACAGAGGGAGCAGGACATGTAGAAAATGAGGTAACAAGACATGAGCCATGTGGCAGCATGCAAATGAATAAATATGGGTTAATTTAAGTTGTAAGAGCTAGTTAGTAACAAGCCTAAGCTATCAGCCAATCATTTATAATTAATAATAAGACTCTGTAGTTATTTGGGAGCTTCCTAGTGGGACAGAAACCTCCACCTACAATAGGGTCTCACTATGTAGCCCTGTCTAGCTAGCCAAGAACTGACTACAGAGACAAGGCTAGCATAGAACTGACTATATAGACCAAACTGGCCTTGCACTCACAGTAATCCTCCTGCCTCTGCCTCCTAAATTCTGGTATTACAGGCATATGCTACCACACCTGGCCCACCCTCCTTCTGTTTAGTCTGGGTCTCTGGCACAGGGCCACCTCTTAGAGCTACTGAGTGGTGGGAGGGGCTTACCTGGAAGCCTTGTGGTACTTTTGCCACCTGAAAGAAAGGAACATGATAGGAGTGAGTGACAGGGCTCTACCCTGTGCCTCAGGACCCCAGTAAACAGTGAGATCTGTGTCTCCACCTCCACCATGCTCCACTGGGCCTGATTCCCGACCTCTTAGGGTTCACAGGCTGTCTCTGCTATTTCGATCCCAGAGTCAGCAAATACCGTAAGGCCTGGCACGGCCTTCTTAGCTCAGCTCAACCTGGAACTTACTTCCGTTGCTCAGGGTCCATTCCACAGAAGCGGAGGGTGGTGAGTGGATAGTGGCGTCGGAAAAACAGCCTGGGTGAATGCAGGAAGAAAAGCCAGGCTGGTGAGGGCCTATTCTTATGACATGCCCCCATTTCAGGATTTCTAGTTCCCCCAAAGCTCCCCCATCCTGTCCTCGTAGGGTCTTAATACCTGTATGCTTTCTCTCTGACTACTGGTACTGGGCACACAGGCTGCGTCTTTCTCCTTCCACGGACTACACCTGCCTTATATTCTTATACTGGGGTCTTCTGCTGCCCACCCAGCCCATGCCATTCACTTTTACAGCTTGGTCTACTCTTGCCCTCCTGGTTGAATAAGGGAAGGCTTTGGCTAGATTGAATCCCCAAATCCTGGGGTGAGCTCATTCCACTCTGTGTCTGAGGAGTCACTAGTGTCTGGCCTACACACAGACTTAATCAGTACCCAATGGGAACTGCCTAACTTCATCCCTGTTGGTCTCAAAGAGGGAGGCCTAGGGAAGGCAGGGATCTTGTCTGGTATCACCCAGCATTTGCCAGCCCTTTCAGATACGGGGCCCTGACCTTTGTCCCCAGTCTTCCCTCCAGCTCTGCTCTGTTAGCTTTGCAGCCCAGGAGCTAGTAGAGGCCCTTACTTCCTCTGGACATCTGTCAGAGTGATGCCCTGTTCAGTGACTTTGAAATCGACCAAAGTAGGTGTGGGGAGGACATCCCGCTCCAAGGTGATTGAGATGGCCTTCTGCACAGCCAGGGCTCCGCTCAGGGTCTCCACACTCACAGAGTTCAGGTACAGCGTGTGGCAACCTGTGGGATACAGATATTGAGCTAGGCCTGTAGCCGAGGTTTTATAGTGTGTGTATATCACTGGGCTTGGATCCTTCCTGTGCCCAGGGAGAGGAACGGGGCAGAGGGAATGCCTTTCTTCTTCAGAAATCCAGTGGGAGCCTCTTAGAGCCACCAAACGGACTGCGAGTCCAGGGGTGGCCAAAACGTCTTTCCCTTTACCCATGGCTATCCCACCCCCTTGACGAGAACAGGGAGAGAAAGAAGGGACCGGAGGAGGTGAGCTGCTGTGCTTTGAGGGAGGGGAGCACAAAGCAGGAGCCATCACTGGTGGCTTGGCCTCTGGAAGTGGGGACCTTTGAAATCCTTGAGATTCAGACCTCATCCCCCACAGAGGGTCCAGACCTGGAGACCACCACCAGGGCAGGAATCTCAAACACAGAGAGACCCTATTACAGATATGTGTACAATATGTGCAAGGGTGTCGGCTTACCAGACCCCCTCCCCGTGCCCAGTCCTCTCTCCTCCCCCCCTGGCCCACGGCGGCAGCCTCTCATCTCTTGGTTTATGAGGCCGAGGCGGGGTGTGTGCAGCAGGCTGTTAAAGCTGCAGAAACAAAGCAGTAATGGGAAGCATGTGTGGGCTTGTGGGAGTGTGTGTGTGTGTGTGTGTGTGTGTGTGTGTGTGTGTGTGTGTTCGGAGGGCTGGGAAGTGGTATCCGGGCGCTGTGAGCCTGGTGCCTCCCCCTCCCCCCCATACCACTCACCAGCTGATATCTTTAGGCAAGAGGTCTGGCCGTGTGTGGGGGAGTCCAAGGCTGGTTCTGCGCCTCCCAGTTCTGAACAGAGGCAAAGGAAAATGCCCCCAGGGGAGAGGGAGGAATGAGTGGACCCCTCTCAGGGGAACAGCCCTCAAGAATCCCTTTGAACACCTCCCGCAGCCGCCCCCACAGCCAGGAAGTGACAGGCTGGGAAGCCAGGTGTGAGTGCCTCAATTAGAGAAATGAGGACCACTTTGCCTAGCTTGCAAGCCTTTTGATCCCTTCCCACCTCTGCCCACCCGCCTCCCAGGTCTGGGCCTGCTGCTCTGACCTTGCCCTCACAAGCTCCTGACCTCTTCTTTCGGACCCCGCCCCCTACCCCAGGCTCTCTGTAGAGTAGGGAGGCTGTGTCTCCATGGCTTGTTTAGGGCTCTCCCTGCTCCCTCTCCACTTCACCCCTGCTCGACTGAGATAACGCCCTTGGTCTGGGAGCTTGGGCTGCATCTTATGGATGAGGCTGCTGACCTGAGCTTGGGGTGGACTCTGTGGGCCTGTGGACCAGCTACTTAAGCCCAGACCCTCATGTGTTTTCTTCCTTCCTTCTTTTCATCAGCCTTATTGTAGTGTGCTAACTGGACTGAAACTCACTACACACAGCCTCAAGTTCCTGCTCACCTTTTCTGAGTCTCCCAAGTGCTGGGATTATAGGTAAAGACCATGACCTCATCATTACCTACCTATGAAATGGGGCTATGGCTAAGAGTTATTAGGGTGGTAGTAGTGGTATGTGTAGGGGGAAATAATATCAGACTTGTTCATCCAAACTGTTGGATTTAAGCCCTTTAATCCTTTCAAAGAAGGCTGTTGACTCCCTAATGCAGTGGTTCTCAACCTTCCTAACGCTGCACCCCTTTAATACAGTTGCTCATGTTGTGGTGACCCCCAACCGTAAAATTATTTTCGTTACCACTTCATAACTGTAATTTTGCTACTGCTTATGAATTGTAATGTAAATACCTGATATGCGACTTCTGTGAAAGGCTCATTTGACCCCCACCACCCCCGAGGGGGTCACGACCCACATGTTGAGAACCCCTGGTCTAAGGTCGATTCTGGGCCAGGCACTGTGATGTAAGCCTTGCCTGAACAATCTCACTGAATCTGGGCGCTGACACTTTGGGTGTGTCTAGAGATAGTTGTTCTTATTTGTGTGTGGGGGGAGGTGGGGGACGAACAACAGGGCCCAGAGGAGCGAACCACCTTAAATTCTCACAGGTGGGAAATGGAGAGACACGGACCTAGCCCACAGCAGGCACTTGTCATACTGACCCTAAGAAAGTTCGTAAACAAGGTTGAAGTGGCCACTTTTAGTGAGAGCCAACGGGTCCGACCCGGCCACCTACCTTTCTGTGGGATGGTGAGTCTGCAGGGCAGGGCCAGGGCCATGATCGAGTGCTGGCACACGAAGGCCGAGAGGCTCCCTGCAAAGGAGCAGGAAGCCCTGAGTGAGTAAGGCTTTCCCAGGGTTTTTCCAAACCCCATTCATGGTGCAGGAGACCATGCCCTGAGGCCCGGAGGCGCGGGGGGGGGGGGGGGGAGGGGGGGGTTGTCTTACCAAAGTAGGGCTCCTCATCCGCTCCTTTCAGGTGTACCCCTTTGGCTGAAGACTCGACCAGGAAGTGACGTATAAGGTCAGCATTGTCCTCACCTAGACAAAGGGAGGAGTTTTGTCTCAGAGCCCAGTGTTAGCCAAAGCCTGGCCCACATGACCCGACCCACTTCTTTGGGGTCCATTGCGAGGCTCGAGTGCTAGCCTCTGCCACCCTGTGGAGCTGCACGTAGGAAGCATATGTTCATGGGCTCCAAGGTGGCAGGGCATTCGCTCAGATGAGTCTGTGTTTAGAAACTCCCCCCAGCCCATCCCAGCTGCCATTATTTCCCTTCAGCTCATCCCTGCAGGAGCAGGGCTGTCTTTGACAGGCATCAGGGTGCCCTCTGACCCCGCTGTGACCACAACTTCCTCCTCCATTTGAGCTCATTGCCTCTTGAAAGGCTTCCTTGAAAACCATCACCTGCCCCAGAGGTCACTGATCCCCCTCACTCCCCGCCCCATGCTGTGGCTGTAACCCATATTAAGCAATCTTCTACCACTGAGCCAATCCCCCAAAACCCTTGCTAAGAACACAAGGTTGGGTGCTCCATCCTCAATCTATGTCTTAATTCCTCCCCTGGGGGTCCTCCCCTGAGACTCAATCACAGTTATGCTTAAGTGACACCTTGTAGCACTGTCATAACCATACTCAGCTATCTCCCCAGTGCGTGACTCCTCTACATGCCTGATTCCTTACACAGGGTCTGGTACGTGGTCGACCAAGCGGAGAGGTATGTGCTGAGTTACCAGATAAGCACGTGAGATCATAGGACAGCAAACATAATACCACACATATGTTATTAGCAATTACACATGTGATAAGCTCTGTCACACAGGATTAGTTTTTTGTTTTTATTTTTAAGACAGAGTTTCTGTGTAGCCCTGGCTGTCCTAGAGCTCGCTGTGTAGACCAGGCTGGCCTCAAACTCAGAGATCCACCTGTCTCTGCCTTCTGAGTGCTGAGTTTAAAGGCCCCACCCAGCAGAATGAGCTATTTATTAAACACATGATAAATTATTACATGAATGATAAGATATAGGACGTGTGATAAGCTCACACGTACATTAATCACATTAGGTTCCTGGAGGTAAATCCAGGCTAGACAGGAGAGCCCAGAAGACAGCAGGCTGAGGAGAGGCTAGGAGCTTCCTTCTCTACCCTTCTTCAAGGGTGGATCAGGGAATCTGGGGAGGCAGGAGCATCTCAGCCTTTCAGAGATGCTCCTCATGGTGCCTAGGTGCTGGAGGGTGGCTAGGGGAGTTAGGAGGTGGACTCTCCTCCTGGGAGTCATCCTGATAGTCACTGTCAAGCCGGGACAGACTCCACCATGGTGAGAACTCTGAGGTGATCAGCAAAAGGTACGTACCTGGTCGGTTTGGGGCAGATGCTGGCGTCTCCTGTACCTTCAGGGCAAGACCGAAGGAGCCTCGGAAAGAGGAACTGTCTCTGATGACGAAAGCACCTGGCTTCTCTTTCCTCAGCAGATCGATTGCTGGAACAGTCTTTGGTTAGAGGCCGGACCACTCTACACCGACACTCTCTTCTCATCCATCCCCACAGGGTCCTCAGAGAGAAGTCACACCACCTCCTGTCCCCAGGAAGCCCTTTCTCCTGTCTACTCTCTGCAGGTTTTGCTTACTTCCTATTTCCTACTGAGGCCAGCAAGTCACCCACCCTTCCTCAGGACGCTATTTGCCACTTTCTTCATCACATGACCCGGGGCCCCCGGTCTGCCTGCTGCACAGTACAGGCCAGTCACTGGGTCACTTGTCCCCTACAGCACAGTGCTGGCTTTACCTTGCTCTCGAGTGATGCTTGGCTTAAACCAGTATTTTGATGTGTCCATCACGAACTTCATGGTGGGCTGTATGTCTTTGGCAGGACCTGGAGACAGGCAGAGAAGAGGCACTCTGTAGGCTAAATAGAGGGTGGCTGAGAGACCACCAGAGAGAATGCTGGAGGCCTGTCTTGCTCCTCTTCCCAGAGATCCTATTTCACTCATCCTTTCTGAGCCCATCTCCAGGGTCTCTCCAAATAGCCTAAAGGAGGAAACTCAACTGGAGCTGTAGCTCAGTGGGTAGTGTGCTTGCCTAGCATGTACAAGGCCCCAGGTTTGACCCCTAACACAACATAAAACCAGGAGTGATGGTTCTTGGCTATAATCCCAGGAGTCAGGAAGCTGAGGCAGAAGGATTGCATTGAGGACAAAGTCAGCTTGGCTACAGAATTAGACTCTATCACAAAAGCTGGAAACAGTGTTGGCAGGATGGCCCAGTGGATAAAAGCTCCTGGCATGCAGGCCTGACAACCTGAGTTTGATCCCCTGAACTCTCGTAAAGGTGAAAGGAGAGAACCCACTTTAAAAAGGGGTTCTTTGAGTTTCACATGTGCCCTGTGGCCCGTGGGCCCCCAGGTGATAAAGTCTGTTGTTGTTAAAGGCATAGCTGAGGTGTGGATTTTTTTCCTGTTTGGGTTGCTTTCAGGGCAGTGAGCCTTGGACTATAGTGCACAGCTCACAGACACAGGAGTCATCCTGGGAACCCCCGATGAGGAGCCAGGCTCTGCCTGCAGATGGCTGAGAGAGGAGAGTCTGGGACACCGTCCCTGGGTCTCTGCTCATGGGAGGTGTGTGCCTTGAGGGTGCTGCGGCTCAGCTTGTATTCACCGCTTTGGGTTCTCTGGATGTCTACAGTCACAGGCTCCGGGAAGGAGGATGTTTGCTCTTTTGTGGTTTTCAGCCATCTGTGTTGGGATGCATCGTCTCCACTCCCTGCTTGCCTCCCACCCCCTATGTTCTTGTCATTCATGAACGTCAGAGTGAGGAATGATGCACCCTCTGGCTTTTCTCCGGATAGCCAGTTAGTCACCAAGCCTCTTCTTCAGATGGCCTGAAGGTTGTCTGGCTCCGTTTCCTCCCTCACCCCAACTGCCCAGCCCTGGTTCTAGCCCGGCAATCCTTCTGCCACACAGATGCCAGGGTAAGCCTTTACGTCTATACTGCTGACCCCACCTCTTCTTCCTTGCTTTAGTTTCTTAACCATAGGTCCCAGCTATCCATGCAAGGAATGCCTTTTTCTCCTTCCTCTGGTTGCTGACTAGCTCAGACATCATCTCCTCCATTCTTCAAGTTGCCTAAGCCACTCCATCCATCTGTCACCTATGAAACGTCCATACCTCTGTGAGGACCCTACTCTACGGTAAGTCTTGGTTTGGACCACTATTTCTAGATTGTGTCCATCTGTGTGTCCCTGTGTGTCCTCACACCCTGGCACAATGCTCGGTGTACCAATATTGTGGTAGTCAATAAAAGTGGGTAGTCAATGAAAGTGTCAACTGGCTGTTGCCAAGTCCCCTTGGTCTTTGACTAGTCCCCTTAACTAAACCCTCTGATGCTGAAGATGTTGGATTACAACGTACCCTCTGGAGATGCAGTGAGAGGACCATCTGGTAGAGTCTGGTTGTGGCTCTTGGTGGCCTGACAGGGGTGACTGGGAGATGTAGCCCCAGGCGGGACAGAACCCTGGTGTCCTGGTGTCCGCTGGGCCGGGGGAGACTGTGGTTCTGGGCACCCATTGATTAGCACAATGGGTATGTCCACCATGGAGTTGGTGACAGATGGGGGGCAGCTACTGGCTTGCTCCCTGGCTACTGGAGGACAGTGGGCTGCTTGAGACTTGGCCGTGTTCGGTATGGAGTTGTTGCTGGGAACCTGGGCATCACTGGGTCTCACGTACTGAGACCCTCGGTCCAGGCTGTGGAGGCTGGAAGCGGAGCTGGCTGGACTTCCCAAGGATCTTGAAGATGATTGATAACTGGAGAGGCTGGAGTGGAGGAGGGACTGACTGCTGCAGAGAAAAGTAGATGGGAATTAGGATGTTGGGTGGTGACTCGGGGCCAGAGCTATGTTCTGGAATCTAGCCCTCTGGGGGCCCCATCTTGAGTCAAATAGAGCATTGCATATACCTTTACCCCAAACTCAGAACAAAGAGTACCCCCATCTGAATTCCAAGGATGGAGCAGGGTGCAGAACCTCCCTAGGATCGAAGGATCTTTTGTCATTTAAACTAGGCAGTGGGATTAACCTCCAGCCTGGATTTTCTCAGCTTTCCCAGACAGAGTGGTCTAACTGAACTGTCACAGACAGCAGGATCTCCACTACTCATCACTCTCAAAAGGCCTGCAGAGAGGCTGCAGCACCTGGGCTGGACATGTCTGTGGCTGGTGCAGGCAGAATGTTCTAGCCGGAGGAGGTAAACACCACTAGGCCAGCAAGCATGGTGGTAGGATCTCTGGCTCCTTTGCCAGGGACTGCCTTGGCCAGTGCCTTTGGAGTCGGGGTGTGGGAGGGACTGAGGTCTGGTGGTTTGGTCATCCTGAAGCAGGATGGGCTGTTGTGCAATTCTACTGTGAGGCCTAAGATCAGAGACCTGGGACCACTGAAAATAAGGTTCAGGAGGTTGGCCCCTCCTACCAGGTTTTGCCAGTGGCCCAGGAAGGGAGACTTTCGTTTCCCCAAGTCTGTGTACACCCCTGAGATGTACTTATTAATTTAAAGAAATATTTTATGTGTGTGAAGGTCTTGTCTGCATGTACGTCTGTGCTCTGTGTGTGTACAGTGCCTGCAGGTGTGAGAGGAGGGCATTGGATCTCCCGGGACCAGAGAAACAGATGGTTGTGAGCTGCCGTGTGGGTGCTGGGAACTGAATCCGGGTCCTAGGCCAGAGCAGGCAGGCCACTAGTGAGTGCTCTTAACCATTGAGCAACCTCTCCAGCTCCCACCCCTGAAGTTTAATAACCTTCCCTCCAGATGGGTCATGTGAGGGCTGGAAAGAAAACAGGTGTGTCTCAATAATGGAGTACTATTCTCAAAAGGTCAACGGAAGCTGTGAACACTGAAGTATGCTCTAAATGCTTTGAGGAGAATTTGAGATAGAAATGGTTGCGATGGTAGAAAAGACGTGTATTTTTTTTTTTTTTTTTCTCTAGATAGGGTTTCTCTGTGAAGCCCTGGCTGTCCTGGAACTCAGAGAGATCTGCCTGCCTCCACCTCCCCTGAATGCTGAGACTAAAGGAGTGAGCCACCACAGCCCAGACAACATGTATTCTTTTTTTTGGAGCTGATGATCGAACCCAGGGCCTTGTGCTTGCCAGGCAAGCGCACTACCACTGAGCTAAATCCCCAACCCAACACGTATTCTTTTAACTCTTGATGCCTGTGCATTTTGCTCACAGAACAGGGTGCCCTTCTGTTGTGTGTGTGTCCATGTCTACGTGTGTGCTGCTGTGCACGCCAAGTCATGACCACAGAACTTACCTTCCAAACACATAGCTGACATCTGACGTGGGGCTGGCTGACAGCACAGAGACCCTGCTGCCCCATTGTGGGGCCCTCGGCCCTTTCTCCCAACCTGGAGGAGTTGCCAGTGGAGAGCCTGAGGTCCTGCTTTCCCGGCCGGGGCTGGAGTTGCTAAGGGAAGATGGGGTGTGGGGTGAGGGACCCCTGCCCTGGTTCCCAGAGAAGATGAGGCTCTCGCTGCTGCCTCGGGTCTCTCGGGGGATGTCTCTGGAGAAAAGGAGGCTGCCGTTGCGTGGGGAGCCAAAGGGTGGGGTGGCACATAGGCTGGAGCAGCGTTGGGGACCCTCGAGGCACCTTGATCTGGTGGAGGTCACTTCGATGTACTTTATATCTTTAGCGGGGAGGGAGAGAAAGAAAGCATTGATGAAAGCCAGGAGCCAGCCAGGATTGATGGGTGGAACGCTGTCTGGTAAAGGTGGTGGAAATTAGGGGTACACGAGCTGTCCCCCCTCTAGAGGGTAACGAGTCCTTTCCATGGCTTCCCAGGATGGAAATTAGGGTAGGGCCCTGGAGAGCACTCAGTTTACTAAAAACAGCTCATTCCTCCCCTATTCAAAACGGTGCAGCCCAGCCTTCCCCGGGTACTCATGGTTCCTTCCGCTGAGCCTGTGATGCCTGAGCCCCAGGGTACTGGGTGGAAGTGAGCATTAAATCAAGATACACAGGGCTGGTGGGCTGACTCAGGCTTGCTGGTTCGGGGGATGTAGAAACAGCCTGGTTTGCAGTCACACACACTTGGGCGTGGATCTTGACGTCATCACTTTCCAGCCAGGAGGCACTGAGTAACTTTCCAGACCTCTCTTGGCCTCAGTTTCTTTATCTGCAAAGCCGTGGTCTACACCCAGCCTTCTAGGGTGGTGCTGAGGCTCAAGCACAGGATGAATGGAGCCTGGTTCGTGGTGGGCCTTCTAAAGGAAGGAACATTCCTACCAGCCGCTCTTGGTGGTCCAAAGGGAGCCCCTCACTAGCTGAAATGGGTATCTTTGCTTAAGAAATGGAGTAACAGAGGTATTGGGGGAACTACACTGTAGGCTCTGAGAGAGAGCTAAGGGTGAGATAGATTTTTCCAGAATGCTGGCAAGTTTCTTTACTGCACTTACAAACAACAACAACAACAACAACAAATCACTGGGTGGTAGTGGTGCACACTTTTAATCCCAGCACTCAGGAGGCAGAGGCAGGCAAATCCTTGTGAGTTCGAGGCCAGCCTGGTCTACAGAGTGAGTTTCAGGACAGCCAGGACTGTTCCACAGAGAAACCTTATCTCGAAAAACAAAATGAAACAAAAATCTTTCAAGAAACAATCTAGCCCCAAACTCCTTATGTAGCCCAGGATAGCCTTGAACTGCTTCTGATAGCCTTGTCTCTACTTCCTCAGTGCTGGGATCCCAGGTAGGAGCCACCACATCTAGTTTTCTGTGGCGTCTGGAGTACTGGGGATTGCCAGGCAAGCCCTTTTACTGAGCAGCATCCCTGGCCCCAACTTCTCTTTTTATAAAGACGTTATACTGTTTATGCCCATAACCACCTCTGACCCTGACAACGGCCCTTGGGCAGGCCAGACATTGTTTTTACAGAGGAGGTAGCTGGTGATTGGAGATTAAGTGGGAGGAGATTTGAGGCTTCTTGCCTCACTTTTACCGAAGACAGGCAATTGCTAGCACGCAACACAGCTGCTACCTACCTGTCCTGTTGTAGCAGCTCTATTGAAATGCCATGGATCCCCATGTAACCAATGCGAACTCAAGGCTCAGCTAGGCTGAGTGAGCTGTTCAAGGCCGCACAACTAAAGGAGTGGAGGGCTCTAATTTCTGCCCCTGAGCTGTGTTAGTGGCCTCTTCCAGGATGAAGAGGAACTCTTGGGGATCCCATTCCAAGGCCCTTCTGGTGTTGGTCTTGGTGTGTGGGTCTCTTGACCTGCTGAGGCTCCTAGCCCCCAACTTCATGGGTCATAAAAAGTA
Source organism: Onychomys torridus (assembly GCF_903995425.1). NCBI lineage: Eukaryota > Metazoa > Chordata > Mammalia > Rodentia > Cricetidae > Onychomys > Onychomys torridus. The sequence goes on from NC_050450.1 coordinate 87,181,195, forward strand.
TCTAAGACCTTGCCTGGGAGCTGAGCAGGGTGGGAGGGACCTGAGTTGTGAGTCACCCCCCTCTAGTACTGAGGTGGATATGGCTGGGGAGAAGGAGGCTTCCACCCCATCCCTGGGGTGCAGCCGCTGTTTACAGGCCTGTGGGGCAAGTCTCGGCAGTGTAGGGTGGATGCAGGCGCCAGCCGCAGGCCTGGCCGGGGAAGGGAGGGCGTGTGGGTGGGGGGAGGAGAGACGGTTATTAAACAGCCTGCCCTCGGGACTGGCAAACAGCCTTGCCTGGCAGAAACTGCTGGAAAATGAAATGTGAGGCCATGATCCAAGGTTGGGGTGGGAGGTCGCAGAGAGGATAAGGGAGATGGTGTTTGGGTCTAGGAGCCAGGATCCCTCTGGGATGGAGACTCTGAAGGACAAGTCTAAAGAAAAGTGAACAGGAGGCAAGGGGGGTGAGGGTGGGGGCTGAGTTTCAGCGGAGAAGCACGTGGGCTTCCTCTAAGATTTCAAATTCCACTTTAGGGAAAGAAACAGGGAACTAGGGCTTTAAGGATTCCTGATCTGCCACTTGGTAGGGGGTGACTGAGGACCGTGGCGTCCTTCCTCAACCTCAGTTAACATATCTATAGAATGAAATCACCATGGTTTTCTTCATAGGCAGATGCAGGAACTATGCATCACAGGAGTTAATCCCCACCAAAAAAAAAAAAAAAAAAAAATCTACGCAGCTGTGCGGGTGGAGTCAAACGAGGATGGCCAAGCTCCGTGGCTGAGCTTTACCGAAGGGGGAGAAAGGGGCAGGGTGAACCTCTGCTGCTTCCTGCTTCCTGATGACAGGGTCCCTCAAAGGAGGATGGATGGGATGGCAGGAGTGAGTACGGGGGAGTGGGGTTGTTGAATCCACACTGAGGATGTGAAGATGTAAGGGATCTCACCCAGAATTACCTGCAGTGTCCTGGACCGTGAGCACTTTCTCATCAGCAACAGTGGCCCACAGGACAGTTTGGGGAGACTGAGATGGGCACAGCGGGCATCTGCCACTCTTGGGGAGGGAAGACCAGTCCCCTGAGAGGATGCTGACTTGGTCCTGCTGTCTTAGGGGGAAAGAGTTCTGGGGTGTGAGAAGCATGTGAGCAGGGGTTGGAAGAGAGGACTGTTTGCTTCTTACCAAAAGGAACAAGGGAGGTGAGGGTGCCTATAGTCCAGCACTTCAGACTGAGGTAGGAGGCTGCCTGGGTTCTGGCTAGCCTGTACTACCAAGCAAGACTTAAAAAAAAAAAAGAGGAGGAGGAGGAGGAGGCAGCCTGGCAGAGGCTGTCATGACCTTGTGGCCACTGCCAGCCTTTCTGCATTCCTTGTTCCTCAGAGTTGGCTTCTAGTGGCAGGCTGTACCCAGAAAATCTGATGGGGACCACTGCCCCGGTCAGCCCTCTGCTCTTCACCAGCCCTTAGGTGGAGGAAAGAACTAGCTGTATTCTACCCCGCACCCCACCCTATGCATGTGGACTCCTAATACCGATCTTGCCCCAACTAGCCTTGGCCGGGTGGAATCCCTGCCTTGGGGCATGAACATTAAAACCCTGGGCTGGCTCCTGCCAATGGTAAATTAGGGCGGTTCCCCCCCCCCCCCCGCCACCCCGCAGTGATGTGGCCATGACTGGCCTTCAGCAGCAGAAGGCTACTGTGGGAGAAGACAGCTCTAGGCTTGGCGGGAAGAACGGAAGAGATGGGGGGCCAGAGTCCCCTGGCGAGTGCCAGAGGGCTTGGGTGCTGAGTTGGCTTCTATCTCAGAGCGCAAACCACCCTGGGGCTGGATGTCCAGCAATCCCCCACTCTATCATGGCTCAGTGCACCAAGACTTGTGACCAACAGGCAACAAGTCCTTTCTCTTCATCTCCAACGTACTCTTGGAAGTCAGAACTCTTATTTTGTCCACTTTATAGATGAGGAATCAAAGACATTAGAGGTGATGTCAATAGCTTGCATAAATAAGGTCGTAAGGCCAGCCTGAACCCAGGGGATAGGCTAAACTGGTTCTTTGTTCAAGCCCACGTTCACTTAGTTTTTCATCTGTAAAATGGAGTCAAATTCTCAGCTCGGTGGGGTAGCCTAGGAAGATTCCATACAAGTCAGGCATGGCAGTTCACACCTAGCACTTGAGAGGAGAAGGCAGGAGGATGAGGAATTCAAGGTTATCCTGGGCTACTTGACATAATTGAGGCCAGCCTGGGCTACATGAGATCCTGTAGAAGATACTCAGCACAGAACAGGGCCTGGCATGCAGTAAGTGCTCAGTAAGTGGATGTCAATCCTGGGTTCTGTGTGCACTTCCTGTTCCTGCTATCTGACCCCTAGGGACCTGACCTTTCTGTCTGCCCGATGGATGCATCTGCTCCTCCCTCATTCCCGGAATTCACTGGAGATTTTTCAAGTGTGGGGAACCGAATCGGCACCCAGGGCTTTCCAGATTCCCCTGGCTATGTGTACTGGTGTCTGCTTGTACTAGCTTGTTACGAGCTGAAGATTGCCGATTTCAGATGTTGTCTAGCTGGTTGCTGAACTTGGTCATTATTAACAACCGCATTCTGCAAACTGATAGTGAAGTAACTTACATTCAAAACAAAAGCTGACCAGTAGCAGTGTTCAGGAGGGGAGGTGGAGTGGTAGGAACTAGTCTGGGCTACACAGTGACTCTTGTCTCCAAAACAAAACAAAACAAAACAAAAACCAAACTTATATGGAAGGTCAGACACACTCAAAACCCATACATCCCTATTATTTTACTATTATGTGTGCTTTGAGACTTATGGCTATTATATTGATACAGTAGATTTTATTGTTTTCTTTTTCACTGAGGACAGGTTAGTTTATCACTGAGCTGCATTCCCAACCCTTCTTCCATTTTGGAGATAGGGCCTTGCTGTGTAGTATAGGCTAGCCTAGAACTGAAGATCCTCCCTGGTGCTGAGGTTCCAGGTGTGTGCCGCTAGCCCTCTGATGTACCTCGCTGTTCTGCAAAGCAGTGGACTTCACTTTCAGTTCTACACTTGGTGACGTCCTGTCAGTAGCTCCGAATTGGGAGAATTTACACCATGGAAATGGGCAGATGCTTCAAATCAGGTCTTCTGCCTCCCAAACAGGGAGCCAGCATCCCACTTCCTGTGTTCTGTGTCTCTCTCTCATCCCATCTATTTCCTTTGGGCCTTTCCTATGAAGTGTTCCCCTAAACAGGGATTAGGGGTTACCTAGAAGTCCTACAATAATTTCAGGGGACCACAGTTAGGCTATAAAGAGAAACATCAAAAACTTAAGTAAGGCTCAGGGACTCTGCATTTATGAAGCCCTTACTATGTGCACATCATTGTGGGAACTACTTACACAGGCTAGCACATCAAGTTCTCATTAAAATAAATAAATAAATAAGTAAGACATGAAACTAGAGTCTATCAGTTTCTAAACTCAGGGACCAGACAGAGTTGGATAATGAGGGAAATCTGTATACCTTTTGGACAGCAGAGAAATCAGAAAGGTTAGAAGTTTTTTAGGGCTGCATAATACTCCCCATAGGCTAAGGACCCCTGTGCCTCAGCTTCCACAGAAGAGCCCTTAAGCTCTGTCTCCCAGTTCCCCTCTTGGTTGTGTCCCAAACCCTCACCTACGGCTTCAGGCTCCTCCTTCTTGCTCCTTGAGGTGACGCTGCTGGTATGCTCAGCCTGGGGACCAGCAGTCCCAGAGGGAAGCAGCTGGAAGGTGGGGTCTAGTTCCAGGATCATCTGGTTGAGGGTCTCCAGGGAGATGTCAATGCAGGAGTCGAGGTCCTGTGAGGTCCCTGAGGCCTGCTCCCCAGGATGCTGCAGGAAGCAGGGAGCTTTGGCCTCTGCTTGCTGGGCCTGCTGGAAGCGGCTGGAGGTGCCTTTGCAGGGTGTGGGGGCCATCAGAGGCTGGGTTCCCCAGCTCTCAGTGGTGTAGTAAGGACACAGTGCTGGGAGGCCAGGGCTGGGGGCTGGATGCACGGCCATCCTGGATTCCTCATGGGGAGTCAAGCTGACCACGTGACCTCCAGCCAGCAGGGAGCTGGACATGATGGGGCAGAGAGTGTAGTGGTTTACTTCTGGGTTCTGATCAGCCTCACTTCTATCCCAGAGCTGTATCCTCCTCGTGGGAGCTCCAAGGACCTGAAAGAGGAGGGTGGGATCTGAGTGACCTCTGAGGTGAAGCCCCTGCCTGGCTCTTCAGTGAAGAACAGAGCAGCTCATTCAGTTAAAGACTCTGTTGGCTCCCTGGCTCTGACACTCACTAGCTGTGTAAGTTTGGACAAAGGAATTATTTTTTTTTTCCTGTCTTAGTTCCCTCTTTTGAAAAATGAGCTAACATTAATAATATGCTGAGGACAATGCCTGGATAGCTAAGCCTATGCAAGTGATGGTTAAATGACTTAAAAGGATGATTGCTAATCACTTATTATGTCATGTGCATATTTCTAAATGCATGTTAGCTGTTTATGAGAACATAACATAAATGCATGTTTATGAGAACTACCAGGTTCAGAGGCTCTGAGAGTGACACATAAAGCCCTTTCAGGATGTTATAACAACCTGATGAGGTAGGTACCACTATTATCCCCTTTTGCAATGAAAAGAACAGAGATACAGGGGGCTGGCTCAACGATCATGTAGGCAACCAATGTCAGAGCAGGATTGGACCCCAGGTGGCCTGCTAGCTGATGAATGGATAAGCAAAATGGATAAGCAGGCAGGCAAGCAGCTGTGAATAGTATCACCGGGGACTCGGGGACTCGGGGACTTGGGGACTTGGGGACTTGGGGACTAGGGGACTCAGGGGACTGCTGGGAAGGCCTGGGAGGACTTCTGTGGAGAAGGAAGAAGACATGCAAAACCAGAAAAGAAGGAGCTAGCTGGTCATAGCAGGTAAGAATGAGGAGGAGAGGCAGTGTTCAAAGCAGTGTTTAGCATGTGTAAAGGCCCAGTGGCCAGATGGGAAGTCAAAGGTATCCAAGAAACAGAGGCGCTTGGGATGGAGGGACAGGGTGGGGCAGGTGGGCTAGCTAGATTCTGCTGAGACTCTTAGGCTCAGCTCAGGGCTGACAATTCAAACCCTGGAGGTAAGAGAAAGCCACGAGGGTGTTTTTTTGAACTGGGTAGTGATAGGATCGAATGACGGTCACTCCCTGGGGGCTCATCCAGAAAAGTAAATGTCCTAACTTTCTGTCTCCTTTCCTGTGGAAAGTTCTTCCTGTTGTCTAACCTTGATGCTACAAACCTGTTTCTCATAGATTGTGTGGGGGAGGAGGAGAAAGGTCTCGAGACAGAGCAGTGAGAAAACTGGGTGGGACCGAGACACGCTGACCTTAGCCCTTCTGGCTAGCTGCTTGCCTCCCATGTCAGAGCGTGAAGCCGCAAGGTGCTGCAGGAGAAACCACTGGACAGTTCTGGAGATGACTTAGACATTGTGGCTTACAGAGTACGGCACCCTCATAAGGGGTTCCCAGTTACAGAGCACCCATTAGGCACTGGTCACCATGCCATGTACAGCTGCACCTGGTAATTCAGCCTTCATGTATCCATAGCCTGTCCTCAGTCCATTGTGCCCCTGAAGACACCCAGACTCACCAAAGTCAAGAAAGCTCTGGGGACTGGGTATGGTGACACACCTGTAATCCCAACACTGGAGAGGCAGAGGAGGCAGGGGGATCAGGAGCTGCACAGTGGTTTGGAGGCCAGTTGGAGATACAGGAGACCCTGTCTCAATCCCCTACCCCCCCCCCAACCAACCAAATAACAACAAAACCCCCAAAGGAACCAACAGAGGCTTCATCTCTGGGATTCAAATCTAGGCCTTGGCCCTTTGTGATCTTAACTTCTTCAGCCACATGGAGTTCAAAGGTAGAGCGGCCATGCTATGCCGAATGACAAAAAGCTAGGCCTGTCTGCACCTCCACCCCACCCCTGCTCCTCACCCCAGGCTCCTATGGCTTTGTTATCAGACTTCTCGGCTGGGTCCTGGGATGGGGGTGCATGCTGATGTGGGGAAGCGTATCTATAAATGGCAGTGGAAGGGAGCTGGCCTGAGCGCCTTCCTTGGGGCAGCTGAGGACAAGGAGCCCAAGACACAGCTTTTCCCACATAGTCTCCAAGAGTCCAGGGAGCCAGGCGGAGCTTGCAGGGTTCACTGCCAGGCCCACAGAGGAAGCTGGGGACACCGGGCAGAGCACACTGGAAGTTGAGTATCCCCCATGACCAGGACTCAAGATTGCCCTCATGCTTATCTGGAGGTGGCCTCTGTGCTCCTGTGGATAGGGCACCTTCCTCTCTGGACAGATCATAGTAGTTTTATTTATCTGACAGTGACCTGATAGTAACAGACACTTGACCCTATTTCCCAACAGTTCTGAGCGGGGAGCACTGACAAGGCTGAGGGGCTTGCCTGGGCTACAAGTGGGTATCCAGGGGTTCATGGTGGGTATTCTTGCTCTCTGTCACAGGTGGGTCTCTCCTACCTCAGCTCCTTTTGGGATTCTGGAACCAGCCGGTACTGAGCATCCATGGAGAGGCTGAGGACAGGAAAACCTTCTGCAGGTCCTCATTTCCCCTTTCAAGTCAGCCCACACGGGCTCTGTCTGACCCTCTGGGATGTTGCTAGACACTCCAAGCAACTCCCAGGAGTCTAAGTCTTAGGTCTTAGGCAGGAGCGCCTGGGCTCAGTGTGTGTGTGTGTGTGTGTGTGTGTCTGTGTATGTGTGCATGTGCATGTGTGTGTGTCTTAGGAAGGATTCCATTTAGCTCTGCCCTATTTACAGCTCCCTCCTACCTTCTCCTCTTCAGATTCTAGCTCTTGCTTCTTTCCCTTCTCCCTCCCCCAAACTCTTGGGGCAGGGAACTCCTGCGGCCCTGGGAAAGCCTTCCGGTCATACTTTGCTTCACTCTCTGCTCATCCTCTCCCTGTACAAGTCCAGGTAGGGAAAGCAGAGGATGAAATCCCAGATTTCTCAAAGCACAACCCTAGGATCCCCATCATTTAAGTTTACCTCCTGGTTGTCCCTTGCTTCCCCAAGATCCAGGAAGCCTCCCGTGGGGCAGCAGGCAGGGCCTGCCGGACAGTGGACACCTGCCTAGTCCTGCCCGTCTCAAAGCTTAGTGCTCTGCCTGGGAGTTAGGAAGCCTGGGTCTGTCCAGCCTCTAACCAGGTGTCCAAGACCCCAGGCCAGCTTCTCCCCTGCACCCTGACTGCAGCCTTAGATCTCTTTATGAGCTGGACTGGGTTCCCCTACCCCAGTGAGTAAAGGCACTTACCTATGCACGGCTCCTGCTGCACTCACTTATGGTTCCCGGGATCAAACTGTGCCGAGCCCAGGTAAGTTACAAGAACAGGCGCCAGCAAACCTCAGGACCCGCCTTAAGAACAGCCCGCCCTCCACCCGCCCCCCCCTTCTCCCCTGAGGCCCTACACGTGGCCTTGACAGTGGCCGGCCCCGCCCCAGAGGTGTTCCAACTGCTCAGGTGGGGCAGTCACAGGCTGGGAGGGGTGTGTGTGTGTGTGTGTGTGTGTGTGTGTGTGTGTGTGTGTGTTTGGGGGGGCGTTGAGTGGCGGGCTGGCCTGGCAGGCGCCGGTTAGGGTGTGTGTGTAGGGGGCCCCAAGCTCCCAGCTTGGCCCTTCCTATGTACCATGTGATCAGGAGGATGCCCAGACCAAGGTGTGCGGCAGGCTTCCTTCGCCCTGTGGTGAGGAAACCGTGGGTTGGCAGAGACAGTGAGAAGGGGGAGCTTGGGTCTTGGTAAACAACACTAGTGGAGACCCTTCCCCAGACCTATCCTGTGGATCTGGACGCCTCTGTTAGGTTCACATGCTTGCTATCTTTCCTAACCTTCTATCCTGTCAGAAGGCTACCTCTAGCCTGGGAATGAGGCTTCTGACACTGGGGAGGAAGCTGGAAGGCCCTGGAGGGCTTCTTGTCCTGCTTCTCGATGATTCACCCTCCTAGGAAGTTCTGTTAGGTGGGGAGGCGGGAAGTCACCTCCTCCTTCCCCATGACTCCAACTCCCTCTCTGACAGGGTCTTCAGGATGTTGTGAGGCAGTGTCCAGCCAGGATGAGTGGCAGAGCCCTATCTGGGCAGGTTCTGAGCCTGGAGACACATGGTGACACAGGTGGGCTGATCTTGAGAGTGAGCTGCCCAGCGTCCCTCTTAGGCTCTGCAGTCTGCTTTCTGGATTGCTTTCTGATGCCCTGTGGTTTTGCAGAACCACCTTGAGCCTGTGTGCCCGCCACAAAAGGAAGCTGGACAAAGTGGTACAAGGCTTCTCTTCTTAAAGAGTAGCATTGAAAGGGGCCGGCAAGTATCCATATGATCCCTCAATCGCCAGCCTTGGTGAATACAATGTATCTATGAATGAAGAAAATGGCGAACTGCAAGCCAAGGCAGCCTTAGTCTTTAGGTGGGAGGAACAAATGCTGAGATTCTTGGGTGGAAGGAGGGTGGGCTACATGGAGGAGAGGCAGCCTGGAGCTGTATGTAGCTCAGTTGATATATTGTTTGCCCAGCGTGTAGGAAACCCTGGATTTGATTTTTTTTTTCTCTCTCTGAAGTTAGCACTTTTGATTCACAGGCAGCCACTTCTTTCAGCTTAACTAGCCCAGAACATTGATTTCAGTTTCAGTTGCCCCCAGCCCTTGCCCAGCCCCTTCTGCCCACTCCATGCGTTCCACACAACCAGCATTCTGAAGGGGATGCTGTCTATGTATTGGTAACTGTCTTCCTCACTCTGCTGCCCTGAAGGGTTATGTTCTATCATCTGCACACCTGGGGTAAATTTCTTGTTATGCTGCTTAGCTCTCTTTGGATGTGATAGCATTTTGGTGAAGGTTTTGGCACCTGTACTCGTGAGGGAGGGCTATTGATCTGTCACTGTTTTATGCTTGTAATATCTTTGGCTTTGGCATGAGGGTGACACCGGACTCATAGATGGAGTCAGGAGAGACCCCTCTGCGGCCATCTTCTGAAAGTGAGTGAGGAGAATTGGTGTGACTTCATCTTTAACTATGTCGGATCCTTCCTTCTGCAGCAAACTGGTCCTGATGCTTCCGCATTGGGAGAAAATTACAATCACCTCCTCCCGATCCCTGGATTCCACAACAACCAACTGAGGATTGGACAAAACTGTATCTGTACAGGCTTCTCGTCAATATCTCCTAAGCATAACAACTATTTTAAAATTTTACATTATAGTAGATATAAGTAATCTACAAATGAGTTGATTATGTAAGAAGATGTGTATAGGTCCTACACAAGTACACTGTTTTATATAAAGGACTTGAGCATATGCAAATCTGGGTAAGGGGAGGGAGGGGTCCTATGACCAACCAGTTACCCGAGGGACCGAGAGACAGGGTGATATTTCTTTAATACACATACACAGATCTTTCTCTTCTTTCTGATTCCCACCCCCCTCTTTCTCTCTTTTAACAGGGTCTCACTACATAGACCAGGGTGACCTGAAGCCCACAACCTCCTGCCTCAGCCTCCAGAGAGCTGGTATTATAGGCATGAATCAACATATTCTGATTCATCAAATTTCTTTTACAGCCTTGAACACATTATCCCTCTGGCTTATGTTCCGCATTTACCCTTCTAACAGAAGGGATCCCCCAAGCAGAATGTTTAAAGATATATATTTTAAAAAAACAACAACAAAATCTTTACTCTTTTTGATGTTTTCTATACTTTCCTCATGAAAGAAGAGGGAAAACTGATTAAATAAATGAGCAAAATTTGTTATTTCTGATAGTTTTTTGTCTTGTAAGAACTCCATTTTGTGAGCATATGTTTGTCCCTTCGTGGGTGTGTCCTAGTTAACGACCGTCAACTTGACACAGCCTAGAATCACGTGAGGAAAACAAGTCTCAACTGACTAATAATTGTCTTTATCAGGTTGGTTCGTGAACACGTCTATGAGATATCGTCTTTATTGATGGAGGAAGGCCCAGCCCACTGTGGGTGGTGCTGTTTCTTGGGCAGGTGGTCCTGAGCAACTACAGAAGAAAATGAGCTAAGCATAGTCTGTGAGGCAGCCAGAGAGCCAGCCAGCAAGCAGCATTCCTTTGTTTCCTACCTAAGTTCCTGCCCGGACTTCCCTTCTGACGTGTAAGATGAAACAAATTCTTTCCTCTCATAAGTGGCTTTTGGTCAGAGTGCTTTATCACAGTGACAGATGCAAATGTGCGTGTGTGTGCATGCGTGCGTGCGTGCGTGCGTGCGTGCGTGCATATGTGTGTGTGTGTGTGTAGGTGAGAGATCAACTTCAGGTGTCTATCAGGAGGAACCATCTACCTTGTTTTTATTTTTGAGACAGGGTCTCTCTCTCTCTCTCTCTCTCTCTCTCTCTCTGTCTCAATTATGGTTTTTTCGAGACAGGGTTTCTCTGTGTAGCTTTGCGCCTTTCCTGGAACTCGCTTTGTAGACCAGGCTGGCCTCGAACTCACAGAGATCCGCCTGCCTCTGCCTCCTGAGTGCTGGGATTACCGGCGTGCGCCACCACTGCCCGGCTGCCTGAGACAGGGTCTCTCAATGGAACCAATTAGGGTAGGTGGGCTGGCCAGCAAGCCTCAGGGATCCATGTTTCATTACCTCCTCAGCACCAGGATTACACGGTCATGCCTCTGCACCCTGATTTTTATGTGGGTGCCAGAGACTGAACTCAGGTTTTCATGGCAAGCACTTCACTGACTGAGCTACCTCCCCAATCTCAGAGAACTTCATCCTTTATTCACTCAAATACATTCATTGAGCATTAGGCACGGGATATAGAAACGAAGGGACAAGGTTGCCAGACTCCAAGGCGCTCACTCTGAGGAGGGAAGGCCCCTGTCTCAGCCCGGTGCTAATCTCCCAAGGACCAGAGCTCCACTATCCTACCTGTCAGTCATCAGTCAGATGCAGCTTTTGGGTTAATCCACACTGAGCCGGGTTTTTGGGGTAAAACGTAATTCAGATGTTAATGGCTTAGCACGAAAGATGTAAGATACATTATTCATAATTAATAAACGTATCTACCTGTTGGGTGAGGTGGGGCAGGGCTTTGTGGAGGTCATATGCATGTGGAGGTCAGAAGACAGCTTGCGGAAGTCCGTTCTCTCCTTCCACCACATGAGATCTGAAGATCAATCTCGGTCGCAGGGCTGGGCAGCAAGGCCCTTTTCCCTCGGCTGAGCCATCTCCCTGGCCCTCTCACTCATAGTGTGCTTTATCTCGATGTTGTGTTGAAATGATGATGCTTTGTGGCTCTAGGGTTAAATAAAATAAATGGTGAAAATTAATTTCATTTGCATCAAATTACCACAAACCCAGTGATGTTAAACAACCACAATCTGCTGTCTCATAGTCATGAGCCCCAGATCTGGCCAGGACATGCGGCTTTTGGAGACTAGAGGGGAGAATCGAGTCCCCACCTCTTGCAGCTTTGGGAGCTGCCCCAGACTCCTTGAATTTGTGGCTGTACCACTTCCACCTCCTGTTGTGCCAGCCTCCTGTCCATCTTGTGCAAGGCCACTTGAGGCGGCATCTACTGGATCACCCAGATAATCCTGGGTGACTCTCCTCACCTTGAAACCCTCAATGACGTTGGCAGAAGTCCTTCCCCACAAATGAAATACTATTTAAAGGCCCTAGAGGGCAGGACCCAGTATACTCGATATGTTTGGGTGCTTGTTATTCAACCTACTCTGTGTGTGGCTTGCATTATATTTCTGTGGAGCAGCTTCAGCCCATAGTAACCCAGGAAGCTCAGGGAAAGTGTCATAGGTTCAAAAAGGGCAGATGGTTTGTTTTGTTTCTGGTTTATTATTATTGTTGTTGTTGTTGTTGTTGTTTTTAATTTCTCAAGACAAGATATCTCCATGCAGCCCTGGCTGTCCTGGGACTTGCTCTGTAGACCAGGCGAGTCTCAAACTCATAGAGATCCACCTGCCTCTGCCTCCTGAATGCTGGGATTAAAAGTGTGCACCATCACCATCCGGCCTCAAGCAGGGCAGATGGAATTAGAGGGGTGTTCCTAGGAACCCCCTTGGAATGGTTGCTGCAGTGAGAACACAGGGGAGCCTGACAAAATTGTTGAGAGAAGAATCTGGAAGAATGTGTGCATGATGTGGCCTCCACCTGACCTCCTAGTGAGCCTTTCTGAGCTACAGCCCATGCATGCCAGACTTCGCATTTCTCAGTCTCCTTTTCTGTTAGGATCTTGCTTATGTAGTCAGTCATGTCCACTGTACAGACTTGAGGGTAAGGAATTGGCACAGGAAGCATCTTCCTTCTGCCTTGCACCTTGCTGCTGTTGATGTGCATGCATGGTATGGACACTGGAACTTTCCACAGCTGACTTCTGGTATTCAGTCTCCAGTTTGGTGGCCACAAAGTTGTTGGAATGGCTTTTTGATCCCTTGATCCATTATGAGCATGGTTCTGGAAGTCAATGGTCCCTGAGTGGGTCCTCATTTTTTTTTTTTAAGTTCCCTGATAGCACAAGTGAGGGGCAGTTTCCCCAGGGATTCTTTCCAGCATGTTCTTCTGGGGTCTGCTGCAGGGGTAGCTGGTTTCTCCAATCCTTCCAGTGCATTTTCTAGCAAAGGAAAGCAGCATACAATTCTTTCTATTCAAATTAGCTAGGCTGGCCCCTGTCTTGGTTACTTTTCTATTATTGTGAGAAGACACCATGACCAAGGCAACCTAGAAAAGAAGGTGTCTATTTGGGGCTTACAGTTTCAAAGGGTAAATTCATGACCATCATGGTGGGGAACATGGCAGCAGGCAGGCAGACATGGCACTGGAGCAGTAGCTGAGAGCTCACATCTTGAGACAGAATCATGAGGCAGAGACAGCTAACTGGGAAGAGCTTGAGTTTTTGAAACCTCAAAGCCCACCTCAGTGACACACCTTCTCCAACAAAGCCACATCCCCTAATCCTTCCCAAACAGTTCCACCAACTGGGGACCAGTATTCAAATATATGAGCCCATCAGGGTTATTCTCATTCAAACACCACAAACCCTTTCTATGTAGGTGACTAATACAGAGGGCTGGGAATAGAGAACAATAGGCCACTGTAGGTTGGGCTAGGCAACTTGGATTTTCTGCTCTGAGCAATGAAAACACAGAGGAAGTCTGTAGGCAGGAAAAACCCAGGGAGGAAATGGGATGACACAGTCATGTCTCAGGAAAGTCTCTTTACTTCAGGGGAGGCTGAGCCACCCCACAGACAGCAGAAGTATGGGCTCTCTCTCTCTCTCTCTCTCTCTCTCTCTCTCTCTCTCTCTCTCTCTGTCTCTCTGTCTCTGTCTCTCTCTCTCTCTCTCTCTCAGACAAGGGTCTCATTACTGTAGCCCAGGTTGGCCTCAAACTCACAACCTTCCTGCCTCAGCCTCCCAAGTGCTGGAATCACAGGCATATACCATTATGCCTGGCTTGTGACCAACCCAAGAATTTAGGGAGGGGTATTCCTGCAACCAACTTGGGTATTTAGCCTCCTACACATCAGAGGCTTTATTTGCAGGATGCCAATCCGAAATGAACAGCAGAAAGGACTCTCCAGCAGAAACTATTGTGACCATCTTTGTAACCAAGGACCAGACTCCACATTAAGGTCCCGACAACAGAGCAGGAAAAGGCCACAGGCCAGTCTCCATCTGCCTGAATTCACACAGCCTCCACTGTCAGTCCGCTGCACTGTACTAAAAAAAGACAATGACTCTTCAGGTCCTTTGGAGTCCCTCTGAGCCTGGGCCTGCAGCTTTTAGGTCTTTCTCCTTGAGAGGGGAGAGTGAGGGGCAGAGAGAGAGAGAGAGAGAGAGAGAGACAGAGAGAGAGAGAGAGAGAGAGCCTTTTTTTTGTTTTTTTAAGACAGGATTTTTCTGTGTAGTCAGGGCTGTCCTGGAACTCACTCTGTAGACCAGGCTGTCCTGGAACTCGGAGATCCGCCTGCCTCTGCCTCCCGAGTGCTGGGATTAAAGGCTGCCACCACCGCCCCAGCCAGATCTTCTTTTTCTAGCTGAGGAGATCACGATCTTTACAACAGGGGGCAGCTCTTGGCCTTGGTTGATTCTTTCAGACCTGTGACTTTTAACCTATAATAACACACATGACTAAAGCCTTAGTTGATCCCTTGCCTCTGCAGGGTAGGCCAGGCCCAGTCCAAGGACATCTTTATGATGTGTGTCCACACCCAGGGCAGAGTAGGCCCCATGTTGTCTCTAGTGCCAGGGCTGGAGGGGCACAGGCACAGCCAACATCCTTCAATTCACATTTTATTGTTCATATAAACGATCAATAAAAATGTGGAATAGTCACGGAAGTTCCCATCTCTTTGTGATGTGCATACACAGAACTTTATAGAAACACACATGAGCTACACATGTGAATGTATATGAGTACTTACATTATAAAAACACATGTCCATGATAAAGTAGACACACACATATAAGTTCATACAGGATATTGTGCACATCATAAAACTATAGAGAGACCATGAAAAATAAAAAATGAACAATACCTTAAAATGATTCCATGGTGTTTCATTAGCTCAGACCCTTTCTGCTCTCACGATGAGAACAACGTGATTGAATGTGCTTGTTTATTTTTGAAAAATCTTGATTTTATACTTTGTGGAGCAGGGATTTGAATGTCTTATTTAAAATCTGGTTTATTTCAAAGTTCAGTTTTTAATGGCTGCCAAGGATGAAAAACAGGCCTCATGAAGACACCTAGATCCAGACGGACGAGGTGCATTGTGGGGCTCAGCTCAGGAAATCGTGACATTAATTCTCAATTTTCAATTCCATCCACCAGTTATGAAGAGGTTTTGTTCAAAACTGGCTTGCAAATTCTCATCTTCTCTCATGTCAATCAGTTGTTCTTACTGAGAAATTGGAATAATGTTGAATTTTAATACTTCCAGCAAATGGATTTTAACCCACTCAAACTCTTCATTTAGAAGAGTTGTTTTTTTTTTTTTTTAAGCAAATTAAAATTTTCTTTTCTTTTTTGTTCCTTGTTTGAAGGGCAGATATGAAAGATCTTGGAAATGCATGAGATTTTTAGCCGCTAAAAGCATGAAATAATGAGAACGCTTCTAAACTTTGTCTCCAAATTCCCAATGTGTTTACCTCCCTATCCCAGCAGTATCTTAGCTGATAACTCTTCCAACTTCACCTCTATGGAATAAAGATGTCCGCTACAGTCCACTTGATAGGCATAATTAGTTTTCCCTGCCATACGAAATTGTGTCTTTATTGGGGGAAATGCTGCTGTTTTTTTGTCTTGGTACAGGAAATCTCTTTCAGTCATTTGCCTACCTTTAAGTAAGTGTGTGTGTGTATGTGTGTGTGTGTGTGTGTGTGTGTGTGTGTGTGTGTGTGTGTGTGAGAGAGAGAGAGAGAGAGAGAGAGAGAGAGAGAGAGAGAGCGAGCATGCGTGCAAGGTTTCACTCTGTAGTCTAGGCTGACTCACTATATAGCCTAGACTAACTTGGAACTTGTAGGTAGGCGGTTCTCCTGCCTCAACTTTCTGAGTGCTAAGATTACAGGCATGAGCCACCACGCCCTACAACTGCTACTTTTTAAGGATTATTAATTTAGTTTAATCAAGCATTGTAAGCTGTGACTTCATTGGAACTGGGCACATGGCAGTATCAGCATGCCACAGTATATTAAAAGTAAGCAACAGAGCAAGGATAAGTCTGTTGAGCATCCCACCTAATGGAACATTCTCACTCCTTCCAGAAACTGACTCATACAGGGGATATGAGCGGCCAACAATCAGGAGGACGTGGGTCAGGTTAGATGCCAAACGTTAGAACTCTCGAGTTTCTTGCTTTTGGACAGAAAAATACATATATATTAAATTCTAACTTTCTTTCCCACATTCTGCACAATACCACTTGGAGGGCAATCTTGATGGAATATCAGGCCAGCTGGGACTGGGGCTAAAGACCCCTTTGACACCTGAGCGACAGAGTCAGGAAGCTCAGGACTTTGCCTTCTAGGGTTCTCTCTGACATGTGTGGATGTGGGGCAGTGGGTCGTGAGGTCCCTTCACCCCTATCCCCTTTACTTCACCCACACTGCGTATAGTCCTGTGGCTTCAGGAATGTAGCCAAAGGGATATGAGCATGCTACATTCCGGGGCCAGGGCTGGAATCCTGACATCTCTGCTGTGCTCTCCGAGGGCAGTCCTGGGTGGGCCTGAGGGTGGATGCCTATGTGCTGTGTATGTGCTTTGTTCTTTCTGCTCCTCCACACTTTCCCTCATCCCTGCTCTCACAGGACAGGCAGGCAGGAGCCACACACTCAGAGAGCCTCACTCAGATGCTCTCTGGACCAGGGAATCTGTATTTGGCTTTGAGAACTGATTTGCTGGTTCTTAGACCTGAGAGCTAGATCTAAAAGGAGAACCAGGCTCTGTGTCTACAAACAGAGCCCCGGAGTTGAGGGTAGGGGGAACGTCACTATCACCCTTGGGCCTGCCCTGCTTGGACTCCTCAGTCTTCCTAAAGGAAGTGTTGGGACGGTTTTGAGGGCATCTGTCCCTGACTAAGAGCTGCTGGACTCTCTGCCTAGGGTTGGCCAGGAGTGGGTATCCTTGGCTAGTTTATGAGCTATCCTTGTGCAGCCCTAGGCCCATTAGATGAGCAAATCATCCTGCTGAGTTGTCACTGACTGGAGAAAAAAAAACACACAAAAAACCATAAGGCGAGTGAGATGCTCAGTGGGTAAGAGCAGTTGCCGCTGGGTAAGAGTGGTTGCTGCACAAGCCTGAGGACCTGAGTTCAATTCCTGCAATGCACAGAGAATGGATTGTTGTCTTCTGACCTCCATGGATGTCACGGCATGAATGTCTGTACTCACACATGCGCACACCCCATAATAGCAAAGTGACAACAACCAGTAAAGGAAAAGTACTCTGCTGGGCATGGTAGTGGCGCACGCCTTTAACCCCAGCACTTGGGAGGCAGAGGCAGGCAGATCTCTGAGAGTTCGAGGCCAACCTGGGCTACAGAATCAGATCCAGGACAGCCAGAGCTACACAGAGAAACCCTGTCCTGAAAAACAAACACCCCCCCCCAAAAAAAAGGAAAGACAGAAAGGAAGAGAGAAAGAGAGAGAGGAAGAAAGGCAGGAAGGAAGAAAGAAAAAGAAAGAAAGAAATGAAGGAAGGAAGGAAGGAAGGAAGAAAAGATTCGTTGCTCTTGCTCTTTCTGGGCTGTCCAGGGAGCTTTGCTCTGCTGTGATCATTGCATTGGGGGGCCCACTACACCCCTGGAGCTATGAATCGTTATTGAACTATAGTATCTAACAGAAACAGTCTCAGAGGGTTTTGGGTCCGTTCTGGCAGAGATGTCATGGTATTGCATGATGGGGAGAGCATGTGGTAGAGGCTTCGCATCACAGGCAAGCAGAGAGCAAGGCAGAAATCAGGGTGCAGCTGGAGTTTTCCTGTGTCCACCCGGCTCCTGCAGCTGCTCAGATCCAAGTAAACACACAGAGACTTATATTACTTATAAATTGTATGGCCATGGCAGGCTTCTTGTTATCTGGTTTTTATATCTTAAATTAACCCATTTCTATTAATCTATAAGTTGCCACATGGATTGTGGCTTACCGGTACTTTATATCTTGCTTCTCATGGCGGCAGCTGGTAGCATCTCCTGACTCAGCCTTCCACTTCCCAGAATTCTCCTCTCTGCTTATCCCACCTATACTATACGTCCTGCCTGGCTACTGGCCATTCAGCATTTTATTTATCCATCAATCAGAGCAACACATTCACAGAATACAGAAAGACATCCCCAGCACCAGGGGATGGGCATAACCCTCAAGTACCCTCCTCTACTGACTTATGCTAACTATACCCAAATTCCTAAATCTTCTATGGTCTCTCAAAGTAGCATATTCCCAGTTAGAGAATAAAGGGTTAAAAGCGTGAACCCATGGAGCATGTTTAATATTTAAGCAACGAACTTGGCAACCAGTGTGCTGTGTGTTCCCCAGATTCAAGTTTCCTTTCCCTAGACTGTGTTTCTCAGTTTTCTCTGCAGTTAGGTGAGGTCATGGACTGAGTTATGGCCAGGATGTGTCCCAAAGGCTAGAAGCCATGCTGTATTCTGGTTTTGGTTCTAGAAAAATCTGCCTTGGCTGGCTCTCTTTCCTGCTTGCTGATCAGCTGGGAAAGATCCAGAAGAGCTCATCAAGACCCTTGCTGTGCTGGGATGGAGAGGAATGGGATTCCTGTGGACCTACCAGATATGAATGATACAAAGTTAACTGATCAGTTAATGAAGACATGCTCTTGTGTCAGGCGGTGGTGGTGCACGCCTTTAATTCCAGCAGCCAGGAGGCAGAGGCAGGCGGATCTCTGAATTCGAGGCCAGCCTGGGCTACAGAGCGAGTTCCCGGACAGCCACAAAGAGAACCCTGTCTTAGAAAGCAGGCTGGATGCAAACTGGAGACCAGATCCCTGGTCTGGGCATGGGCTGGCAGGGTGGAGTCAGTCCATCTGACTGAAAGAACTTGATCAGCCCTAGGCATGGATTCTTCCTCACAGCCTTGAAGTATGAGCCTAGCCTGGCTGACACCTGAACTTTGACTACGGGAGACCCCAAGCAAGGAACTCAGTGAACTCTCATGGGCTTCTGTCTTGTGTAGGTGTGAGCTAACAGGAAGGTGGGACTAGGAAGGTGCTCCAGTTGGCAAATGCTTGCTTGCCAGTCTGAGGACCCTCACTTTGCTCTTCAGAACCCATGTGAAAAACAAAACAAAAACCCTTAATTAAGAAGCCATCTGCAATTGATAACTTCTGGCCAAGGGAAAATCTGTCTTCTCCCTTGGAGTGTTACTGTATATACAAGCACACTCTAGGGCAAGCCCCATTTCCAGGAGTAGGTGACCCCACAAAATGAACTCTATTTGGTTTGTTAGCTTGTTTGTTTGATTTTGGCATTTTTTGTCTTTATTGTTGTTGTTGTTGGTTTAGTTATATTTACTTATTTATTTATTTTCAGTTTTTTGAGACAAGATTTCTCTGTGTATTCCTGCTGTGTATGTCCTGCTCCTCTGCTGAGATTAAAGGTGTCCACTACCACTGCCCAGCATTGGTGGTATTTTATTTTATGTACATTGATATTTTGCCTACATGTATGTCTGAGGGTGTCAGGTCCCCTAGAACTGAAATTATAGATAGTTGTGAGCCATCATGTGGGTGCTGGGAATTGAACCTGGGTCCTCTGGAAGAGCAGCCGGTACTCTTGACCACTGAGCCATCTCTGCAGCCCCTTGTGGTTATTTTTTTTTAGAGAGAAAGAACATAAAGTTGGATGGGTAGGGGGGTGAGGAGGATCTGGGAGGAGGTGAGGGAGGGGAAGCCATGATCAGAATATATTATATAATACCAAACCAACAAACCAGTCAACCAATCAATCTTGGCGTGGTGGTGTACATTTATAATGCCATCCTAAAGAAGCAGAGTCAGGTGGCTCCCTCTCTGCACCACCTGCAGCCTGTCAGCCTCCTCTACTTAGCAAGCTAATGAGAGATCCCACTTCAGTAAACAAGGTGGAGGCTCCTGAGTAACCAGTGACACCCCCCAGGTTGTCCCCTGCCTTCCACCTGCATACTCACACATGTGTCTGCACACACATGAACATGCTTATACATGTACACACATGCATGAGTATGTTCATACATGTGTGCGCACACATGAACATATTCACACATGTACACACACAAATGTGCTCACACATGCACACACACACATGAACATCCTCACACCCAAAATAAATGGATATTGGTTGAAGCCACTGAGTTGGTGTTTTCTTTTTGTTGTTGTTGTTGTTGTTACAAAGTAATAAAAGAAGAGTCCAAACCACAAGGTTAAATATTCCGAAGTCCTATGTCAAACTCCATCACTGTTAAAGTATGTTCTATCCATCTGTTGTGACATGTGTCTTCACAATAACCACAAAGGCTCGGGTCACGGTCAGAGTTCTCTGAGGATTTGGAGTTCTGTGCCAGAGGCGGCTGCCTGGGGGAGGGTTGGCCCCTTGGATCCTAGGCCTTGCCTGTAGTCTCATTTTTCTTATCATCTCATTTCTGTTTCCATCTTGGACCAGAAGATGCGGAGAGCCCATTGCAGAGAAGCCAAATTCCGCTCACTCTTCTGCAGACAGCTGGCCCTTGGGAGCAGAGTGTGGTTTGCCTTTGGTTTCCTGCCTGATTGGGGAGGAACACTGCCCAGATCTGTGTGCAAGGTGAGACCTAGAGAGGAAGGCCACGGCTCTGGTGGGCATGTCCACTTGGACTCGTCATCCCCCATGGGTGGCCAGAGCTGTTGGCTCCTTTACAGCTGAGGACACAAGGGAAAGGCCTTTCATGTCCCCATTTATTGTGGTAAAATGCATGTGCCATAACTTCCACGAGTGACATTGAATACATTCACAATATTGTGGGAACACTATTTCTATCTAGTTCAGGAACATTATTATTATTTTTCATTCCAAAAGGAAGCTCTTTCTCCATTAACCAGTCGCTCTTCTCCCTCTACCCCACTAATCCATGCCCCATCTTTGTGGCTTTATCTATTTTGGATATTGTGCATAAATGGTATCTATGTACATGTGACCTTGTGTGTTGAGATTTGTTCTCTGAGCATGACTTCAGGCTCCTCTGTGTTGTACACGGCTTCATTCCTTCTTCATGGCTATGTCCCAGGGCTAGACCATGCTAGTGTCATAGATGGCGCTGGGCTGGGAGTGAGGAGAAGCCTGCTGAGAGCTCTCTTTCTTTGTCCCTTTCTGCTCTGTGCATTTGGGGACCTGTCACAGTAGAATATGCTATTAAACCTGGGGCCCCCAGGAAACAGCCGTCTCGTGATGTCTCCTGGTCTCTGCAACCTGACCCTGAATGGTGCCTAGGGACATCAGCCACAGCTGGCCTAGACCTGTCCCGAGAGGTCCCAGGGACTGGTTTCCAGTTCTCTCTAGTCAGGGTGTTCCAGCTGAGTTCAGGAAAAGCCACAGCCTGTTTGTGGTGACAGTTTTGAGGTCACAGAGGGTGTCAGGGGAGGAGTGCATGGCCTTGGGAGTTGGGGTTGCCTCACTGCTGTGTCTGGAAGGCAGGGGGAGCCTGGCTTGGCACCAGGGAACGCAGTAGGCCTCAAGAGCGGCTTAGATCTTCACCAGAGGAGCTCATTTTTCCAGAGAAACTTAATCCCACTTTGTTTGTACTCTGCTCTGCAGACGCCTCAAATGAGGAAACCGCTGGAATCTTATTTGAAGGAGAATTTGGCTCCAGAGCCCCTTCCTCACTCACTAGTGGGACAGTGCCAAGACTTCAGTCCCTGCCACCAACTCCAGCAAACCCCAAACCACAGGAATGCAACCCGGTCACCTGGGGACAACGGAATGAGGTGGCCTGACAGCATGGGCCGCAGGCCTTCAGCCTGTGCTGTGTGGGTGGGTGGGTGGGGTTGTTTTGTGACAGGGGTATTTGGATTTGGGGTCCCCAGACCACAGTGTGGATCCAAGCCCTGCCGCTCTGGTCATGGGATCTTGGGTGGTCACCTCTGTGATCAGCCACACTCACCTGGCCAATTCGGCCCTCAGCCAGACCCATGTGAGGAGTTGACATTGGCCAGGAGAGAAGAGCCACAGCCAGGGATGATGGGAGGAGGGAAGGGTAGATTCTGCCAGTCTTCGGGCCCCATGGGCTGAGCTAGGGGGGCTCTTAGTGCAGCTGCTCAGGGTCCAGTAGAACATCACTCAGAGAGCAGACACTGTTCCAGGTACTTTCCAGATTTGATAGCTTTTCTCTTTACAGACCAGGAGATGGAGGGAGGGTGAGGGGACAGTGACAGGCACTAAGGACAGAAGCAGGGGGTAGCAGCCAACCCCCAAAGGGACGCTCTTTCTGCACAAGCCACTGGTCTCTAGTTTGGTGTCAGACTTGTTTCTTGGTAGGGTTCTGGCTAGAATTAGGGTTCCCCACACCACTGTCTTCTTTTTCCTCCCCCCCCCCCCCCCCCGCCTTCTGTCGTGTGTCTGTGTTTATGTGTGCATGTGCAAGCACACGTGTGTGGAGAGTGGGAGTGGCCGGCCGTGGAGGTCAGAGAACAAGCTCAGGTGCCCTTCCTCGAGTGCTGTTTCCCTTGTTGTTGACACAGAGCTCTCTTTGGCCTAGAACTCACCAAGTAGGTTGAGCTGGCTGCTCAGTGACCCTCAGATCATGCTTGTTTCCTACTACCTCAGTGCTGGTTTTATAAATATGCACCACCAGGGACTTTCGCATGCTAGGAAAGCACTCTACCACTGACTAACATCCCTAGGCCTTCAAAAGAAATGTTTCTTTCTTTCTTTTTTTTTTTTTTTTGGAGCTGAGGATCGAACCCAGGGCCTTGCGCTTGCTAGGCAAGTGCTCTACCACTGAGCTAAATCCCCAACCCTGAGAAATGATTTTTAAGACAGATCTTGCTAAGTTGTCTGTGCTGGCTTTGAATTTCCAATTCTCTCACCCACCTCTCAAGTAGCTTTAGATCCGCCTGGAATCATACTGGTTCTGAGATGGAATGGACCCGATATTAAATTGTCTGCTTAGAGATGAAAGCACCCAGTCTTAAATGGAAGCAACTCATCCTAAGTCATCTGGGCAGATCACACATCTATTCCAGTCTTCATGGACCATGGACTTTGTGCTCAGAGGAGTAGGGAGGCATGAGGGATTTCAAGCTGGGCAGCACCCACCCAGATGTGTGTTTTGGAAAATTTATCTTGACTCTTAGTGATGGCCTGCTAGAACAGGAGGGCAGCTGGAGGGCTGAGGGAGTGATGGGGTGAGACATTTAAGAGATGATAGCTTTGTCGAGCGATGGTGGCATACGCCTGTAATCCCAGTACTTGGGAGGCAGAGGCAGGAGGATCTCGGTGAGTTCGAGGCCAGCCTGGTCTACAGAGTGAGTTCCAGGACAGGCACCAAAACTATACAGAGAAACCCTGTCTTGAAAAAACAAAACAAAACAACAACAACAAAATGATAGCTTTAGAATGCCAGAAGGCTGCAGAGCTGGCTCAGTGGTTAAGAGCACTGGCTGCTCTTCCTGAGGACCTAGGTTTAATTCCCAGCAACCACAGGGCAGCTCACAACCATCTGTAACTCCAGCCTTAGGAGATCCAATGTCCTCTTCTGGCCTCCAAGGACATCAGGCACATATGTGATACATGGACATATATGCAGGGAAAACATACATACACATTTTAAAAAACTGCAAAAGGTTTGTTTTTAGTTGTGTGTGCGTGCGTGCGTGCGTGCGCGCGCGTGTGTGTGTGTGTGTGTGTGTGTGTGTGTGTGCTAGTTTGTGCACATTTAGGTGCAGGTACCTGTGGAGGCCAGAAGAGAGCATCATATCCCTTAGAGTGGAGTTACAGGTAGCTGTGAGCCCCCCTATGTGGGTGCTGGGAACTAAGACCTGGTCCTTCCTAAGAGCAGTACATGCTCTAAACTACTGAGCCACCTCTCTAGCCCAGTGGTTCTCAACCTTCCTAATGCTGTGACCCTCTAACAGTTCCTCATGTTGTGACCCCCAACCATAAAATTATTTTGTTGCTACTTCATATCTGTAATTTTGCTACTGTTATGAATCACAATGTAAATACCTGATATTCAGGATATCGGATATGAAACTGCAAAGGGATTGTGACCCACAGGTTGAGAACCACTGGTTTTGTTTGCTTGCTTGTTGGTTTTTTGTTTTTTGAATGCTGGCTGTGACTAACGGCTGGAACTACAGATGGTGGCTTGAAAACTGTCTAGACGCTAATGCTTGTGAAGTCAGCCAGGAGAATCGAGGCAGGATCACTTTTACTCACTGCCACGTCCCCAGGGCACAGCACAGTGCCTGGCACATGGACAGGTGCTCAATCAATGTTTGTTGAATGGTCCTCTAATACGCTCAAATACCAATGATTAAGTGAATCCGTGAATGAATCGCCTGCCCAACCCAGGCGGGGAAAGTGTGGCTTTGATCAGAGTCTTCCGTTTCTGAGAAAACCCAGCGGTTCCGGTGTCTTTGATCTGGAGCCTTAATTCTCAACTGTCCTGCCCCAGCCAACAGCTCTGGCTGATCATTTCCTGTTTTCTGACCACCTTATCTCTCTCCCCAAATAATCTTTGGCTTTCCCTTTCTAGGTGACTCTGCTCCATGGCCCCGCCCTCTGGTTCTTCCCTTCCATGTCTCTGGCACAAGGGAGAGCTGACTGCTTAGACTGAGCCCTCTCCAAATCTAAGCCTCCTGGGGTGCAAGGACTTTCTGGTTCAGGCTCTAAGGCTCTCATGGAGAGCAGAGGGCAGGACTAGTGTTGGGTATTGGTTCACATCGGGCTGGTGCTTATTAGGGCAGAAGAGGGAGGAGGCTAGGGTTGGAAGCTTGACTGTGATGGAATCATAGACTAAGAAGATGCTCGGAAGAAAAGGTTACATTTTGAAAACAAGGGGCCTGACTTTGGAGTATCCTCCAAATAACAAAAACCAACCAACCAACCAATCAACCAACCAGCCAACCAACCAACAAAACCCCCTGAAGATAATAAGTGTTAGCTAAGCAAAGAGGGATAAGGAGGAGTTTGCTAGTGGCAGCAAGTACATGGGCCAAGGTCCTGGGGTAGGTAGGAGCAGTGGTGACCTGCTTGAGGGGCTGTAGCAAACACAGTGTAGCCCACGCACAAACAGTGAAATGAGGCTAAGGAGGTAGCCTGGGGCTAGCCCCTGTGCACCAGGCTAGACATTTTGGCTTTATCCCAAGAGCAATGGAAAGCAACAGAACATTTTTGTTTTGTTTTTGTTTTTGGAGACAGGATTTCTCTGTGAAACAGTCCTGGCTGTAGACCAGGCTGGCCTCGAACTCACAGAGATCCGCCTGCCTCTGCCTCCCGAGTGCTGGGATTAAAGGCGTGCGCCACCACTGCACAGCTGCCACCACAGAACATTTGAATCGGCACTGATGACCCTGTATTTTGAAAAACCCTTTGCTGTGAAGTATGGCTTACAGACAGGGCAAAGGGTCAAATGAGGAGCCAGGTTCCAAGGCTGTAACTGCTCAGAAAGAGAACAGTGTCAGGGTGGTGGTGGAGGAATTCCAGGCACATGACTGGCTTGGAGCAATCCTGTGTTAGGAGGTCATGTGTTCAGTGGGTACACTCAGGAGTCCACCCTAGGGAGCCCCAGGGCATTGCTGGACTTTGCCTCCCATTGGCTGTTCTACTGGGGAGACAACCTAAAGGCAGGACAGACAAGTAGAAAGTGCAAAGTCCTGAAGTAGGTTCAGCCTGCATGTGCCGAAGGCACAAGGCTAGTGGGAGAAGTTCTCTCTCAAATGCACCAGTGAGAACAGGATCCTGGGAAAGCCGCCAGTAAGGTTTCCCCCACCACTGAAATTTGCAGGATTCTTGGTGCTGGGGATCTTCTGTGTATCTCCTGGGGCATGCCCCATGCCCTGGCAAAGGCCTCTTCCATAGGGCTGAGGGCTGTTCCTGGAGATCTGGGGCCACTGAATTGCCCCTGCCAGTGAGGGGCATCCAGACCTGGTCCCCCTTTCCTCTTCCTGCCTCTGACTCACATTCTGGGAAATGTATTCCTCTGTAACCTGATTACTCATGGGGCCTCCGCCCTTCCCACGCAGGCAGGCCCGCACCCTTCCCCGGAGGAAGGGCTGTTAGCGAAGCCCAGAGGTTGTGAATGCAGAAACCTATCAGCCATGCCCCCCACCCCACCCCAGAGAAAGGTCTGAGTCTCCCCTTTGGGGTGGGAGCTCTGCAGGCTTATGGATGCTCCATAGCTTTGGGGCTAGGAGCTCCTAGGAGCCCCACCCCCACCCAGAGTGTTTTGTGTGAACAATGTGAGGGTAGTAGGTGTGGGTGGGTTAGAGGACCTCCAGCCCTGGCCCTGATGCACTGTGATACTGTGGGCTGTCTGTGACTCTGAAGGGCTCACCTGTGGGGGACAGGGACAGGGCGGGCAGCTCTGGAATATGGGAGAGTGCTTCCTCATCAGAGCCCACCCTGCCCACTCTCTAGGTCTGATCTAGGTCAGACCTAGAGAGTCTGGTCTCCAGCTGTCTTTGCCTTTCCTGTCCACCCTGCAGGTAGAGGGTCATTCTCTTCTCTGGCATCTGGCTCCCCACTCAGCTTCATAGGCAAGCTTTAGGGATTGGTCAGCTGACCTTCGGGGAGGGTTAGGGTCAGAGAGAGGGAGGAGAGTTTCCAGTGACCAGCCAGGGGATCACCAGCCTGAGCTGCACACTCAGGGGACAAAGTTCTCCTGTTCCTGATCTTACTACATTTTCATATCTACCCACCCCCTCTACCATGGTTACAAATGCCCAAGAGAATCGAACAGCCACTCCAAGACAGTTCCTGACTGCCTGTGGCTCCTAAGTGTAGATAAGCAAAATGACCGAAGGGACCCAGAGGTGCACAAGAGGCCATGGGAAGTTCAGAGGGTATGGCGGCAGCTTTGAACTCTCTCTTCTAGAAGGACTGAGGAAAGTGAGTTGGACAGGGCAGAGCCACCCCGGTTGCAATGGAAAGATCATAAGGCTCAGATCACTAAGAATGGAGTGGTGATCAGTGGACGTGGCCTCAGAGAGAAGGCATGGCTTTAATCCATGGAGAGACCTGGAGTCTTCTCCTGCTTGCCCCAAGGACACAAGCAAGCAGAAGTTCTTCCCTTGGGTCTATACTGAGGTACCAAAATCCAGAGACCAGAGTCTCTTGGGGTTCAAGTCTCTCCGAGGCACCATTCGTGGGTGGCCGTCTACCCCTTTTAGCTGGACTGGTGGTCAGGTGTTACAAAAAGCCAGTAACCTGACCTTGACTCGCTTACAGGGTAGGAGCTTCTTTGGGACTGATGTTGCTGAAGCAGGACCACAGGAGACAGAGCTGCACGCTCTGTAACAACATCCTGGTGAGTGAACCCTACATAGTCTCAGATTGTCTGCTGTCCCTGGAGTCTCCTGGGCCATTCTGACCTTCATAGAGACTGGACACACTTTTCTTCACCTTGGGGATGCCTTACCACCCTCCTGAGCCGCCTCGGGATAAGTGGTTCTCTGTGGAATGTCCTCCAGTGAGCTGTAGGGATCAGGGGCCTGAAGGGAATTCCCTTTGGTCACTTTGCCTCCCTGGAGACACAGAGATACAAACACATGCACATCCTGCAGAATTGAGAAGAGTTCACCACACCCTGAAGGATGCTGCTCTCAGAGCATCCTCCCAAGCCTCTGAGTCACCATCCCCTTCACTGCAAATACCCAGAGGCATTGTGGGTTAGGGACAGGGCTGTCTGTCCTCTGAGTTCTAGCTCCCTGTGCAAATGTGGGGACACTTGTCCCCTTCTGCTCCTGGCAAGCTTTGTCCAAGGGCTCCTGGCTAGGCTCAGCCTTTCCACGTGTCAAGTGGGGATGTTAGAGTCACCTTTATACGGTGACTGTGGGGGACTAAACGGGACAATAGTTCCTGAGCAGAAGGGAAGTCGGCAGTGTGTGCCCTTCCTTGTCTTTCTTCTCTCTCTGCTCACTGGAGAACATTCTAGGATGGCTTACTCGGTTCTAAAAAGTTGATTGGTGTGCTGGTTTCCTCTGTGCTGTAAGGAAGGCGCTGATTTATTGGAGCAGTCCTTTGGTATCTCTGACATAAAACAGGGAAGAGAGAGAGGGAAGGGGGCTGGGGCAAGACTCAGAAAGAAGAGAAAGTAGGTCTCACTATGTAGCCCCAGCTGGCCTGCAATTTGCTAGGTAGACCAGGCTAGCCTTGAACTCACAGAGATCTGCCTGCCTCTGCTTCGGGGTGCTGGGATTAAAGGCGAGTGCCACAAGGCCTGCCTTGAGAGCAGTCTTGATGTGTGAAGGAAGCGAGTGGGTGAGGAAGGGATGTGGGAAGCGTCCCTGGGCCTTGTGAGTCTCTGGTTAGAGTTAGGAAAAATTCAAGGGAACAGTTTTGAAGGCACCACTTTCACGTTGCCATCCTTGGTAACTGACACACCAGGGCGGTGTCTCTAAGGGCAGACAGGTGGGGCACGCTCCGTGTGAGGGGAGCAGCCTGTGCTGTGGTTCCTGCTGGACGCTTCTGTGCGTGTCTGTTGCCTCCCACAGTCCATTGGTGTTTTCTGAGTGAAAGGATGGTCATGTGACCGTAAGAACTACTTGGGGAGAGACAGCTGGATCTTTGTGAGTTTAAGGCCAGCCTGGTCTACATAGCAAGTTCCAGGCCAGCCAGAGCTACATAGTGAGATCTTATCTCAACAAACAAAGAGCTCTTGGGGACCGAGGTCTGTACTTGTTATCTCTGCTCCCCGGGGCAGGATTGGAGGTTCCTTGATGTCAGGGACTTTGATTTTTTTTTTTTTTATTAGATGATGACTCCTGGTATGGATGGACTGGATTCTTTCGGACCTTGGGCTCTGCCTGAAGCTCCAGAACAGAATTCTCCTCATGGTTGGCTCCTGTCTCTGTGTTTGCCTGAGCCCAACAAACTCCCTTCGAGAAGGGAGGAGGAGGAGGAACATGGCAGGTTACAATCGTCTCTTGCCATGTGCTGCCCAAGGAGGTTGAGAGAATAGCAGAAAAAACAACCTGTTCCAGCCCAGCCCCAGAGCTAGACATGTCACTGGGAGCATGAAAAAAATCCTAGCCCCACCCAGGAGGCTCTCAGAGTTCCAGGTAAGCCCAGCGATCCTCCCTCCCTCCTCTGACTGTCTCATGGGGTAGGGCAGGGGCCAAGCCAAACCAGAGTTCTATCTCGTGGCAGCGAACGTGTTTGCTTGTGTTTGGCAAAGTGGCAGGGGTGGGGGTGGAGGTCACGATGACAGCAGCTCAGAAGCGTCTGCAAGAACGGAACAGAGTGTTCGCATTGTGGGCAAGTCAGGATCTGTCCGCGTGGGCCAGAGTTTGGGCAGCAGAGCTCACTGTGGCACTGGGGTAAGGCTGCTCATCCTTGGGATTCCATTCATGCTGAGTGTGGATTGGATGCCCATAGGCACAGGCTACGGTACATGTGGGGATGCACAACATGAGGACAAGGTCAGGACATTGTAAGAAATCCTTCTCGCTAGAAGTGCGGGCATGGACACCACTATGCACCATGCAAAGAGAGTGGAGTCGTAACTAGGGTGTGAGGAGGTGCTGTAGGAAGAGGGACACAGGGACGGAGAAGTTAAACTTCTCGAAGGTTGGAGAAGACTATTAATGTGGGTGGCCTGAATCTTGATGAATGAACACAGAGGTGGCTTAGTGGCTAAGAGCACTTGCTCTTGAGAGGATTGGGTTCAATTCCCAGCACCAACAATGGTAGCTCACAACTGTACGTAACTGTAGTGCCAGGGGACCTGCTGCCCTCTTCTGGCCTCCACAGGTACTACCTACATGTGGTGCACAGACATACATGCAGGCAAAACATCCAAACATAAAATTTTTAAATTAAAAGAGAGAGAGAGAGAGAGAGAGAGAGAGAGAGAGAGAGAGAGAGAGAGAGAGAGAGAAGCAGTGGTGGCGCACACCTTTAATCCCATCACTCGGGAGGCAGAGGCAGGTGGATCTCTGTGAGTTCGAGGCCAGCCTGGTCCAAAGAGTGAGATACAGGACAGGCTCCAAAGCTACAAAGAGAAATGCCGGCTTGAAAATAAATAAATAAAAAATTTAAAAAAAGGAGTGACTGAGTAGGGACTCAAGAGGTGGAGAAGTGGGGGTGCAGAAACAGAGCAAATTGGTGAGGGGGTAGATAGAGCAAGTAGCTTAGCATAAACGGTGGAGGGCGGGGAGGAGGAACAGGATTTAGTTTTTACTGAGTACTCAATAACCACCAAGTGCTGTGCTAGGTGCCTTGCCCATTCCGTCCTCTGGGCACTCTGAGCGGCTAGGTACCGATGAAGGGACTAATCTGGAGGAGGCAGATGGTTGAGCCAGGTTGCACTGGGTTTGTGTGATTCCGTTACACAATTAGGCTTTCTTAACCACACCAGTGGTGTCCTGACTACGTTCTACAAGATTTATATTCTATAGCAGTTTTAGGGTTCTGCAGAGGTGATTTAAGGACATGCTGGATTTTAGTCTCCTATTTAAAATACGATCAACAGACTCTGGAATGTGTTATGCAGCAAAAGGCATCTCCTCTGTGCCTGTGCTTATTTCTGAGTAATTTATAAATGCAACATTGATGAGAAAGGGCTGCACAGTCTGTTCAGGTCCGTAGGAAACCCCAGCAGTCAGAGCCGGGGAGATGGCTCAGCTGGTAAAGTGTTTGCCATACAAGACTGAGGACCTGAGTTCGGATCCCCAACACCTGTATAAGGAGATGGGCACAGTGGCATCTGCCTGTAATCATAGCACTGGGGAGTAGAGACAGGAGGACCCTTGAGGCTTGGGCTAGCCAGGCTAACTGAATCAGTGAACTCTGGGCTCAGGGAGAACACCCTGTCCAAAACAAAACAACACAGAGGAATCTGGGTGGCTGTGGAGGTGGCTCAGTGGTTAAGAGCCTGCTTTTTCTTCCAGAAGACCCAGTTTTGGTTCTCAGTACCTACCTAGGTGCTCACAACCATCTGTAACTCCAGGGGCTCCGAGACTCTCTTCTGACCTCCTGATGCAGTAGGCATGCACGTGGTGGTGAATGTATGTACTTGCAAGCAAAATACCCATATGCATAAAAAATAAAGATCTTTAAAATAGATCTCTTGGGCTAGAGAATAGGCTTAGTGGTTAAGAGCACTTGTTGCTCTTGCAGAGGACCCAGGTTCAATTCCCGGCACCCACTTGGCAGCTCACAACCATCTGTTAACTCCAGTCCTGGGAGATCTGATGCCCTCTTCTGACCTCAATGGGCACCAGGCACACAGGCAAAACATACTCACACACAAAAACTACCCCTAAAACTACAATGGAGGAAAATACCAGAAATCGACCTCTGGTCTTTACATGCACTTGCACATAGGTACACACATATATAGTGCACATACACATACATGAACATATACACATGTACTTTCACATGCAGAGTAAATAAATATACAAGTCAGCCCTCCAAGCCCATTCGTCTCCATCACAAGGCAGTTAGATTTCCAATCCCAATTCCGTCTTTTCTCTCTTCTTTCAGAAGCGCCTTAACAGTAAATAGTAAATAAGAAAGGAACTCCAAGGGGAAATCGGTTTGGTAGAGGATGGCAGCCGAGTGAGCAGGCCAGTGGAAGCTGCATTCTGACATGCACATGGCAGAGCTTGTAGCCGAAGAGGCTGCTGAGAGACGCTTAGCACTTTGATGGGCAGAGTGCAGCAGAGAGCGGCCTTTACTGAAAGTCTATAATGGCACATCAAACTTCTCTGACCCTTGAAGGCAGACTGCTCAGCCAGCCAGATGTTTTCTCTGCTCTACGTTTTGTTCCTTCCCCCACATTAGAGGATCGTCTTTGAAAAAAAATGGAATCGTCTGGGGGAAGATTAGGACAGCTGGGGTTTAAGGTGGCTCTTAGAACAAAGGCCATCGCCGGCTGGCACTTAGAAGTCTCCAGGCAGAGGGAACAGCCTGCTGGGAAACAAAGCCTCCTATTCATCTCCTCTTATCCATGTGCAGGGGCTTCCAGGAAACTTTGTACTGCTCCATTCTCAAATGTGAATGGACAGCCGTAAGCCAGGAGCTATTGAGGAAGCCTGAAATATGAACTAGAAAGACCAAGATAAATAAGCTGAAAATAAAATCTCTAAAGAAACAGAAACAGTTCATGGACCGGAAGGAACTTTAAAAGAAAGAATCCAACAAGATACTGTATCTATTAATCATGAGCAGTGGGGTGAAAAGGGAGCAAATAGCAAAAAAGTCAGATGAACAAATACATATCTATACCTTACCTATATCTACGCGCACGCCGCCCCACACACACACACACACACACACACGTATATGTAATTAAAATCCAGTGGAAATGTTGAAATAGAAAATAAAGCGAGAAGGGAAAGAATCAGAACTTTTGTTAGAGAAAAGCTAGAGATGTTAAAATCCAGTCACTGAGCCGGTGGCGGCGGTGGCGCACACCTTTAGTCCCAGCACTCAGGCGGCAGAGGCAGGAGGATCTCCATGAGTTTGAGGCCAGCCTGGCCTCCAAAGCAAGTACCAGGATAGCCTGGGCTGTTACACAGAGAAACCCTGTCTTGAAAAATGAAAAATCAAAAAAAAAAAAAACAACAAAAAACAAAACAACAAAAGCAGTCAATGCAAGATGTCTGAATTGGACCAGTAAGGATCATTTGCACACCCAGTTAACAAGGTGTTGGGGATTGAACCCATGACTTCAGGAATGCTAGGCAAGTGCTCCACCAACTGACCATCTCCTTTTTTTTTTTTTTTTTAATTAATAAGTATTTCAGGGAGAAGGGAGAAAGCAGGAGAGGATTTTTTTTTTTTTTCGACAGAACTTCACAGACTGCAAAGATTTGTGTGTTGGGACTAACGGTTTGATAAATCCCCACCATAAAAAACAGACAGGATTTAGAGATTGTGGAATGCCTGGGAAGATGAGAAGACTCTACAATTCCAGACAAAGTGAAGCCACCTGTAAAAGAACACAAACCAAGGGCTGCAGGGGTGGCTCCGCGGTTAAGAGCACCGACTGCTTTTCCAGAGGTCCTGAGTTCGATTCCCAGCAACCACGTGAAAGGATTCACAACTAGGGATCTGATACCTCTGGCCTCCTTGGGCACCTACACTCCTGGGTACAGACACAGACACATATAAATATTAAAAAAGGAAGTATGAATCAGAAAACACCAGACTTCTCACTAGCAATGGAGCAATGTGGCCAAAGTTCTGAGGGGACTCTGGGCAGATGAGATTTTAAAAACACTCAAGAACTAAGACTGTTTGCTCCCCACAGGTCTTAGGAAGGTACTGGAACATCCGTTGCAGTTAAACAAAGGAGCAAACAAGAAAGAGGGAAACGGGCATTTGCCAGCTTGTAAATTAATGTTTAAATGAGTGGCCTGTAATGGTTAGCTAATTGTGTTTTCTCTTTGTTAGGCTTACGTATCTCTTTATTTTAGTTCTGTAGTATGAGTTTCTGGGTTTTTGTTTTGTTTTGTTCTTAACATTTTGAAAGTGATTGTCGGGGTTGGGGATGTAGCTCAGTGGTAGAGTGCTTTGCCTAGCAAGTCCCTGGGTTCTGTCTTCAGCTGTGGGGGCAGGGTGGGGTGCGGTGCGGTGAGGGGAGAGAAAGTGATTGTCTAGAGATAACCTCTTGAAGGTGGGGTAACAACATCCCTAGACCTTTTAAAGAAAGCAGTTCTCTGACAGAGGTGGTGGTGGTGGCAGCGGTGGCTGCTAGCTTTAATCCCAGCATTTGGGAAGGAGAGGCAGATGGATCTTTGTGAGTTCGAGGCCAGCCTGGTCTACAGGGAGAGTTTCAGGACAGCCAGGGCTACACAGAGAAACCTTGCCTGGAAAAACAAAACAAAATCAGTTCTTTGACAATCATTTTTCAGTGTCTTCTCTTATTATCATGCCATGACCTTGGGAGCAGGTTCTTCACTGATTGATAGCCTCTTTCACTATCTAAAGGGATCGACTTGGACAAATTTCCAAACAAGTTCCAGAGTCTGGCTTTCAGAGCAGTAGTACAAGCGTGCCTGCAGCTAATGAGGTAAAAACACACCAATCCCGAGAGGTTTCTAGAAGGGCTCTAAGTCTCAGCTGTCCGTCTGTCCTCCCGAGGGAGCAGGGCCAGTCTGCTCAGAGGTAGAGGAAGGATGAGATAAAGCCACTTTCTAGGGTGGGGCCAGGCAGAGGAGCCGGGGTCCTGGTGATACCACGGAGCTCCACGGCGACCAGAACCACCCACCCTGGGATTTCCTGTTAGACAAGAAAAACATACCCCTTTGTTGTTTAAGTTACTAATTGTTGCGTTTTCTGTCCTTTGAGGCAGATTCACTTTCAATCGAAATACCCTTACACTTACGAGCTGCTTCCTGGAACACAGGTGTTTTTAGATTCTGTGAAAAGTACCAAGTGAATTGAAGGCTAGAATGAGGGGGACCACCCTCTCCTCTCCCGTTTCCCCATCCGCCCATCATCCGCCCATAAACAGGAACCAACATCCTCTTGGAGGTTTGGAGGAAAGAAATTTTCAGAGGACTTTCTTGGTGCCCTGACATTGATTCCACGTTGTGGAAGCAGGTGGGACCCCGAGTGTGGGATGCTGGGAAACGGAAGGGAGCCTATGCTCAGCCTGTCCCTGGTGCTTTATGCAACGGACTTAACTTGAATTGCATGCTCTCTATGCGCCTGCATCCTCCAGGCCTCAGCTCCAGGCCGACGCAGCTCCTGCCCAGGGAGACCTTCAATAGTCCAGCTGTTGGGCTGGGTGGGTGGGTTATTTCAAAGCCGGGGAGCAGAATAGGAAGCCCATTTGGTTTGGGTCCTAGCCATATCCTCCGGTCCATCTGGCCCCCAAAGAAAGCTGACATTTGAATCCCTGTGTGTCTTCTGTGTCTGTTCTCCATTGGATCAAAACCTGGAGAAGTGGGGGGAGGGGTGTGACTAACCAGCACCCACGAAACCCAACCTCTGTTGAGAACTTAGCCACAGTAAAAAAAAATCTTGAGATTGAAAGTAAACACTAGTTTTGAAATGTTTGATGATTTTAAACTCCATTGTTCATGTGTCTTTTGATCTTACCATTAGCTATATTTAATTTTTTTTTCTTCCTGAGACAGGGTGTTTCTGTGTCACAGTCCTGGAACTCACTCTGTAGACCAGGCTGGCCTTAACTCACAGAGATCATCCCGTCTCTCCCTCCCGAGTGCTGGGATTAAAAGTGGGTGCCACCCACCACCTGGCTGATATATTTAATTTTTAATTTAAATTCTTTTTTTTTTTTTTTCTTTAAGACAGGGTTTCTCTGTGTAACCTTGGCTGTCCTGGAACTGATCTACCTGCTTCTGTCAGGATTAGAGAGGAACATCACCACTACTGATAATTTAAATTATTTTTAAGATAAGTGTCTGGGCTGAGAACTGTTAAATCCTCTTGTATTACTAACTTTCTCTGTGGCCTGACTTGTCCAGGCTTTTGTTTTACTTGTTATAAAACAAGGGCATCAGACTGCAGGAGTGAGAGGCGCCATGGCAAGCTGTGCTAGTCTTGTGTTCACTCAACGCCTGTTCTTGAGTGCCTGTATCGTTGAGTGCTGTGCTGGAGGCTGGTCATACAAGATTCTATAAAACCATGCTGATAGCTGGGCGTGATGCTGCACACTTGTAATCCCAGCACTCCACATGCAGAGGCAGGAGGATTGCTGTAAGTTTGAGAGTGCCTGAGATACATAGTGAGTACCAGTCCAACCAGTAAGAGCTTGTCTGAAAAACAAAACAAAACAAAACAACAATAACAATAACAATAACAATAACAAAAAAACCCCCAAAAAACCAACACATTTGGGGATAGCTTAGAGGCTGGAGTCCCCAGGAAGAAACAGACCACACAAGAACAATCATAGGCGTCTTATTCTCTTAGTCACTGTCACTGTAAAAGAGGAACAGTTGGATTGGACACACATTCCTCCTGGTTCTCACTCATCCACACTCATGGAAAACCTTGCTTGCTGCCCCAGCAACCACCCATGGAGGTGCCCGTCACTTAAGCAGCTGTGTTCCAGCCACTGTGCGTGGGAAAGAACAGAGAGCCTTCCAAAGGGAGGGGCTTCAGATTAAAAAAGAAAGAAAGAAAAGGAAGGAAAGGCTAAGCATTTTTTTAAAAGTTACAAATTAAGAACATGTTTGCTCAAAGTTAAGCAATAAAGAAAGTTTCCCCTTGCCACTCCCCACTCCATGCTCACTTGGAAAACAGCAATAATGGGTAGATGCATATTCTTTGATTAGCTATGGGAGGCAGGGATGGGGTCTACCTTGCCTGTGATGTATCCCCGGTGTATGTCAAACAAGCATTTGGTAACTGAATTAATAATTAAGTAATAATCATGAACGAAGCTCCTATGTGTTTATTTCAATATTAAAATTTGTTTTTGCGGGCTGGAGAGATAGCTCAGCAGTTAAGAGCACTGGCTCCTCTTCCAGAGGACCCGGGTTCAATTCCCACACCAACATGGCAACTCACAGTTGTCTGTAACTCCTGTTCCAGGGTATCTGACACCCTCATATAGACATGCATGCAAGAGAAACATCAATTTAAATAAAATAAATAAATCTTAAAAAAAAAAATGGGCTGGAGAGATGGCTCAGTGGTTAAGAGCACCAACTGCTCTTCCAGAGGTCCTGAGTTCAATTCCCAGCAACCACATGGTGGCTCACAACCACCTGTAATGGGATCTGGCGACCTCTTCTGGCCTGCAGGAACACATGCACTGTATACATAACAAATAAATAAATCTTAAAAAAAAAAAGAAAAGAAAAGAAATTTGTTTTTGCCACTCGGTGGTGGCGTATGCCTTTGATCCCAGCACTCGCCAGGCAGAACCAGGTGGATCTCTGTGAGTTCAAGGCCAGCCTGGTTTATAGAGTGAGATCCAGGAGAGGCACCAAAACTACACAGAGAAACCCTGTCTCGAAAAACAAAAACAAACAAAAAAATGTGTTTTTATTATTTTATGTGTGTATGTGGTGTGTAAGCTACATAGGTGCAGTACCCAAGGAGCCCAGGAAAAGGACATTGGAACTCCTGGAACTGGAGTTAGGCCACTGTGGGCAGTCTGATATTGGTGCTGGGAATTGAACTCAGGTCCTCTGGAAGAACATTAAACACTCTTAACAGCTGAGCCACATCTTTAGCCTTTATATATTTTAATATTATAAGAGGACAGTGGCAGATTAGGCTTAATGGTGCATAGTTTTAATCCCAGCACTTGAAAGGCCAAGGCAGGCAGGTATCTGTGAGTTCGAGACTGGCCCAGTCAACATAGTATGTTTCAGGACAGCCAGAACTACTAATGAGACGTTGTCTCAAACAAACAAAGAACAAAACAAAAAACCAAACAACAAAAATGAGGACAAAAACCAACCAACATCCCCAAGCACAGACAAAAAAAAAAAAAAAGACAAAGTGATGGATGTTTTTCTCTTTGTACCTTATTCTACTCCCCCCTCCATAAATCTATTATGGACATCTCTCTGTATGTTGTTTTAACTTAGTCATTCCTTTTGTTATGGGTTGTATTGGGTCAGTCACCCTTTAAAAGGTACATTAAAGTACCCAGTTCCTCATGCTGATGAGTGTGACCATATTTGGAAGAGGGTTTTAACCCATATGATGGAAGTCAAAGGAAGCCTGACTTTGGCAGCCCCTTGGTTTCTCTGGACTTGTCATTGTCTGAATGACAAAAAGTCCAACCCGTTGAATTTCTGTTGTTTTAAACCAATTAGTTGTGGCCCTTTGCCCTGGATAAGGAAGCCATTCTTTTGGTGTATTTGGTAGTTTCCAATTGTTGAGCTGTAATGATGACACCTGCTGCCATTTTTCTGTGCTGCGTGGGCTGTCTGGAGCAGCAGCCCTAGAATTTGTTCTTTTCTCCAGGAAGCCTCTGGAACAATCACAGACCAAAGCCTGAAGGCTTTATTTAGCCCTGGTATACCCTTGGCTGTGTTGCCAGCTAACACTCGGGACACCTGTGTCCTATTTGGGACGTGCCCTCGACTAAAGAAGTATTTGTTGCACATTTGAAATGCAAATTTCATGGGGCTTCTGGAGTTTTATTTGCCAAATCTGGCATCTCTAATTCTCCCACTGTATCAGAAGGAGCCTTGGGGACCTTCTTTGTGTTGGGGCTCTTTGTTTCCTGACTGCACAGGCTTGGAGAAGAGTCTCGGCTCCTCCATGCTCCTCTAGTTCCCTGACTGTGCAGTGGCACCAGCCTCCCCAGGACTCAGCCCATGTCAAGAGCACTCTACTCCTTACCTCTGCACCAGCATTTCTGTTCTGAGGACTCCAGGCCTGCGCACTCGCACCTCCACTGCTTTGCAAAGGTGGGTGGGAGAGGAGGGCAGTGCTTCCTAATCTTGCCTTGGTTTAAGAATTGATTGCCTGAGGGCTAGAGGTGCTACTCCATGAGGCTGGAGAGTGGGCTCAGTGGTTAAGAGCACTTGTCGAAAAGAACCAGGCTTCCCTCCTCTGGCACCAGGCATGCGTGTGGTGCACAGATGTACATGAAGGCAAAATACTCATACATGTAAAGTAATACTAAAAAGAAATTAGCTGGGCGGTGGTGGCACATGCCTTTCATCCCAGCACTCGGGAGGCAGAGGCAGGCGGATCTCTGTGAGTTCGAGGCCAGCCTGGGCTACAGAGTGAGTTCCAGGAAAGGTGCAAAGCTACACAGGGAAACCTTGTCTCGAAAAAACAACAACAACAAGAAAGAAAGAAAGAAAGAAAGAAAGAAAGAAAGAAAGAAAGAAAGAAAGAAAGAAGGAAGGAAGGAAGGAAGGAAGGAAGGAAGGAAGGAAGGAAGGAAAGAAAGAAATTAATTAATTCAAAAAATAGATGCTACTGCTGCACTCCCCGTGGGGTAGTGGCTCCCACTTATAATTCCTACACTTGGGATTCTTGGGATGCTGAAGTAGATGGATGGTAATGAATTTCAAGTCCAGTCTGGGTTACATAGTGATTTCAGCCTTCCCAGGAGCTCCAGAGTGAAACCCTGCCACAAAACAAAAACAAAAACAAAAACAAAAACACCCCAGAAAACCAAAAAACCCAAAACAAAACAATAACAACAAAAACTAAACAACAACAATAACAAAACAGAGGGAGGAAAAACAGATTCTTTTGATTGACATCAGTCATTTCCAGGATGGGGTCGCTGTCCTGTGACGCCCCAGGTCCTGTCTGCAAGGAACTGTGCTCTGACAGTTCTGCAGTCTCCGTGGGAACCTGGCAGGAGAGGTTTTGAAGCAAGGAGAGGGAGCTCCAGGAGAAGAGGGAGGCCAAGAGGCCAAGAGCCAAAAAGGAAGGGAGAGCCTGGTGGAGTTGAGCTGGAATGCAGAAAAGAGAACTGCGAACAGGCTGGAGGAAGCTGAGGCCACATCTGCTTGGGACTTGCTGGCTGATTTAGAATTCAGCCTAAAAAGCAACAAGAATGGCCTTGGAGCAAGGGACCAACTGAGTCCTTTTCAAAAGTGAGCCTGGGGTTGCCTCCTTTCTGTGACACTTGGCTTCTGCAATGTCACACTGCTCCCCATTCAACCCCCCCAATTCCTGAATCTGGCGAAAAGCCACGCATACAGGCAGATTCAGCAGGGCCTTTGTGTGAAGGGTGGTGAGTGCTGGACATTTAATGCTCTCTGTGGTGCAGGGAGGGGACCGTGCTTGGGAGGCACAGGCATTCAGGCCAGAGCTAGAACATTTCCATATTAGACAAGTAACTTCAGCAAATATTGTTTTTGTTATTGAGACGATGCTATAAATGTTAGGAGTATGTGGTAGGCATACCACACGTCCTCCTGTGAGCTCCCTCGAGTGTGGGCTGGACTTGCTTCCTAATGAATAAAACATGGCAGAAATGAGAGATGTCCTTTTGGAGATTAGGTCCTGGAAAACGGGGACTCTCATCTTGCCCTTACTCAACTCCCCACAGCCTTCGCCTTTATTTGCTGTGACAAAGCCAGCTGCCGCGTGAGGGCCATCCCACGGAGAGGCCAGCGTGCCAAAGGCATGAGGTGGTGAGAAGATGGAGCCATCAATCCAACATCCCACAAGGAGCTGGATCTTGCCAACAACCATGTGTGAGATCTTGGAGGTGGATCCTTCCATGGCAGAGCTAAGGGACACCATGACTTCAGCTTTCAGACATTACACCTGCATCTGTCACCTACAGAAACTGAGATGACAGATGTGCTTGTTTAGGACACTAACCTTTGGGGTATTTAGTTCCATAGCAACAGGCAACTAATGCAAATACGATTTGGGAAAGGCCAGCCATACCTGTTCCATTGCCCCATGCACATTTCTTCCTCTTCTTCTTCTTCTTCTTCTTCTTCTTCTTCTTCTTCTTCTTCTTCTTCTTCTTCTTCTCCTCCTCCTCCTCCTCCTCCTCCTCCTCCTCCTCCTCCTTCTTCTCCTCCTCCTTCTTCTTTTTTACATTTTTTTATTCTTTTGTTTGTTTGTTTTTTGAGACAGGGTTTCTCCGGGTAGTTCTGGTGCCTGTCCTGGTCCTGGACCTTGCTCTGTAGACCAGGCTGGCCTTGAACACACAGAGATCTGTCTGGCTCTGCCTCCCAAGTGCTGAGATCAAAGGCGTGTGCCACCACTACCTGGACTTTTTTTTTTTGAATATTGTGTATGTTGTGGAGGCCAGAGACAGCAATTCAGGATTGCTGTCTTGTGGTTGGAAGGTAAGTAGGTAAGTGATTCTGGACTGAGAAATCCCCATAGCCCCTTGCATATACATTGTCATAAGTTGAAGCCATGGTGGGGGCAATGATGTGGAAGTCTTTGCTTACCAGTTATCATTAAAGGGGTAGGGTAACAATTAGACATCTCGGTTCATGATCTGTTTCTGGTGCTCTCAGGCTGCCATCAATAAATAGAAAATGTGCGTATCGGGCTAGCAAGATGGGTCGGCAGGCAAAAGCGCAGGCTGGAACCTGAGTTTGCTCCCTGGGACCCACAGTGGGAGAACAGACTCCCAAAAGTTGTCCTCTGATCTCAATATTGGTATGGTGGCACGCATGTGTCTGCAATCACTCACGAATATCACACACACACACACACACACAC
Source organism: Onychomys torridus (assembly GCF_903995425.1). Lineage (NCBI taxonomy): Eukaryota > Metazoa > Chordata > Mammalia > Rodentia > Cricetidae > Onychomys > Onychomys torridus. Next base: position 87,221,986 of record NC_050450.1, read on the forward strand.
ACACACACACACACACACACATGCATAATAAATAAAACATCAAAAAAGAAACTACCTGTTATCTTAACTAAACTTTACATGAACAGCTAGATTGCTGTTGGAAGGTGAAAGCCATTGATAATCAATAATCAAACTACCCTGGGAGAACTCCATGCCTTACCAGGACCCACGGCCCTGGAAATCCAAAAGTCAAGAATGATTTAGGTTGTTGTCCTTGTTTCCAGTTTCTCTCCCATTTCCTCGGAGCACGGGGGATTAGAGTCTATCTTGGACACCAGCAGAGAAGCCCCCTCCCCCACAAGCATAGTTGGTTGACTAGCTGGTTAGGTGGGAGGGCCAGGATTAGATGTATAGCAGGAATGTTAGCTCATTCCCGGCAGCTCCACAGCTGTGGTTTCCCGGGCTTGATTGCCCATTGTGTTGAAGCTCCAGTTTTGGAAACCACTTCCCTGTTTTGGTTCCCAGCTTTTGACCTTTAAAGAAAGACTTCCATGCATGCATTTATGCAGATTACTGCTTGGCTTCCATTGGAATTGTTTCCTTGGGATAAATTCCCAGGAATGAGCTGATTGGGTCAGAAGGGGTGGGTTGGGGGTGGGGTGTGGGTGGGGTGGGGGTGGGGTGGCGGAGAAGAGTTCTATGCCCCTTGCTAGGAATTGCTTTATTGCTTTCTAACAACATCTGAGCAGCTCGACAGCAATGGTTTACACACTGTGAGGGGTCAGCTTCAGGGCAACAAGCTATTCACACCCAGAAAACCAACTCCCAGGTCCTTCACGACTACCCAAGAAGAAGACGGAAGTGGGGTTCACTGCACAGAATTCTGGACTGGACCGTAGGATGTCAGAAAGTCTAAGCCCCAGGGAACAGAATGAATCATGTCCAGCTTGAGCTGTCAGTAACAGGTCTTGAGTTCGAATTACTCTTTCTCCTGAGGCAGGGTCTTAGGTAGCCCAGTATGGCCTCGACTAATAACTGATAGTAACCTGATCCTGCTGCCTCCATCTCCCGAGTGCTGGAATTACAGCCATGTGTCACCTCCCCTGGTCCGTTCTGAGTTAGAATTCTGACTTTGCCTCTGAGCATTCCCAGGCAAGTTACTTTAACTGTTGGAGACATTATTTTTTTTCTTTGTATCTCTAAGGCAGAAACTATAGTGATTCTGACCCCCATAAACATGAGTGAAGGGGCCAGAGAATCGGATCAGCAGTTCAGAGCATTCTTAACTCCTGCACAGGGCCCAGGTTTTTTCCCCAGCACACACATGGCTCACAACAGTCTATAACTCCAATGCAAGGGATCTGACACACCCTTCTGATGTCTGAGGGCACTAGACACGAATGTAGTGCACACTCAGGCAAAAACACCCCTATGGGCCAGGTGGTGGTGGCACTCTCCTTTAATCCCAGCAGTTGAGAGGTAGAGGTAGGCAGATCTCTGTGAGTTCAGGGCCAGCCTGGTCTACATAGTGAGTTCCAGGACAACCAGGACTATTGCACAGGAAAACCTGTCTTGAAACAAAAAAACAAAACAAAACAAAAACAACCATAACAGAACACCCCTACACGTAAAATAATAAATCTACAAAAAGATTTAAAAAGTGACTGGGAAACTACTGAAGTATTAATGTAGAGAAAATGACGGGAACAGGCGGTAAATGTCTGTCAGGATGCAGTGATTCATTTGCACCACATTGTGACTCAGCCTCAGTTTCCATCTCAGCCCCATGTGCCTCCTCTTCTGAAGTTTCCACAAGAGACACCCTCCCCCCCATCTCACGTTCTCCGTACCTCTTTGAGGCCAAACAGTAATCTTGGTGTTGTGATCTTGAGTCTGATAGTCTTTGGTGCCCCCTTGTGGACAGCTTTCATAGCCTCTCAGCTAAAGGTGTGTGTGTGTGTGTGTGTGTGTGTGTGTGTGTGTGTGTGTGTGTGTGATTTAGGGTGGGATAAAAAGATGCATGTGGACTCCAGATACAATAAAAAGTAGGGACTCCCCCCCATCTTCCTTGTTGGCTAAGAAAGGACAGCTCTCTAGACTCTCTAGACTTTCCTGTATTTATAGAATGGGAGCTGTGTGCTATGGGTGCATTCACATGTGTGCACGGGTGCACGCACACCTGATATCACTCTTCCTGTCTTGGAGAGCTCATGGGAATTGTTGATCAAGACCACTGTTACAATTTACTTCTGCTCCTTCAGATGGACGTTTTATTCCACAGACCATCCATTAAGTGCCCTCTGTGCACCTCTGAGAGGTAACAGTGACCAAGACAGAACTATCTCTGCCCTTCACTGTCAGATGAGACAGACAGCTGAGGACATCACTGCAACCCAGGGCCTTGTGGACTGCAGGGAAGCTGCCTGGTGGAGAAGACTGGGCTGATCCATGACGATGTGGATACCTTGGCTCCTCCCCAGCTGTGGGGCAGAGGCGCTGTATGGAGAGTGCTCAGTAAGGTTTTAGAAGGAAGGAAGTCCGGCCCTTCCTGAATTTCTCCTGGGGTGAGCCAGAGCCTTTGCCTATGATACCCACATTTCTATGGACTTTCATGTTTTCTGATCTTTATTCACTCATCCTGAGGAATCCTTTTTCTTCCCTCCTTCAGTCATGCTCCACCCACTCCCCTGAAGAAATGGAAAGCAGATTGTGTGGCTTAAGCAAGAAAACACTGGCATGCTCTCACAGGCCATGGATATATGTTTCTGGATTCTCACCCCTGCCCTGCTGGGAACCTCCAGCTGCCCAGGCCAGAAGTGACATGATCAAAAGGGTGAGGAGCTGAATGGTGGCCTTTCAGGGGTCACAGTGGGGAGGTCACTGGGCTTGTTAGACCTTGTTTCTAGTTCAGCAACGTGCACGCTCGCCTGACCTCGGCGGTGATAAGGTAGGCATATGAGAGGTGCCCTCGGCTCTGAAGAGGACCCAGGAAGCTCCTACAGAAAAGAAACTGAAAGGCAGCTACAATGAAGCTGTTGAATGCAGATCCGACACTTGTTCTGCAGGGGTGAAGGTGTGACCAGAACACTGACTTGCCCTTTCGATTGACAATAGTTGGCCGGGAGGTGTGTGGGGGTGTCAGTTATGTGTCAAAGGCCTGTGGGTGACTCTGCACTCGGTGATAATCGGAAAGCAATTTATTCACTGAGTGACTTTGGCCAAATGACCTAACTTTTCATTGTGACTTTTTTTTCTCCATATGGATGAAAAGTCTACCACTAAGCATTTGTAGTGTCTTTCTGTCTGCCTGCCTGCCTGTCTTCCTTTCTTTCAGATTTTAAAATAGAATTTTGCTGTTACTGAGGCTGGCCTTGAATTCACTCTGCAGCCCAGGTTGTTCTTGAACTTGTGATTGTCCTCAGGTTCCTGTGGAGGTACTCTGGGGACGGACTGACACAGGAAATGTGGAAGGTGTTTATCTGCAGGACGAGGTCATTGCTCTGATGGTGAGGCCCGTGTTGCCCAAGCATGAGAATCCACATGTAAAAAGCCAGGGTCCTCCCCTGTAATCTCAGTTTGGGGGAGGCAGGAAGGAGGCTCTCTGGGGTTGCTTGCCTCTGCCAGGCTAGCTGAATCAGTTCAGGGAGAGACCCTGTCTCAAAAACTAAGGTGGAGAGTGGTTGAGGAAGACACTCAATATTAATTGGGCTTACACACATGCACACATATAGGCAGCCACATAGGTGCACCCAGGTACATACACGCACACAGAGACAGACAGAGATAGCAGACAGACACACAGACACAGACAGAGATACAGACAGACAGACACCACACACACACACACACACACACACACACACACACACACACACACAGTTCCTAGCACTCAAGGAAGCACTCCCAAAGTTGGTAGCAGTTTGTATTAGTCTGGATAGGCTAACTGGTATAACAAACAGGCCCAAGAATTACTAATTGCTTAGGGACAATAGAGTGCTTCTTGTCCTATTTTGCTCTAAGGAAATGCCAGGCTAGGCAGTGGAGCTGCTCAGAGACCAGCTCGAGCTGACAGTCTGCCACCTTCACTGGTGGCTCCCAAGATGATGTTGGCCACGGGTGTCTGGCTAGTGGACCAGGAAGAGAGAATGAAGGCGTGCCAGCTTTGGCCCAGATGGGACACCACTGCTCACATCCCCTGGGTGGAAACTGATCATGTGGCTCCATCTTAATGTCATGGAGGCTTGGGAGATGATACGACCTTTGGCTGGGCACTGCATTCCCAGTGTCAACCGTAGACACTGTGAAGGGAAGCAGGAGTCTGCAGGAGACGAGGATGCCTACTTCCATTACCATTGCTACTTCCTTCCAGGGCAAACTGTCACAGCCCTGGGTGGCGGGCATGTGTGAATGTGGGTACAGGGGGGCCAATTCTAGAATAGGTGTGGGGGAGATGTATTCTGGTTGGGGATCAGGCAGTGCTGCTCAGGATGGTGGAGTGCAGGGGTTGGGGGAGGGTCCTTAGAGTCAGAATTTCCACTGGGTGACACAGCAGCTAGCAGGGAGGACATAGGTCATGGGGGTCACAGGACTCTAGTGACCAGCCAGGAGGCAGGAATGCGCAGGCCTGGAGAGTTTGTGGGGTGGAGAGGTGTGTTGGGGGCCCACCAGGAAGGCCTGGAATGTCAAGATAAGGGCATGGAAATTGGGAGTCATGCCTGCTCTTCGTGTAGTGTGGTCCAGGAGAGCGGGTGGTTATGGGAGGAAGAAACAAGAGATGGGAGAGGGGTCTGTGAGGACCAAGAAGGAGACATGAGAGAAGGGTGGGAGAGTCAAGCAGAGGAGGAGGAGGAGGGACAGGATGGGGCTTTGACCCGACCTGGTGCCCATCTTTCCCTCCTGGGCTCCCTAAGCAGCCACCTAGCAGGCCCCTTCCAGCAGGGTTGTGGGTTTGGGGCCCAGCTCTCTGCAGCCAGTCCGCCCTGCACGCAGAGAGAGGCCTTATCTCCCTCTGCTTTGTTCTCCCTCCAGGAAGGAAGTGGCTCCAGTGCCCGTGGGTGGGACATTCCTTGGCTTTGCTTACTGTTCCCAGATTTCTCAGGATTCCTGGTGACAGAGCTGGCATCTCTCACCAGCCTTGGAGAGGGCCAGAATCCTTCTCAGGAACACTCTGAACCCCAGGAAGCCAGAGTTTTCTTCTCAGCTACCCCAGATCTCCACCTCCAGTGGGGGAAGCCTGGGCTGGAAAACACACTGAGGGCTCAGCAGCTGGGGACTGGGGTGTCGTGACTGAGAACCCACAAACTCCAAGGAGTACCACCACCAAGGCACATACCTGCAGGGAACGGAGGAACGAAGGGAAATTTGCCATAAAACGTGGCTTGTGGGAATTGACATTTGTGTTGGATTGTGACGCACACAATTCTAACAGATGACGTTTGTAGGTTTCCGATGGCTGGGGTGGTAGGAAGAAATTGGGAGAAGAAATTGGAAAGTAAGGAAGACACGGACTTCCTATGGGAACATGAATTGGTGCAGATTTTAGCTGCTTAGATAAGAAGTTAAGGGGACCCTGCGGTGTTGGGGTAGCGGGTCCAGCGGAGGAGGAGGGAGAGGAGGAGGAGGAGGAGGAGGAGGAGGAGGAGGAGGAGGAGGAGAGCTTGTATAGAGGGGCCTGTGCTTCACTGGGCAGGCCGTCAAGCGTCTCAAGGCTTCTGAGCATATGCTGCGTCAGGGTCTCCTCTTTATTTAGCATACTTCTCCCAGCTGCCTTGACTCTGACAGGAGATCCTTTAGACTTAAGGGTAGTCCCTAAGGACACTTCCCATATCTGCACAGGCCACTAAGAGGCCAGAGGACTGGAGGACAGGAAGGTTCTGCTCTGGTCTCAAGAATCAGTTCAGGTTCACCTTAAAGGCTTGTGGTCCTGGGAGGTATCAGGCGAAGGCAGAAAGAGAACCAGGGAGCCTGGGGCTTGCCCTGCTTCACTGGCTGGGACCTGGGCACGTCAGTAAGCACTCTGGGCCTTGGTTTCCTCAGCGTGACAGAGGCTAGCAGCACTGTCTGCTAATGGTAGAATGAGGTCACTGCCTTGGCCTACTCACAGTTGTGCTTAATAAATGTTAGTTTCCCCCAAATTGGGATTGACGTGGGTGGGGAAGCAGGGAGGGTCAGTGATGCATGCTGCTGATAGCTCAGCTGAGGCGGTGTTGGGGAGGCAACTTGGATCCCTCAAACCTGGCCCAGTACTGTCTGAGAAGGAATACTGGTCCTTCTCAGGCCTCGCTAGCTCCCTTCCTGCCCCTTTGCCCTGATATGAGGAGGGGCGCTCTAGGCCTCAGAGTCCGTGCACTGTCGTGTTGTCTCTTCAGGTGCCGCACCCTCAACCTGGCAGGAGTTAGCTGGCTCTCGAGGCTGTGGGCCTCTGGGAGAGATGGGCTTGGCACCGGATAGCAAGGGAAGCCGGGAGAAGGGCCTCAAGCCCAGGCTGGCCCAGCACAGGGGCAGGAATCCAGGCCATCAGCAGGTGCTCCCCGCCTAATTTACCATCCCCCCTTCTTCATTAGCTTTCCTGGTACTACAGTGGACAGGAGCTGGTAGGAGAAAGCTCACTTGCCAAAGTACATGAGAAGCGGGTGTCCGGAGAGGGGGTGGGGGCAGGCTGGCTCCTCTGCTGTTCTTAAAAGGGGCCTGAACAGACTCTTGGCCTCCTGTCTCCAGACTTGGCAGGTAGCAATGGCACCAGACCCATCTTGGTTCTAAATCTGGCCCTGCATCTCATGGGCTGGGTGACGCTGTGTGTGGTACTAATTTCTTTCAGCCTCGATTTCTTCCAGCTCAGTTTCCTTGGCTGTAAAATGGGAATAATGTCATCAGTGTTGTGAGGATTAAATTGCTAATAGCTGCATAGTTGAGTGAACAGAGTGACCCACACAAATCAGGAGCCTCTGAAACATCGGTTACCCGCCCTCCTCTGTTCCCCCATCCCTTCTGCTTCTCATCCTCCCTCCCTCCCTCCCTCCCTCCCTCCCTCCCTCCCTCCCTCCCTCCTCTTTCCGTCCTGTCAGAGCTCTGAAATGGGAGACCTGTTGGCAGGGAGAGGCAGCCCCTTCCTTATAGAACCCCTCTGGACCCCAGGCCGGGAGACTGAGGCACAGTAGTGACTTGACTTCGGGGTGCAGATTTCAGTCTGGAGAAGATATCCACTATAGTACAGACCACCTCTGGGGACACTCTTTGTAACCCTTGTCTTGGGGCCTCAGTGAGACTGGGACAAGCCGGTTGGCCAGCCGGAATAGGAAGAAGGATGGAAACTAGCCGGCCTGGGCTTTTCCTTCCCCAGGACTAGTGTCTTCTATCAAAACTCAATAGTCTGGATAGCCCAGTTCACTCTGCCAGCCAGTTTAGAAGGAGCCAGGAGCTAATTCACACTCAATTGTTAATAGCAATAAATGAATCAATGATAGTCACTCCCAGGGGTGTTGATGGCTGTTAATGACTTTCAGGTTCTGCCAGCTGCTTTCAGAACAGCTCAATTCCCTTGAGCTACATCTGTCTTGGGCTCAGTCAGTGTTCAGCGCTCTCGGCACTTGCTTCAAGTGCAGAAAGATTTCAAGAATGCTGCCTCTCCAAGAGTGGAGGGCCCACACAGGTGGGCCTAGAGCACTAATAACCAGGGTACACAAGCCAAGGGGCGGGGCTGGGGCAGGAGCAGGTAACGCTGGTGCCAGTGAGGTAGCGGTGGGAGGCAGGGTAGAGCGTGGAGCCGCTCTGTCCATGGGGTGGGCTGTTGCTCGCTCCTCTTCAACAGAGGTGACATCAACATGGGTGACGTACGTTATGTCTGTCTCATCAGACTCTGGACACTTCAGATGCTTTTGGCGGGAGACTGGGTCAAGTAGGTTACAGCCTCCCTTGGGCATAGCTGGCCAGTCCTTGGGGCAGGACATTGCTCTTAGGAACACAGGCCTGAGTTGAGCTCAGTAGTGGGGCCCAGCAGTGAGTTTCAATTTTATTGGGCGAGGAAGGACCTGGGGGTTGTGTTAAGATGCAAGTTCTGGGGCTGGAGAGATGGCTCAGAGGTTAAGAGCACTGGCTGCTCTCCCAGAAGTCCTGAGTTCAATTCCCAGCAACCACATGGTGGCTCACAACCATCTGTAATGAGATCAGGTGTCCTCTTCTGTATACATAATAAATAAATAAATCTTAAAAGAAAAAAAAAGCTGCCAGTTCTGATCCTATGTGTGTGGAACCTGCGGCCTGCACTGTGTATAAGTTCCCAGATGATGGGGTCCCCAGAAACTAGTGGAAATGGCTGCCCAGCTAAGGAAAAGATGCTGCCCTGCCCCGAGTCCCTTCCAGCCTTTCTCTGGAGGCCTTCTCTTTCCTTTCTTTCTCTGCCTCCCTGGATGTGGACCTTCCCCTGGTCACTGGCTGTGGAGTTATGAGGACTGTGGCTGCCCTGCCCTTGGTAGCAGGGGCTGAGTGGGAAATGTGGAGAGGGCTAGTGACACCGGTGGGGGGGGGGGAGAGGGTGAGGACTGGGAGAGGGAACAGAGGACTATGGGCAGGACACTTTCCTCACTGTGACCTCAGAGGTCCCCCCTGGCTCTGACATGGTAGGTCAGGGATGAGTTCATTCACTCACTGCTGCTCTAACATATGCGGGCCAGTAGAGGAAGACAGTTAATCTTTAATGGTGGTCAATCATAAGATGAGTCTCCAGCCATTGAGAACTTCCTGTGAATGCCTCACTGCTTCTCCATGGCAGAATCTGGCCCCAGTGTGTGTTTGAGGCTGGAGAAACCCTGCATCTGGAGAGTTTGGGCATGGGAGATATTGGACACCTTTCTCTCTCTCAGACCCTTAGACAGTGATGAGACATTTATTAATTCTTTTCTTGGTCCCAGAGCTTACTTTGTTGCTAGACATGCCAGCTAGGGTACACCGTAACTGTGACGCCTCTGGCCAACCGCAGGTAAACATTTAACTTTGTACCTAAGAAGCAAGCTTCCCTCTCAGGGCTGGGTTCCTGTCAAGAAGAGAAAGTTTCCATCGAGTTGTGTGTGTGTGTGTGTAGCACCCACATGCTGGCGGAGGGACTCTTATCTTTTCCTTTTTGCAGAAAATGAGGTCAGTGGTTTCGCAGCTGTCATTGACCTCAAGGTATGGGAGGGAGGTGGCTCCTGCTGCTGTGGCCTGAGGGTCCCCAGAAACTATTGGAAATGGCTGCCCAGCTAAGGAAAAGATGCTGCCCTGCCCCGCATCCCTTCTAGCCTTTCTCTGGAAGGCTTCTCTCTCTCTCTCTCTCTCTCTCTCTCTCTCTCTCTCTCTCTCTCTCTGTTTTTTTCGAGACAGGGTTTCTCTGTGTAGCTTTGCGCCTTTCCTGAAACTCACTCTGTAGCCCAGGCTGGCCTCAAACTCACAGAGATCCGCCTGCTTCTGCCTCCTGAGTGCTGAAATTAAAGGCGTGTGCCACCACTGCCCTGCTTTTTCTCTCCTTTCTTTCTCTGCCTTCCTGTGTGTGGACCTTCCCCTGGTCACTGGCTGTGGAATCATGAGGACTGTGGCTGCCCTGCCCTGTGGTAGCAGGGGCTGAGTGGGAAGTGTGGCGAGGGCTAGTGAAGTAGGGGTAGGACCTTCCCTATGACGATGACGGCCGTGGCAAGGGTTCTGACCTTCTGATCACTTTCACACTTGTGTCTTTACCTTGCCCACAACACAAAGCAAGGAGAGGTGAAGAACAGAGGTCACAGGCGGTGTTAGCATGTGTGGCTGATGCTGAGGACAGTGGAAAGCTACTTCAAAGCATCCCAAGTCTCTCCGGGGCCTCAGACTCTCCTTTTGGACCCCTAAGGGCCCCTGGAATACCACCTCAGACACGGAAGGGGAATTGGTGATATGAATTCACAACATGCCCCCATAGTTGAGCATGCCTGGAGGACCTAGACACTTCTGCCTAGCCATTTCCAGGTCAAAACATCTCACATGACCATGACCCTGTGGCTTTGTGTGGTTGCTTAAAGCACGTAGCGCAACCATGTGATCTATGTGCATGCGTGGAGTAGCCACATGAGCCGGTGTGCACAGGTGTGGTCCAGTCTTTCTTTCTTTTTCTTTTTTTTTTTTTTTTTGAGCTGAGGATCGAACCCAGGGCCTTGCGCTTGCTAGGCAAGCACTCTACCACTGAGCTAAATTCCCAATCCCAGCCCAGCCTTTATAAGCCGGTGCCATATTCCCCGGCTTCTCTTTCCTGATACATGTGTGTTTTCCGCAGGCCTGTTCACATCTGTCTGTATCTTTCCTATCTTAATAAAATTCTTGTTAGTGGATTTTGTCGTGTTTCGTGACATTTCCTTTCAGGGTAACAGTGCCGCCAAATAACTAACAATTGCACCTACTGCTCTTGGTGGTAGCAAAGGCATCTCTAGTAGCACAATGTTGGACCTGGAACCAGAATGACCTAAGCTGGATCTTTTGGGTCTGGGTCTGTCACAGATGTCATGGTGACCCTTGTCGTCTCAGAACTGGATGATGCATGGACCTGCTTCCTAGGCCTAAGCTGAGTGCTGTGGGGGCAGGGTTGAACACTCTGTGGCTCTGGCAGCCCTCCATTCTCTCCCTACCCTGTTCTTAAAAAGGACATCGACAGCTGGGGGGGGGGGGGCGCACGCCTTTAATCCCAGCACTCGGGAGGCAGAGGCAGTCAGGTCTCTGTGAGTTCGAGGACAGCCTGGTCTACAGAGTGAGTTCCAGGACAGCCAGGACTATTATATAGAGAAACCCTGTTTCAAAAAACTGGGGAGGAAAAGAAGGTACATGGCCTCATCCATTGTCCACCCCCCCTACCCCCACCCTCTGGTTCTGCTTTTGCTTCCAAGCTGTTTCTCAGAGCTCAGACAATGGAGGCTGCTGATCTGATGGAACCCTCACCCCATCCAGCTGCTGAGGGCCTCCTTGCAATACCGCCCGCTCAGCCCCCAGCCAAGCCAGAAATCATCTGTTAGCCATCCAGAGCGCTGGCTGGATTGCTAGATGAGACCCTCCCACTTCTTCCTGGAAGTGAGCCCCCTGGCCCTCTACTCCCCGCCTCCCCCCTCCCCAGTTCTCTCTCAGGGAGGTTCAAGGGTAGTCTATGGGCTCTCTGGGTACCTCCTGGGTAGCCCCTTGCAGAGAGGAGGCAGGGCTTGGTGCCAAGGACCTCCTTCTGGGAGGTGAGTCTGGGCATGACTTCTCCAGGTCAGCTCAGTGGCCTGTGCTGGACACGGTCCAGAGAGTAGCCAAAGTAGCTAGCTGTGAGGTGATGAGGGTTGACACTGTACAGACCCTGCTGGAAATTACAGAGCACTGGGTAGGGAAAACAAACTGGGGTTTCAGTTCCCATGGAAACAGCATCTATTTGCATAGGTCCCTGCGTCAGAGCCTTGGACTCTGTTGTGTATGTGTGTGTGGGTGTGTGGGTGTGGGTGGGTGGGGGTGTTAGACCTTGGGGGCAAGGTCATCAGCTTACTGTCCAAGACAGTTCCAGCACAGCCTAAAAACAACAATTAAAAAAAGTCCCCTGTCTTTCATCCATGACAAAGAGGTCTCATACAAGGGCCTTTTGGCCTAGGTGTGTCTTTGTAGCAGAAGTGGGTTTTTTTTGTTGTTTGTTTGTTTTCGAGACAGGGTTTCTCTGTGTAGTTTTGATGCCTGTCCTGGATCTCGATCTGTAGCTCAGGCTGGCCTCGAACCCACAGAGATCCTCCTGGCTCTGCCTCCCGAGTGCTGGGATCAAAGGCGTGTGCCACCGCCGCCGCCACCACCGCCGCCGCCGCCACCACCACCCAGCTTTTTTTTTTTTTTTAATTTTAAATTTATAACTTAATATATAGAGGATGTAAGAAGACCCCAAATTCACCATTCTTACAGTTCTTAAACAAAGTGATGGTTTTACTTATTGACTTTGAAGCCTCCAGTGTATCAGTCACTGGGCTCTGAACTAGTCAGGAGTTGTTCTGTACTTGCTGAGTGTGGAAGGCACTGGACTTAGAAGGTGGCTCCTGGGTGGAGAGTGTCAAAGCACAGGCAGTCAGCGACACCACCTCCCCTCCTGACTGTCAAGGGGGCCAAGGTCTACATCTTACAGGGCAAAGAACAGCCCCTAAGCTGCCGAGGGAACTACCCGGTGGGCAGGGGAATTAAACTGGTTATGGTTTGCAGCCTACCCATCCCTGCTTTCTCCACCATCACGTGTGTTGCTAAGAGCTCTTCCCTCACTGCTCAGTCTCACAGAGCCTTTCAAGCACCGTGCCGATTCTCAAACAGGGAAACCAGAGCTGAGGATGTGCTTGTCAGGGCCAAACGGATGATAAATGAGGAAACCAGGATGCAGATTGGAGCCTAAAGCGCTCTCTCTTTCTCTGCTTCTTCCTCCCTGTCAAGGGGGCACCTGGTGACCATTCCTCCCACCCTGGCCGGCCTCCAGCCAGCCTGCTGCTGTTCCCCTTCCTCCCCTCAAATGGGAAGCAGCTGTGCTGGCGGGTGGGGGTGGACACCACTGTGCTGTATCTGGCTACTGTGTATCCGAGAGGTTGTGTATCTGAAAAACCACAGGCGCCAACTCTGATGTTCAGCAGTCATTGCATTCCTCAGTGGCTCAGGTTCCTTCTCAGCAAGTCCACAGGGGTGCCATGCAGAAGTCAGAGTGACCTATGCCCTCCCCATTTAAGAACTCTGGTGGGATCTGGTTTCCTGGGCCTGGAAGATGGCCCAGTGGGTAAAGGTGCTTTGCCTTGGGTTTCCTGTTGGTGGCCACTCAGGTGGTCTTTTGTCCTTCTGTGGGTGACCGGAAGTTTGTGTTTGCTTGTTTGCTAGCTTGAATTGATTGAAACGATTAGTCTCATGTAGCCCAGTCTGGCCTCGAACTCACTGCCAAGTCGAGAATGATCTTGAACTCCTGATCCCCCAGCCTTCATTTCTCAAGTGATTGGGGTTATAGGCCTTTAAGCACTGCACTAAATTCATGTGGAGCTCATGCATGCTATGCAAGCATTCCGCTAATTGAGCAACACTTCCCTGTCTTTTGTTTGAATTTTTTTGAGACAGGGTCTTGATCTGTAGCCCAGGTGAGCCTAGAATTCCATCCTCCTCCCTCGGCCCCCTGAGTGTGGTGGGGTTACAGATATGCACCATCACAGTGGGCTGAACTAAGTTGTTTTTCTGGGTCACTCTTTGAGCATCTGGTATCGCCTCACAGAATGGAGGGGCTTCGGGGGTGGGGAGGAAAGGGCAGTCTGGAACTGTTTCTTACAGGCAAGATTAGGGTTGCGGGTAGAGAGCAAGGGGAGAAAATACTGGAGGCCTTGGGGCCTGTTTGGCTTGTGGCTGGAGCTATGGGATCAAAAGACACTCAGGAACGTTGAAAGTCCCGGAAGGGAGGGTGGGCCTTGAACCGTGTCCACTTCCCAGGTTTGCATCTGGCTGGGAAATGATAGTGAGATGGCAGGAGACAAGAAATAAACACAGTTTGAAGGGCTGCTGTTAATGAGGGTCTGGGGTTTCTGAAGCAGGAATCAGATTGCAAGGCCCGGCAAGAAGGCAAGCTGTTGAGTGCTGGGAGAGCCCAGGAGACACATCCATACACACCACACAACCCTGCAACGTAGACAATGTTTTCTCATTCCGTGGAGAGCGAGACTGCGGCCAGGCAAGTTCAGTGGTGTGTCCAAGGCCACCTAGTTAGTAAGGGGGGGGCCTTGCCCCCACCTCTTGGAAAGGGGTTGGGTGTGCGTGTAAGAGAGGACGGGAGCTCTGACTTGTGTGGGTTCAAGACCTCCTAGGCTCTTACAGACCCTAGACGCAGGCTGTGGTTAGGAGACTGTCCTCACGCTGTTTTGGCTACTCTTCTTCCCCTCCTCCCAGGGGTTCCAACACTCCCCGACCTCTCCTCCTCCTTAGTCTCAGCTGGAGGGTAAGTGGAGGCCAGCTGTAACTGCTGAGGTCACAGTAAAGGAGATTAACCCCTTCCTTCCCACGCCACCCCCATGCCTTGATCTGTCATTGCCAGGGCTAAGTCAACCCAGTCATGTCAACGGGCTGCAGTTGAGGTCAAGTGGGTGTCCACATCCCTTCTGGGGAACGGTCTGTGCACTGCAGTGCACGTACCCAGACAGGTGAGGCCCTACAGTGGTGGTGTGTATGGGGTGTACAGGTTTGTTGTTGGTGTGTGCATTGGATGCATTTTTGCCTATCAGTGTTTGTATGATTTTTATTTAATTAATTTATTTATTTTTATTTTATTTATTTGGTTTTTCGAGACAGGGTTTCTCTCTGTAGCTTTGGAGCCTGTCCTTGAACTCACTCTGTAGACCAGGCTGGCCTTGAACTCACAGAGATCCACCTGTCTCTGCCTCCCGAGTGCTGGGATTACAGGTGTGCGCCACCACCACCCAGCTATGGCTTTTAAACATACTACACATGTGAATACTTATGAATAGATACTAGCAAGTTTGGCTCTGTAACTTGAAGGACAAAGTACAAAATACCCATGTTCAGCTCCTTGCTTAAGAAACATTGAAAACTTTAGAGCTGGAGAGATGGCTTAGTGGTTAAGAGCACTGGTTGCTCTTTCAGAGGACACAAGTTCGATTCCCAGCACCCACATGGCAGCCCACAATTGTAACTCCAGTTCCAGGGGATCGAATCTGGAAGTCTCAGGGCACATAGACATACATGCAGGCATAACATGCGCAAAATAAAATAAAAATCTAGAACATTATTTTAAAATACTGAACATTTTAGCTGGGTAGTGGTAGTGCTCACTGTTAATCCCATCACTCGGAAGGTAGAGGCAGATGGATCTCTGTGAGTTCAAGGCCAGCCTGGTCTACAGATAAGAGTTCCAGGACAGCCAAGGCCACACAGAGAAACCCTGTCTCGAAAAACAAAACAAAACAAAATAAAACAAAAGCCAACCAACCAACCAACCAACCAACCAAATAAACAACCACCCCACCCCAAAAACCAAAACCAAAACTAAAACCTGAACATTTCAAAATGGAGAGGACAAGCCATATCATACGACACACATGGCTCTTGTGATGTGTGTCACAGCTCATGAAGCTGGCCCTTTCTAGAGAAAGTCTTCCTCACGTGTTAATGTGTGATATGTGTATGAGTGATATGTGTGATGTGTGCAGTGGCGTTTCTTGTGTGATTGTTGAGTAACTCCTTATATGTGTTGTTTGTTTTGTGAGGCTGGTGTGTGTGTGTGTGTGTGTGTGTGTGTGTGTGTGTGTGTGTGTGTGCGCGCGCACGCTGAACTGAGGCATGAAATCAGAGCACTTTTCTCACAACCCCTAGGCAACTACCAGTGCCTATCAAAGGAAAGGTGTGTTTTATTTTTGGCGCCTTTACCACTGTTCCCATAATGCCCCAGGAGGCCTTTGTTTGATCGCCTTTGTTGGAAGGGTGACAAATACTTCCCTCCCTTTCTGTGGCCCCACCAGAAACCACAGCTGGGGGTGGAGCAGCTTCCTCAGCCCCTCACCCATTCACCTTGCACCCCTTCCAAGCATCAACATGCCCAGAGATGTGCCCCGGCTCCCAGACCACACCCAGTCAGTGTGCCCATTGCACATCAGAACTGGAGGGGGTGGGTGGAAAAAACATGGCCTGGCAACCTTCTCTTGCTCTGCAAGAGTGGGAGCAGGGAGATCATTTGCCCATGTTGCCCAGTGACTCCATGACAGAGCCAGGAGGCCTGAGGAGGCCTGTGTGAGAAGCAGGGCCCTGAGGGAGGAGTGATCAGCCTGTTTGGACAGTACTGCTTTGCTCCTCTGGGAAGGTGGAAGTCTTCATTATCTGACCGGGTCTCCTCCTAGGACAGAACTCGGCATCCAGCATGCTTTGAGAGATGCTGTGTGCGTGTAGTGCAATGCCTGGTACCTAGCTCCAGAAGTATCTGATGAGAATAAACAGCTGTGTGGTTAAATGCTGCAGTACGTAGGCAGACACAAGGCCTTCGGAGAGCAGCTAGGGCTGGCTGAAATCCTTTAGTGTTTTTATTGCTCTCTGGCACGTGCCCTCGCTGAGCTTTACTTTCCTGTCTGTAAAATGGGCCTCCAGTAGGATTGCTAAGAGAATTCAGTAAGGTAAGGTTTGAGTACATGGTATAAACAAAGCAGGTAATACGCTCATAACACAGCTGCTGCCTGTGTTACACCAGTCCTCTCTAATCCTTGGTTTCCTCGTTTGCCTAAGAATTCAGTGGGAAGTGGATACCTAGAATGGACACTCAGCAAATGCCAGCCCATCTACTTGCTTCCTCAAAGCCTCCCTTCCCTCCCCAGCCCTGCTGAATACCATTATCCCTTCCAGGCTGCCTCTCTCCCCACCCCATCCTCCGCCTGACACATTCAACAACAAAGCTCTAAAGTTCTTCCAGTCCATGGTCTGCTTAGGGTTGGCTCTGCTGGGGGTGCGGGGGAGGTACTGGTGGGGATGGAGTCACTGAGAGAGGCTGTGGGCAGAGCAGCCGTGAATTCTCTTTGTCTTCATCCCCTGACCCTGACTTTCTAGTCCAGAGGTTGCCAGCAGCACCCCAGCTGCAGAGGCTCTGTGAAGCGGGGTGTGAGGAGCAGGGCAGGAGTTAAACAGAGATGCCGCCAGCTCAAGCAAGATGGCATATCCAGCTGTCAGCTGTGGGGGCTGTATCGCAGGAGGTGAAGGTGGTTCCCGATTGGGTGACTCTTCCCCATCAGACTTAATGACAGGCCTAGAGGTAGCCAGGCTGCAGAGAACACTCTTGGGGCCAGAGGAAGACACCTCTGTTCCAGGCACTGGACTGCAGTTGCATAAGTCAGCCGTCCAAGACTGATTAATGTGCTTGAGTCCCCAGATGCTTTGTAACTTAGGGAAAGGGTTTGGGGGCAGTTCATCTGTCACATCTGTTAAACGTCACAATGGCAGATGTTTACGTAGGACAAATACAAAGCATTCTGTCCTAGGCGAGCTGTGACACTGAGTGAAGTCTCCTCACCTGCCCTCTTGATAGGGGACTTGGGTGTCCGACCTCAGGATCTACTACCTATAGATCATGGTGAGAGATGAGAAGGAGGGGCACACAAACTATGTGTGTGGGGAGTTACAAAGATACAGCAAGCCTGGCCAGTGAACTCCATGGGATTAGTGGGCAATCGACAAAATAGAGTAAGAGCCATTTTCAAAATGCACACAGGCGGGGGTGAGCTTGACATCAGCAGGGAAGTGTGACCAGGTCACACACAAACCAGAAGGAAGGACCTGTGGGCCACGTACATCCTCCCTTATCTGAGGTCGCAGGGCCAGTTGGCACGTGCTAGTCAGAGAAGCTCTGGTTGGAGCTGCTTCTGCTCTCAGTGCCCACTCTGAGTCCCTGGCTGGGATGGCTGCTGGGTGAGCAAGCTGGGTCTCAGACATCTGTTCCTGTGCGGTGGGTGTTGGGAGCATTTGTTCTGAAGCTAGATAAGTTGGTTTTTTGGGGGGGGGGGCGGGGAGAGAGTCCCCTGGACCATCACCCCTTGATTTTTCTAGGGAAACGTGTCCATTTTTTTTTACCTTTCTCCTGAAACAAACAAACATCCATGGGCTCACTCATCTTCTGGAAGATCAAGAGGCTTGAGTATGTGAGTGTGTGAGTGTGTGTGTGTGTGTGTGTGTGCGTGTGTGTGTGTGTGTGTGTGTAAGGGAGCATGCATATGTGTAAGAGAGGGTATGTGTGTGTGTGTGTGTGTGTGTGTGTGTGTGTGTGTGTGTGTGTGTGTGTGTGTGTGTGTGTGTAAGGGAGTACGCATATGTGTAAGAGAGGGTATGTGTGTGTATGAGGGTGTGTGTGTGTGTGTGCACACGCACTCACTCAAAAATCATCTGCCTACTGGATAGACTCTCCAAGTCTGGTCTCCCTTTGACACGCCCATCCATGTCCACTCCCCTCCTCGACCCCTGTCCTCCCTTCCCTTACCGCCATCACAGAGGCTTGTTTCTTCCCCCACCAACTCTATCCCTGACTGAAAAATGCAAGTTGAATACCTAATTCCCAACCAAGACGACGTACTTACTTTCTTTTCTCAAAGAGGTCACTATCGATGACGGCATCAATGACTGTCTAAGGGGCAAGAGAGGTTCTTACTAAGGATGGATGCTGACGGACTGGATTGAGGATGGATCTCTCAGGTGGTGGGTGGGGTTGGGAGTCAAGTGGACGCTGTGAGACCAAAGAGCTCCTAGAGACCTCTGATGAGGGACTTCCTTTCTCCTGTGCCTCAGCTGTCTCACTGGGTCACCTGGCCGGATCCCTCATCTGAAAGGTGTGCTCCAGCTTGTTGTGAATGGTATGTGAATGGAGACAGGACTGAGGAACTGAGCATGCTGGCCTTGAAGTTCGCCACATTTTCTTCTCATTGGGACGTCTTCCTCTGTTGCTCGCTGCCATTTACTCACTTATCCGTCTATTTCGTATTTATTTATTGAGGTGGGTCTCTTGAACTTGAAGTTTCTACTTCCAGGTAGACTCGGCTGACTTGAGGCTCTGGGATCTGCTTTTCTCCGTCGTCCTCAGCACCAAGCCTGGCCTTTGCAGGAGTGTTGTGAATCTGGATGCAGGGCCTCATGCTTGCAGAGCAAATACTTTTTACCCACTGAGCCCTCTCTCTCTCTCTCTCTCTCTCTCTCTCTCTCTCTCTCTCTCTCTCTGTCTTTTCTTCAAGATAGGGTTTCCCTGTGTAACAGTTCTAGCTGTCCTGGAACTTGCTCTGTAGACCAGGCTGGCCTCGAACTCACAGAGATCCACTTGCCTCTGCCTCCTGAGTGCTGGGATAAAAGGCGTGGGACACCACTGCTGGCCCTCTCTCTTTCTTTTTTAAAAAGACACATTTTATTTTATTTTTTTAAAAGATTTATTTATGTGGGGTGTGGTGGCACACGCCTTTAATCTCAGCACCCAGGAGGTAGAGGCAGGCAGGCGGATTCCTGAGTTTGAAGCTAGCCTGGTCTACAGCCAGGGTTACACAGAGAAAGCCTATCTGGAAAAAACAAATCAAAACAACAACAACAACACAAAAGATTTATTTGTTTTTATGTTATGTGTGAGTTCTTTGCTTCCACGTATGTCTGTGCACCACGTGTACACAGCGCCTGCTGAGGGCATCAAATCATCTGGGACTGGAATTGCTGACAGTTGATAGCTGCCATGTGGATGCTGGGAATGGAACTGGGTCCTCTAGAGGAGCAGCTTAACTACTAAGTCCTCTCTCCAGCCCTGTAATGTTTTAAAGCTATAATTTCTGAAATATCTCCTAAAAGATGCTATCGCTTGCCTGGGTGTTTCTAAGTATTTTACTTTTGTAGATGAATTTCTTCCTTACCTCGACCCTGGGAGCCTGGCACTACTCATAACTTCATTATGCAGATTTGGAAACTGAGGCATGGTAAGGGAGTCAGGATCTGAACCAGGCCATCTGGCTATGGAGTGGGAGCTCCCTACTACTCACTCAACATTCTGGGCTCTGCGCTAAGTGTTTACCCAAATCTTCCCTGTTTTGCAATTGAGAAATCTGAGACTCAGAGCAGTTGAGCAACAGCTTAAGGTCACACAGCTGGGGAGCACAGGGTTGAGATTCAGGGCCGGCTGGGCTCCAGGGCCTCTGTTCCGCATCCCCTTTGGCATCCCTGCCAGACCCTCAGGCTCCACAGCCAGCTTAAGCAACCTCCCCTCATTGCTGGGTCTCTCCGGGTGAGTCAGCTCCTTTCTCCATCTAGGGAAGGACAGGGGTCAGCCCCTGCCTGCATCCTGAGGTCCCCAGCAGCTTGTTGAGCCTAGAGGTGTGGTACTTCTGGCTGAAAGGGCAGCTTCGTGGCCTGAGAATGTCTTAGATTTGGCTTAAGGTTGCAAACAGGGAGGATGTACGTGTGTGTGTGTGTGTGTGTGTGTGTGTGTGTGTGTGTGTGTGTGGTGTGAGAGAGAGAGAGAGAGAGAGACAGACAGACAGACAGACAAGGGACTGTTGAAGAAGCAAAGGGGATTTCGAGCAATTATAGAATGAGGCACACACTTAGGGGGAGGGTAGTGTTGTACAAAGCAGATAAGAAGGAAGAATGAGAAAGGAGACCCGGGTGGGCTTCCTGGGGGTCCTTTTCTTCTATTCTGGAGAACACCCTTCAGCTCCAGATACTCACAAGAGTGCATCAGGCCAGGCCTCCGTGGTCAAGCCAGTTTAGGGCTGAGGTTAGAACCCCGGAGGCACAGCACTTTGGGGGATTAACATTGCTGGGGGTTGTGCTGTTTCTGTAAATATTTGGAGACGTCCAGTTATACTAGAAAAAATGTATTTGAAGCCAGGGCGGCGTGTTTGTGTGGTTGGCCCGGTTTCCTTTTCCGTGACCACTCTGTTACATTCCTCCCCTGTGGGAATATAGGGTTGTTTTCCCAACTGTTACCTCGTTAGGACACACACACCCACAGGCACTCTGGCAGGTCCCCCTCGGGGACGCACACGGTCAGTGGCATCGTCCTCCTGCCACATGCTTGTGGTCACGAAGGCGTGGCTGTCACGCAGGCGCGGCTGTGCCTTTTACTATTCAGTACCATCATCCCGAAAGCCGCTGCCCACTGACTGCCCTTGTGCCCACCTCATTCTCCCCAGGGTGCTGATTCCAGGCCTGGAGGCCGCCTGACAAATTGTGTTCAAATCTTTCTAGCCCCATGCATCCTGTGGAGGAGGGTAATGGCTGTGTTTGTGGTTACGAGATCAGAGAATGGGCATCATTATGGGGCAGGCTCCGTTTTCCTTTTGCTTGGGGAAATTGGAGTTATGTTTTTGTGCAAATGTCTCACGTCTCTCTGTCTCTGTCTCTCTCTCTTTCTTTCTCTCTCTTTCATGTCCCATCCACAGCTTGCCTCCAGGCTCAGAGTGTTAGGGTGCCTAACCTTCAAACACTTTCCTAGGCATCACAGGCTTGGAGCAGTTAGGGTTATGGTGGGACACTGGGGGACAGTGACAAGGACACGTGGCCTGTGGGGGTGGGGTGAGGGTGGACAGATTCTGGTCCTCTCCCTCTGCTTTCCACAAAGGATACCTACACTGCTATCTTTTGAATGTAGATATCCCTCCAATAGCCCCATGTCGGAACTTGAGCCCCATAGTGATGGGACTGGAGCCGTTGGGAGATAACTGGCTGGTCATGAGGGTTCCATCCTGATAAATGGGGCTAATCCCTTATATAAGGGCTTGAGAGAACTAGTGTGGGCTTTATGCTCATTGTCTCACTTCCAGAACGGTGAGAGACAGATTTCTATTGTTTATAAGTTATCCAGACTGTGGTGTTTTGTTACAGTCAACAGGACTGGACTAGGACACGAACTACAGAGGGCCACTCTTACTAGAGGCTGGGAAGGAGGATACTGAGTGGTTCTGGCTCTCAAGCACCCAGCAAAGAGTCCCATGTACAATCTGTCTCATCCTAGCTCTCTACCCTAGAATGCCGTGACCTCGGAGCTTCCCACCAAACACGAGTTCTCGGAGGGGTTTGGGAAAGTCCGAAGGTGCCTGACAAGGGTCAGGGCTGTCCCAGGCTGTTGTGGTACAGTAAACACACCAGGAGGCAGATCCACTGAGTTCCCAGGTGCAGAGGTTCCTGGGAGAACCTGGTCTTTGCACTCTGCTTAGAGTAGTCTCCCATGTGCATGGCTGCCTGTGCAGGCCTGGGCTCTGCGAGATGGACAGCCTCTCTTTCCACCTCTTGCAGCTTCCTGGGCTTGTATCTCTGGAGGCATTCAGTGACCTCATGTTTCTGAGTGCCGAGAAAGGGAGGCTGGGGAGGAGGGGTGTGGGGAGCCAGGTGGAGTGGGGGGGGGATTACCAAAGAGCTCACTCACTTGCCATTTACCGAAGAATTTTCCCCCTTCTTTTTAAAGTTGTTGTTTTCTCAAGGGAAAATTTTTATTCGTGTCTGAGTAAAATGTGTGCTCTTATAAATCGAAAGCAGAACGAACATGAGGAAAGGTTTCTGTTGCTGACAGAGAATAAAGAAGCAGCGGCTTGGCTTGCCGGCTTTTGTCAGCCAGCAGGGACACCTTTCTTCATCCTCCTGACCTTTCTCCCCGCCTTGTCCTCCCATCCCAGAGGACAGTGACCACATGCCATGGCCATCCAGAGCCCCAGCTGGGACTGCGTTAGGCTGATGATGCAGCCTGGCCTGAAGGAAACACCACCCTTTCCCTGGGGAGAGCTGAGGAGGGGCAGAAGGGAGGGGACAGTGGTGCTCTGAGGGAGCATGGAGACTGCCATCTCTCGCTGGCTGGATGACAGCGGAGAAGGAGGATGGAAGAAAGGAGTTAAGTCAGAGTTAATTAGACCAGTCCATGGCTCCCCTTCCTCCACAAGCCAGGGTATGATTCCGCCATCTTGGTTTTGGAGACAAAAACCTGGCTTTCTGGAATACGTGACCCCTGTCCTTGGTTCTGTGGAAATATCTTGCTAGGCTAGAAGAGGGTTCATGGAGAGGTCTCAGCAGCCTGCTTCCACCTCCAGGGTGCTCACCAGCCCCACACCCTTCACTCCAGAAGGTATGATGGCCTCTCAACTTTCACTTTTGTCTGTCAGTTTGGGCACAGCTGCCCTGGCTCGGGTATTAATTTCTCAGCCATGTCTCTTCCAGCCTCGGTTGAGGTAGCATGGGTTGGGTTAATGGTTTCTTAGGCCCTGAGGTCAACCTGACTGGCCAGAACTGCTCTTCCCTCAGCAGCTCTGTGGTGGGTTCTGAGTCCTTACGTATGTTCCCAGTGCCCACCTTAGGGCCCCTGGGAGAGTTCCTTGTAGTCCAGGCAGGGAAGCCACCTATGGGGAGAAGGTGGTGGTGGTCTCGGCCTCCATGCTCATGGAAGTGTGCCGCACATGCCTGCAGGAAGACCACTGGCGAAGCTGTTCCTGGCTGAGGCAGCCCAAGTCTTTGAAGAGCTTGAAGAGGTCACTGCGGAACTTGACGCCGATAAAGGCATACAAGAAAGGGTTGACGCAGCAGCGGACACAGGCCAGGCTGTAGGTGACGTCGTAGGCAATGTCGAGCTGCTTGCTGAGCTCACAGCTGCTGTTGGTGATGTTGAAATTGGCCACTGTCTTGGCCAGGACCACCCCATTGTAGGGCAGCTGGAAGACTATGAAGACCACCACCACAGCAATGATCACCTTGATGGCCTTGTTCCGCTCAAAGTTGCGTGCCTGGAGCAGGGTGCGGATGATGACAAGGTAGCAGAAAGTCATGACCACCAGAGGAACGACAAATCCAATAGCCATCTGGGCCACTTGGATGGTGATCACAGTTTCCACATGGTCAGGGATGAGTGAGCATCTCCATGTGTCCTCACTGACACTCTTCTGGAGGCCACTGTAGAGCAGCTCTGGAGTAGAAAGCAGCAAGGCCAACATCCAGATACAAACACAGGACAGCTTGCTGATGAGAAGCACCCGGGCCCGGTGGCGGTGGGCAGACACGGCCTGGACAATGGCCACATAGCGGTCGATGCTGATGCACAGGAGCAGCAGCATGCCGCTGAAGAAGCTGATTTTATAGACACCAAAGATGCCCTTGCACAGGTAGACACCAAAGATCCAGGACTTGGCTGCGCTATAGGCCCAGAAGGGGAGGACCAGGAGGAAGAGCATGTCTGCCACAGCCAGGTTGAGCAGGTAGGTGTCTGTCATGGTCTTGAGCCTCTTGAAATAGATGTATGTCAACACCACCAGCCCATTGCCCATCAGGCCCACGAAGCAAATGACTGAATACATAAGAGGGAGGAACCAGGCCTTAAAGTTCCGCACATCCTTTTTGAAGCACACCGACTCATACAGGGTATAGTCCACTGTGGTGTTCTCGCCAATGTAATCATCTGTGACCTCATCTTGGCACAAGCACACCTGAGGGGGGAAGACACACCTGGTTAGCCAGCAGTCCGCATCTGGCTGGGCCTCAGCCTGGAAAGGTGGTTCTAGCACGGACTTGCTACTTCTTGCGAATTCTGAGACCTTAGACCCATTTGAGCCAGCATCTCAGAAGGCAGAGCCCAGGAATCTACATTTCCCCCCTCCAATCCCAAGCAAGTCTGTGATTTGAAATCAGTGCATCTCAAGTGTCAGCATAGGGGGCTGGAGAATTGGCTCAGTGCTTAAGACCATGTGGTACTCTTGTAGAGAAGCCTGGTTTGGTTCCCAGCATCTACATGGTGGCTCATAGTTATCAGTAACTCTGGTTCCAGGGGATCTGATGCCCACTTTGGACCTCACCAGGCAGCAGGCATGCATGTGGTGCACTTAGGATGTATGCAGGCAAATCATCTGTACACACAAAATAAATCTAAATAGTGTGTTTAGCGTGTGTGTGAATCACCTAAGGAGGATCTTGTTAAAATGCCCATCCTGACTGGGTAGACTGGGGCAGGACCTGAAGCCTACATTTCTACTTATCAGCAGCAAAGGTCTGATTTTTGTCAACCCTCGGGATACCCTGTTTCTTGCTCACTGATGGTGGTGGACTGGAGAGCATCTAGTGCTTTGGGGTCTGCTGAGCCCTGAGTTGGAAAACACACATCTCTTTGTCTGTGAGATGGAGGCAAATCCTGACTCCATTGTTGTGAGGTATGGGGCCCCAATTCTGGTTCCCTTTTTGTCTACAGAGGGTTTATCTTACTGTCAAGCAATGTTGTGATGTTGGGAATGTGTGTCTTTCTTCTGGAGCCTCTTTTAGGTCCTGGTGGAGGTTTTTTTTTTGGGGGGGGGAGTACAAAATGCTTCAGCTTTTGAGGGAAAACCTTCTTGACCTGTGTTAGGGTCAAGATTGAGGAAGGTCTAAAGCAGGAAGAGAAGATTTCTAGGTAGGAATCAGTATCAGTTGAGGGCTCAGTTTGAGGAACGATTTTCATGGCTCCATGGTACCCACTACACTCACATATGTACACACCCTACACCCATACACAAATGTACCACTGGAAGGCAGGGCCTATGGGGCAGAGCTCCTGCTATGTGACTGTCTTCCTATGGGTGCTTGTGCCCTGGAAGGGAGCGGCTCCTTTCTCCCACTCTTCCTCTGTGTTCCCACCCTCTCCCCACATCTCTCTGCCTCTCTTCCGGCAGATCCCAATCAGCAGTCAGGGCTCAGCTGTTCTGGGCTTTTTTTAGCCCTTTTGCAGGGCTGCAGGGTGTGTGTGTGGGGAGGTTCAGTGAGGCTGTGATTTTATCAATGGAGGGGGCTCCTGCTGCTCGTGTGTGTGTGTGTGTGTGTGTGTGTGTGTGTGTGTGTGTGTGTGTGTGTGTGTGTGTGTGTGTGTGTGTGTGTGTGTGTGTGTGTGATGGACCACTGTAGATGGAGGTGGGGGTTGAAGGCCTGTTTTGGAAAGCTCAGGGTTCCTCCACTGGGTAGGGGGACTTTCAGCTATTCAGTAGCAGTCCACAGATTGCACCCTTACTGTAGGACCAGCCACAGGGTGAGGACAAAGTGGTGTCCGGGAGCCTTTTCTTTGGGCATTGCTAACTTGAGAAGAAAAGTCTGTAGCAACCTTCTTTCCCTGGTCCAGGTTCCACTGCAGCCTGGGGGCCCTGGGAGAGGATAGCTGTTCTCAGCTCCTCGCGAATGGGTCTGAGGCCCCTAGATTTAAGGGCCTTCTAGATCTTTTGGAGGACAGAACTCCCAGCTTCTATAAAGTGTGTTCCTAAACACATCCCCCATCTTGTCGTCTTCCCCATCCCTTGCTCCTGCTCCACACCCTTCCCCCAGGCTTGCCGCCTCTGCAGCCCACAGCCCCACCACATCCGGCCCTGTCTGAACCCCCCTTCCCCCAAGTGAAAGACAAAACCCAGCCACAGATGTCTCCCCCTTCTCTGGCCTTCCAGGCAGCAATACCGGAGGGAGTGGCAATGGGGAAGGGGCCAGGCTAAGGGCTACAGCCCAAGCTCCGGGGGCCTCTGAGACGGGGTTTGGGGAACAGTGCCCAGTGTGGGGCCTGCCTCTGGCCTGAGCTCCTGGAAAGCTGCCCCTCTGGCCTCCGGACCTGGGGGAGAGTCAAGTTCTGAAGCGCTGCTTTTCCAGCCTGGCCTTGGCCATCCCCTCCAGCTCCGGGGAGTTCCCACCCCCGCAGAGGAGACTAGACTCCAGGAGTTAGTTTCCCGACTCTGACTCTGGAGTTTGATGGGGTGCACCTTCTATCTCCTGGCAAGGACAGAGAATGGAGCCTTGGGAAGCGGGCCCTTTGCTCTGCAGAATTCAGACCCCTACATGTGTTCCAGTCACCATCCTTTCCACAGGGTCCCAGGCTCCACCTTTCCCCCTCCCTTCTCCCCATAGGCAGGCCAGATGGCTTTCTATTTTATGAGAGAATACACAGAATGAGGTTACAAGGAGAACCTTGGACTGAAAGGCAAGAGGAGACTACTTTGGGCGACTGGAGAGTATCCCGATTGCCAGACCATGGGTCCTTTTCCCAGCTCCCAGAGGGACGTGTGCCTATGTGCACATCAGGCCCCTCTAAGCTTTGTGTTCTGTCTCCTGGGCGGGGAGGTGGGAGGTGAGGAGATGAAGGTGTGGGTAGGTCTCTTCTCCCTGAGCTTTAATTTAATGGGGACAAAGGAAGTCCAGAGAAGGTTCGCCTCCCCCCACCTCCCCAGGAGGGAGGTGGCGTGGGCAGCTTAAGGAACGGTGGTGGGTTTGTGTCCAGTCCTTCCCTTCTAGCAAACTGTTCCAGTGTGAGCACTCCTGGCTGGGGAGGGACGTGGAGTGGGGGAAGAGCACTTCCCCTGGCAGGAAACCTCACCTGGAAAATAACGAGGAGAGCCACCACCAGCACGTTTTTCGTGGGTTTCCCTGGAGGAGACAAAGGAGGTGATGTTACTGCCTGGAGGAGACAACGCTCTGTTATTAAGGAAAGCGGGGAGGGGGGGTGGGGGGTAGGCGGGGGCACGGTTGGGAACTTTCATCCCAGGCTCCAGGCACCGCTTTTGCTGAAAGAGAACATCAGAACCAGATTGTGCGTTTGAACACCTGGCCCGCTGCCCAGCATCCCTGTCTTCACCTCCCTCCCTTCCTCCTCCACTCCCAGGTCTGGGAAAGAAGAGGAACAGCTCCCCCCCCCCCCCCCCACCCCCCACACCTTGGCCAGGCTAGGCTGTTGCTGGTTTGCAGAATCCGCTGTACCCTAACAACCCCTCATGACTGCTGGCTCCACACAGGGGCCTCAGTGCTCAGTGGCCCCTCTTCCCATTCCACATCATGCAGGAAGAGGAGGCAGGGCCCTGGGGTGGTCAGGGTGTATGCACAGATGTCCATCGCTGCCCTGGTGGCAGGATCCACTGGCCCGGAAGCATTTTTTTTGGTGTCCAGATGTATGGACAGCTGCGTGGGAAGCCTCACAGATATTCCAAGGGAGGTGGGCTAAGGAAATGGAGAACTGTTTTCTCTCCTTTAACGTGTCTTCGAATCCTCTGTACACAGAGACTCTTGGTTAGAACAGGCCTGTATGTGTCGTAAACAGCTCCTCATTCTGCTTGAGGCTGAGCCTTGGGCCAGCCTGGGCTGCCTGTTCTCCTAAGCAAGAAGACAGCTGGCAAAGTAATTGATGCAGATATCTTATCCTCCACTCCCACCCAGGGACCCTGGCTCTCTCTGCCTTCTTTGCCACTGAGACCCTTCCCAGCCCCTGAATCCCAGTTCCTCAGATACACAGGAGAGTCAGTCCCTGTGTGGATGGGACTTGTGAATGTCATCTAGGCCGAACCAGAGTAGAACTTTGCTCCAGGAATCTTCAGGAGGATGGGGGCCCTCTGGAGGCCGGGGAAACAGCACAAACCCAGAGGTTATGTGTCCTTGGCCACAGCACCACCTGCTGGAGCCTGAGCAACACGACACCCAGCGTGCCTCTCATGTTGCTCCAGGCTGAGAGTGCCAGGCTGGGGATTTTAAGCTTGACCACACTTAGAACAGGCAAGAAGGGCCTCAGGTCACCAGGTGAACATTTTCCCACCTGCACATCTTCCTTCACACCACCGAGGCACGTCTTACTAAAGCATCGCTCTGTGGTCTATCCCCACTGTGCCTCCCTCCTAAATCCCTAAGAGCTCTTCCTGGCTATAAAGATGGAGAGATCATATGCTTAGCACGGTGCTCAAGCCTCCAGCCATCTACTTGAAGTCCTTGCCTCCCTAGCTCCCTAGCTCCTTCCATCCGTTGTCTGGAGACAGACAGCCACTGTCCTCTAACTGTCAGCTTGTACTAGAACATTTGCAGCCAGCAGTGGGAACATCACCACGTGGCCTCTCTCTCTCTCTCTCTCTCTCTCTCTCTCTCTCTCTCCCCCTTTCTAACTGAATTACCCCTTGAGCCCCGTGCTCAAGGCCACGTGTTCACTGTTAACCACATTCTCTGCAGGGTCTGATGCACAGCCCTCCCTCCCCTGACTCATTTCAGCATTGGGCGCTCGAGGTTTCTTTCAACACGTCAACGTCTTTCAGTTACTGCAGAGAAAGCTCAATCTGACTGTCAGTGAGAGCGAGAAACCCCTGGGGGACAAGAACTGTTTCTGTTTTACTCTGTTCGCCCCTTCTCCTGGGTCCCATCCTGGTCCGTTTGCAGCCACTGTGGGGGAGGGGCTCTAGGTTGTGTGAATGAAACGGATTTCTCATTCCAGGGAGGCTGGATATGAGGTGGGGGTGAGGGGTTGGTGATCTAGGACAGGCCATTTTCAAGGCAGTTTCCCAGGGATCTTGGGGGAATTCGAATGCGCGGTGGCAGAGGGACCTGTCAGTGGCCGTGAGTCAGCCTGCTCCTTGTCTGTCCACAGTCATAAAGTGATCACTCTTGGGCAGCAGTTGGGAATGTCAGGGTCAGTGTTTCCTGAGTTCTTGGGTTTGCAGACTGAGGTATGATTAAGGAAAAATTCCCTAGCACTCCAGCCTAACACCCCAACCCCCGCCCCCACCCCAGCCCAGCCTGGGAAACCTTCTCCTCCTCAGGTTCTAAAACTCCTACCTGCTCATTCCCCCAGGAGACCATGGCTGCCTATCATCCGGCCCCAGAGACACCTCAAACATTTTCCTCTCTGGACCTTCCCAGCCACTGTAGGGACATGGGAGAGGGAGGAGGCAGAAGCAGGGGATTGGTAGGTAAGGAATCCAGAGAGCCAATGGGAGGCAGGGATGGGAGAGCTGATGGGATCTTGACATGAGGGGACCAAATCCTTCACTCAATGATACAGTTGGTACTGACTTTCAGTGTGTTGTCCACACATGGGCGCTCTCACCCCGACCTCATGAGTACCCTGTAAGATAGTCATGTGAGGAACCAGAAACACAAGGCTTCCCCAGGGTGATGTTGGCCCACTCACTAGCTGTGGAAACTGCACTCCTACCCCCTCTTGGTACATTTCTTCCCCTCACAACATCTTGGAAGCTACTAATTGTATTCCTTCTGTATTCTAGAGAATAGAGGCGCAGAGATGTTAAGCTGCTTGTCTGGAGTCACTAAAAAGTAGATCAGAGACGTGAATGAGACATCTAGCCTGGGTTCTCACGACTGAGTCATGAGACATTTCTGATGGGCCTCCAGTGTAGAGGGTCCTCCACAGATCAAGGCGACTCTTGCCCCCACACTATACTGTCACTGTCACGGGCTGTCTGTCTCTGTCGCTTCTACCCCTCTGTCCCTTGAAGCTGGTCCCTCCTCCGTCTTGACCCAAGGCTTTATTGTTCCTAGGGCTTTCCAAAACACAGATTTCATCTATTTACCCATCTATTTGGAAAGGAGGAAAGCTCTTTGCTGGCTCCCATCCCTTTTAGGACGATGTATGGACTCCCTGACGCTGTCACACAGAACTGTGAGGATTACCCTAGCCTGGCTCCCTTCTCGGCACATTCCCTACTCCCCTTGGCCTGTGCCTTTCCCAAGGTGTATGTGTGGGTGCATACCCATATGGTGGTCAGAGGTTGGCATCGGGGTCTTCCTCTGTTTCTGGCCACTTTCTTTCCTTCTTTTTTTGTTCTTTCCTTCCTTCCTTCCTTCCTTCCTTCCTTCCTTCCTTCCTTCCTTCCTTCCTTTCTTTTGGAGCCAGCAGGGTCTCTCACTGAACCTGGAGTTTGCCAATTCTAAAGACTAGCTGGCCAGCGAGCCCCAGGGATCCACTGCCTCTGCCTGCCCAGGGCTGCCATTGCTTGTGTGCACTGCTACCACCAGCTCATGAACAGAGGTCCTGAGGCTCCATGCTCAGGTCCTCATGCCTGTGTGTCCCTCAGTTTCCTGACTGAGCCGACTCTCGGCTCCCTCATTTACCTTGTTGACTTCTGGTGGCTACAGAGTCTGAAGTTCCTGCCACATCCTGGGCCCTCACGTCTTCTTTATTTGGCTTGACAATTTCTACACACCCTTCACAAATACAACGTAAATGCTGCTTCTCTGATCCAGGTTCACAGTTTTGTTTTCTAATCTTGTCCTCATGCCCCAGGGAGTGCTGTATCTCATGTTCACATACAAGTTACTCTCCCCGCCAGACCGACTATTCATAAAATTCTCAATGAATGACACAGGTGACCGGAAGAAAACACCTTACAAAGAGGAGAGTTTTCTCCTAGCTACCCCGGGCTACAGCGTTGTTCTCCACAGCCAGGTTTCTGGAGGTCCGGGAGGGACTGACCCTGAATCCCCTTCTGACATCTATGGATCAACCGTGAGACACAAGTCTCTCATGGGTTCATTTTTTCTTATCTCTACTTTTGAGAAGTTGTGCTGAGATCTGTGGTCCCGTTTCTGAAGATGGGGAGGGCACTTCAGGGCTGTTCATTCAAATCATGAAAGAGGCTGGCTCAGCCCTGGCTTGGAGTTTTTCATTTTGTATAACAGAAACCTGGCCTCCTCACCCACCTCTTGTCTCTGCTGGGCAGATGGAGAGTGAAAAACAGATTCTTTGTGGCCCACCCGCCTTTCCAACGGTCCTGGAGCCTGTTTTGAGCAAAGGTTTTGAGCAGTTTCCCCTCATACCAGTGTTTCAGGGTTAGCTGTTGGGTGCTTTTGAGTTGAGTGAAAAAGCAAGACTATCCTTCCTTCAGGACCAGAGGTTGTCCTGCCCACTGTGTCAAAGCCACGAGTGTAGCATCCCCAAACCTAGTCCAGGAGAGACACTTTATGATGTCCCAGTTCCTGGAAGGCAGGTGTCCACCCGCTGTTTGTATCAATTGTTTAGAACCTGAACTGACCAACTGGGATGGGAGAATTTACACCATGGAAATTAGCAAGCGCTATAAAGTCAGAACCTTTCCTCTATCCTGGGAGTCACTTTTCAGAGGTTAATAAAGGGAAGGTAGAGAAGGTCTTTGGTGGACAGTGTGGGCACTCTGGGACTATGGCTGGCAGAGGTAGATACCTGGGGAGCAGGCTTAGAAAGCAGGCTGGGGGCAGGACAAGCTGGAATAGACAGATATTCAAAATCTAAAACCTTCTTGGAGTGATTGATTTCATCCATCTATCCATTATCCATCCATCCATCCATCCACCCACCCATTCATCCATCCATCCATCCATCCATTCACCCACCCATCCATCCATCCACCCATCCATCCATCCATCCATCCATCCATCCATCCATCCATCCATCCATCCATCCACCCACCCACCCATCCATCCATCCATCCATCCATCCATCCATCCATCCACCCACCCATCCATCCATCCATCCACCCATCCATTCACCCACCCATCCATCCATCCACCCATCCATCCATCCATCCATCCATCCATCCATCCATCCATCCATCCACCCACCCATCCACCCACCCACCCACCCATCCATCCATCTCATCAACATTTTCTAACTATACCCTAAAACATCTGAGAGGCAGAGGTGTAAGACTCAAACTCTGCTTCCCCTGAGTTCCCAGCCAGCAGAGGTGGTCACCACTATGTACCTTCCACAGCTGGACCCAGACCCAGGGTGCAATGCATGCTGGGCAGGGGAGGCAGAGATAAAGGCGCTGCTGGCTGTGGTGTGGCAGGGAGGGGTGTGAGGGCAGCACCAGGGAACCTTCACTTTTTAAAGTCAACCCCTTGTGGCTTTGAGGCCACAATGGTGCTTTACTTGCTGATGAGCGGAACCCTCTAGGAACCTGGCCCTTTTAGCCTCCGCGGGGTCTGACTCTGCAGCCGAGATTTAAGATTTGTAACTGGGGTGTCCGGAGGCGGTCTACTTACTTAGGGCCTCCTGGGACTTCCCTGGCACTTTGCTATAGTAGAGATGGAGGCTAGGCTAGAAGAAGGACTTTTTACTGACAGGAGCGGTCTGCTACGGTGGGGTTTGTTTAGGGGCTGTGCTGTTCTCTATGTGGAATACCCCACCACCACCACTCAATTTCATGTTAATCACTGGTCCTTTAAATTTGCAAGAGGAACCAAACTAATGGGATATGTGGGAAGGAGGGAGAGACAGAGAGAGAGAGACAGAGACAGAGAGACAGAGAGAGAGACAGAGAGAGAGACAGAGAGACAGAGACAGAGACAGAGACAGAGAGACAGAGGCTGCAGCTTGCATTTGTATTGCATGACACACAACACTGTCCCCTTCAATTTACTCTTATAACCCCATAGGGTTGGGGATTCTAATCCTGGTTTAACAGGAGAGAAACAAGGGACTCAGAGAGGAGGCAGGGTGTCCTGAGGTGCCAGAGAGCATCGACTATCACTTCCCAGCCCAGAGCAAGTTCTATCCAGGTCAATGAGGTCAGCCTGCCACAGCCTGCATTCCCTGCTTTAGAAGATGCCACTTGATCCCCCTTGTCCCTTCTGTTATGTGTAGCGGCTCCCTCCCCTGGGTCTGAAAGAGCAGGTACACCCTCTCAGGGATCGCTAGGATGGCATTATCTGAAAGCAGCCACCAGTTCACACCATCTGCCCTGATTTCTCTGGTGGCTCCCCTCAGGACCCTTGGCCCTACCTCCACACTCACTGACCAGATTCTGCTTTAGTGTCCAAAGTCGGTTTCTTCTCCCCGTGAGGAGGTTTACTCACCCAGGTCCATGATGCTTTCTGGGTGGCTGAAGTCACACAGGAAGGCTGTACTTTCAGTCTCTGTCTCTAGCTACTCCTGTCTGGGAGGAAGTGGTGTGAGCGAGCCCCTTTTAAGTTGTGAGTGAAGCCACCCTCCTCCCTGCCCCTCCCACCCCTGCTCCTCCCTCTTCTGGGACCACAGGGTATGAAAAGGGTGACAGCCTTCCCCAGTGGTCACAGGATCCTGAATCATAGGTCATTTCATTCAGAAAGCTCCTGGTAGCACCTTGTGGAGCCTCTGTCTACCTCCTTGAGTGCCTGGCTGGCTGCGGGGTGATGCTCAGGAGTCAGGGAGGGCCTTCACCCTGCTCTTTGTTTTGAATGAGACTCTTTTTAAATCGGCATAAACTTGGTCAACAGCTGCTGTCCCAGCATCCACCTGCACAGCTAGTGGGATGTCTCTTGAGTGGTCCAGCCATCAAGGACAGGCTGGTGAGCTTCAATGACAAAACCACAAAGTGAAAGTCTAAGGGTTCGTTTTTTTAGATGATAGATATGAGAGTGCCTGTAACCCCCAGGCTCTCTCTACCAACACAGAGGACATAGGAGCCTATGCATTTACCGGGTCTAAGCCATTATCCAAACTGGCTCTGTATGGAGAACTTTTATTTTATCTTTTATTTTTATTTATTCTTATTTTTTGAGACAGGGCCTCATTTATCATATAGCCCAGGCTGGCTTCACATTTGTAACGTAGCTGAGGATGACTTTGAACTTGTGGTTCTCCTGCCTCAGCCTGCCCTGTGCTGTGATGAATAGGCACGTGCTACCATGCCCCATTTCCCCCACAGGGAGACTGATAATTAGTGTTTTAAATGAAAAGATTATTTGTATTAATTTTATGGCTGCGTATGTGTGTATGATATGTGTCCACAAGGGTCTGTGTGTATTCGTATGCACGAACATGGGGATTTCATGCCATCACTGTGTGTGGAGGTCAGAGGGCAATCTCTCTTTCATTAGAGGCAGAGTGTTATTGTCATGTTCCCTGTGGCCATACTACCAGTTGAGTTGGCCTTCAAGCTTCTAGGGACTCTTGTCTCAGCTCCTGTCTCATTGGAGGAATGCTTCTTATGTAGGTTCTGGGGATTTGAACTCAGTTCCTCATGTTTGTGAGGCAAAGCTTTTTTATCCACTGAGCCATCTCTCCAGTCTAATTAGTGGGTTTAAAGTTAACATAGAGACCAAGCTGGGCCTGTTAAGTGGCCACTGTGTTCTAGAGCAAATATCTGAATATTCTACTTCCAGGACAGACACCTGTACATTTTTATCTCTAGCCACTAACTGTAGCCAATTCAGTGAAGGATCGTACCTGACATGGAGTTCGGAATTACTTAGCCTTGCTTCTATATTAAATAGTTAAAAACAGTTGCCATGGCAACTTCAAGCACTCACTTGATCTCCTTGTTCTGTTCAGCATATAGGGACTACATTTCCCAGACTGCTTTCTCTTCGGCTTCTGGGGAGAATTGGCCATTGACCCCTAGGGATATACCAGGATATCTCTTTTTCTTCCTTCCTTCCTTCCTTCCTTCCTTCCTTCCTTCCTTCCTTTCTTTCTTTCTTTAAAAAATAAAACATGCCCGGCGGTGGTGGCACATGCTTGTAATCCCAGCACACGGGAGGCAGAGGCAGGTAGATTTCTGTGAGTTCGAGGCCAGCCTGGTCTACAGAGCTAGTTCAGGACAGGCTCCAAAGCTACAGAGAAACCCTGTCTCGAAAAACAAAACAAAGAAACAAAAATTAATTTTTATGTGTATGAGTGCCTGAATGAACTTATGTGTACCACATGTGTGCCTCAAGCCTGTGGCGGTCAGAAGAAGGCTTCAGATCCTCTGGAACTGAAGTTACAGGTGGTTATGAGCTGCCACGTGGGTGCTGGGAACTGAACCTGGATCCTCTGCAAGAGCATCAAGTGTTCTTAACCGCTGAGCCATCTCTTCAGCGCCAACATTTCCACTGTGTCACAGAGTTTATTTCACCACAGTAAACTTTGAATAATTTTTAGTCTCCTGCCATTATTACCAGTGATTCCCATTTCTTTTCTTCCCATACACATAGCCCCTCATAGCCACAGGTCTACTTTCTTCTGTAGATTTACTTCTGATGGTTATCTCATATAAATAGGCATATGCCATGTGACCTTTGCATCTGTCTTCTTCTAATTAGGTTATTCTATGTGTAGTATGTTTCAATTCTTCATTACTTTCTATGGCTGAATAGTATTCTATTGTATGGATATACTACATTTGTTTTATTCATCATCAGTTGGCTATTTGGATTGTTTCTACTGTTTAGTAGAAACAACGAGTATTGTTGCTATGGATATTTGTATATAAGTCATTAGTCTTTTTTACTTTTCTATTTCTGTGAAGAGACACCATGACCAAAACAAGTTATAAAAGAAATCATTTAACTGGGGGCTTGTTTACAGTTTCCAAGGGTGAGTCCATGACCATCATGGGAGGACATGGCAGCAGGCAGGCAAACATGGCACAGGAGCAGTAGCTGAGAGCTTCATGTTGAGATAACTGAAAGAGAAGAGCGAGCGAGAGAGAGCGAGAGAGAGCGAGAGAGAGCGAGAGAGAGGGAGGGGGGAGAGAGAAACTGAAATCAGTGTGGGCTTTTGAAAACTCCTCCATCAAGGCTACACCTCCTGACCCTTCCGAAACAGTCCCACCAACTGGGGACCAAGTAAGTATTCAAACATATGAGCCTATGAGGCCCATTCATCCCAGAAGTTTCTCTCTCATCCTATTTATTATTATTACTATTTTTTTCATCTCATTTACTAAGCATATATGTTACATCTCCAGTGAGACATTGAAGCTGGGCCCTTGAGACTGCTGCCTTGTTAGATCAGGAGAACTGAAAAGTCAAAACAGGAACTCTACAACTGAAGCTCTTATGAAAGCCCCTGGTACCCTGAGGACCACTGTGGTCTACTCTGATGAGCATGTAGTTTGTGTACAACAGTGGATTCTATGGGTTCTTAGTCTCCAACTTCAACATCACAGATGCTCCGATGGATTATACGAAGGCAAGTCCACAGGAGAAGCCAATTTTAAAAAAGTACCCTGGGCATCTCTGCACAACTCCATCTTTGGCTTTTTGAAACTGACTGCTTTGTGGAAGAGGAGGCTGTTTGATAATGCACACTTAAGTA
This sequence comes from Onychomys torridus, assembly GCF_903995425.1. Classification (NCBI taxonomy): domain Eukaryota; kingdom Metazoa; phylum Chordata; class Mammalia; order Rodentia; family Cricetidae; genus Onychomys; species Onychomys torridus. The sequence goes on from NC_050450.1 coordinate 87,258,173, forward strand.
GCAGGTGCTTAGTGAGCAGTGGGTTGATGGATGGGGTGACTTCAACTTTTCCCGGAGATGGTGCCCCTTATCTTCCTTATTACTCCTTTATTAAAAACTGACTACAGGAGCAGGTCAGTGGTGGTGCACGCCTTTAATCCCAGCACTTGGGAGGCAGAGGCAGCTGGATCTCTGAGTTTGAGGTCAGCCTGGGCTACAGAGCAAGTTCTAGGACAGCCAGGGCGATACAGAAAAACTGTCTTGAAACATCAATAAACAAATAAATATAAAAAAAGAAAAGAAACTGACTACAGAGCCCAGTTGAAGCATTAGCATGAGTAGAATTTGTATTATGACAAAATAGATAATCTTGATCTCAGGGTACAGATCCTATCTGATTTTCAAATATTTTAAAGCATTTATTGAGAGAGAGAGAGAGAGGTGGGGGAGGGAGAGGGAGAAGGAGAGGGAGAGGAAGAGGGAGCGAGCATGCTTGTTGAGGTCAGATGACATCTTGCAAGAGTTATCTTTCTCTTTCTAACATGTTGGCTCCTGGGATCAAACTCAGGTTGTCAGGCTTGGCAGCAAACACCCACTAAGCCATCTTGCCTACCCCAGAACCCTATCTGATTTGTTTCTGTAATGACCTCATTTATTCATTCAACAAATATTTGACATAAACTTCTTTGTTTGGCATGGTAATGAACTACACTGATCCAAAGTCAAGCCTACATCATGATCCTGGCCTTGCTAAGTTGACATGGTGTGTGTAGTTTATTTGGATTGTTATAGTAAAATACCACAGGCTGGGTGGCTTAAACAACAGAAATGGGCTGGGTGTGGTAACACACGCCTTTGATCCCAGCACTGGGGAGGCAGAGGCAGATGGATCTCTATGAGTTGGAGGCCAGCCTGGTCTACAAAGCGAGATCCAGGACAGTCAGAGGTGTTACACAGAGAAACCCTGTCTTGAAAATTGAAAACCAAAAAACCAAGAAAAAAAAAAGTCCCACAACAATAGAAATATATTTCTGCATGCTTTCAAGGCTGGAAGTCCCGAGTCAAGGTCCAGCAGGGTCAGTTTCTGGTGACGGCACTCACATACCCATCCTACTAAATCCGGACCCCACTCTTAGGACTCTGTTTAATTTTAATTACTTCCTTAGATGTTTTAATCTTCAAATCCACTCATTTCAGGGTTAGGACTTCAACACAGGATCTTTTTGGGTGATGGTGGTGGGAAATATCCAGTCCACAGCAAGGACGATGGACAAAGATGTGATTATCAACTGAGGATTCTGTAATCTGCACACTCAGAGGCTGAGGCAGAAGGATTGCCCCAAGTGTAAGGCCAACTGCAGCTGCACATAGAATACCAGACCTGTCAACTTTATAGAGTGAGACTCCATGACCAAAAAACCAAGCCAAACAAAATGAGACAAATAAGAAGACACAATTATTCCCGAGCAATATGAGAAAAGGAGAAGTACCCATTAATCTGTCCCCCAAGTTAGGGGTGGGCTCAGAAGGACATGAAGGTAGAAAAGACTTCTGGGAGCTTAACAAATATCAATTTGCTTGTGAGGCACCAAAGTCTTCACCGGATTATTTTTATGGCTTTATATACCATATTTCATGGTATTTAAGAAATAATGAAAGGCACCATTGACTACAACACGGCAAGAATTATCTAGGGGGACAAGCTTGATATAGCATAGGAGTGGTAGGAAGCCAATTAAGATGCCCGCGGGAGCAGGGGTAGCAGGAGGGGTGTGGAGTGGTCCAGGAGAGGGAGGAAGGTGGTAGTGAGTGGTCAGAAGAAACGTTCATAAGTCTCACTTGCTCAACTTCAAAAGGGTTGCTGAACTTGGTAGTTGGGAGGGCAGAGAAAGCCACACTGTTTAACTTGGCCTCATTTCAGTGATGTGGCCACTGGGCCAGATTTCTGGCTTTGATACCTGCTCATTGGCTAGGCTGTGTTTGGCATGTGAGACAGCTTTGGTTCGTGTGTTTGAAATGAGGCTCTGTGTTGCTGTGAATGTGGTGGCATGCGAGAATTTTCTTAGGTACCAGTCCGTGTCAGTCTGTCTGCCCATCCATCCATTCATCCAGCAACCATTTACTAAACACCTACTGGTGAGGTTTTGGGGGTAGTTACTCAGACTCTAGGGTCTATCAGGAATGGTCTGAGGCTTCTAACCAGTGACAATAACATCTCCAGGTTTCTCTGCAGCTTCCATGTTTCCAAGCACATTCTCGATTGCCACAAGTTCAAGGCCAGCTTGGAATGCATATAGAGTCCTAGACCTGCCAAGTTTACAGAGTGAGACTCCATGACCTTATCTCATGTAACACTCAGGTTGTTGTGTTTGGTAGGTTTCTATTCTGTGACTCCAGAAACTGAGACTTAGAAGTGATATGACCTTTAGCTCCACGCTAAGGGGCTTTTCTCCTTATGTCAAGCTAGCTCCTGGTGATGCAGGGCCTGGCCTTCAGGGACTAAGTCCACGACCAACTCTCACCACTCTGCCTGGAAAAGATTCCATCACACAGGGCTTGTTGTACTCTCCCTGTTCTCTGAGAATGCGTGTCATTGTTTTTTGGGGGAAGTTCTGCCCAGGAGCAAAGGTTTCAGAGTGTGAGTGGGAACCAGGACCTGGAAGTCATCTTTACAGACATGCCACCCAACCGCCTCACTGATGACTTGGTTATTTGCAGGCTAAAAGGAAACTTAACGGGGTTGGGGATTTAGCTCAGTGGTAGAGCACTTGCCTAGCAAGCACAAGGCCCTGGGTTCGGTCCTCAGCTCCAGAAAAAAAAAAAAAAAAAGGAAACTTAACTTAGTGTGAAGGAACACAGCAAGCCTTGAGACCCCTGGAGAAGGTCCTTGACCTCAAGAGGCCCAGGAGAGGAGCCAGAGCAGAAACTTCTGGATGGAGCCAGGTCTGCAGAAGCTGCCTGTTGTCTTTCTTGCACAGGGCATGCACACTCAAGCATGCACATCTCCTAGTGTATTCCAATTCCCCCAGGCTTGCAATTCAATGAGTACAGTCTAAGATTATATCTCTTAACCTGTCCTCGCCCCCACCTTCAAGCTCTTTTGGATTTCCCTTGGGAATGATCAGTGTGCTGGCTAGTTTTACGCCAATTTGACACAAGTCATTTGGGAAGAAGGAACATCAGTTCAGAAAATGCCTCCACCAGATTGGCCCGTGGGCAAGACTATGAAGCATTTTTTTTTGTTTTTTTTTTTTTGTTGACTGATGTGGGAGGGTCCAGTTCACTGTGGGTGGTGCCGCCCCTGGCCTGGTGGTCTTGGGTGAAGGGTTAATGATGTACAAGCCTCAGGTGAGCTGAGCTCCTGATGGAAAAGTTGACACACTGACAACATCTGCCAGCAGTTAGGAGCTGGGACTCTGCTGACAAGAAAGTCAACATATGGATAAGAACCTCCCTTGGTATTTACAGCTCCCAGGACTTCAGGGACCACATCTGCAGATGGAATTTTCCAACCTCAAGAGTTTCCTTTTCTATAAAACCCTCAAGCCCCCTGTGCCTTGGTGCATGGTTCTCCCCCTTCCTCCAGAGGGATGGCTGCCCTTCAGAGTCCTAACAAAGGACCATTTGCTTCTGTTGAGGTACATCTCCCCTTTCTTCCCTTTCCACCTCACCTTGATGAATTCCCATCTAACACTGGGCGATATTCAGTAGCAGGCTCTGCAAGCCAGGAAGCAGCACTCCTCCATGGCCTCTGCACTAGTTCCTGCCTCTAGGTTCCTGCCTCCAGGTTCCTGCCCTGACTTCCTTTGATACTGGACTGGATGTGGAAGTATAAACCTATTAAACCTTCTCTTCCCTAAGTAGCTTTTGGTCATGCTGTTTTATTTGGCAAGAGAAGCCTTAACTAAGACAATCGGCTTGGCTTCAGGACTAGGCAAACCTCACAGGCAGATCTGGCAAATATTTAGGGACATTCAGAATTTGAGAGTCGGTCATCTCAGATCTTACCTAGAATTTTGTGACCCAAAGAGCTAAGGAACTTGCTAAATTTCAGCACAGGTGCAGTTTTGTGTTGCCTGGCTAGCATTAGGAACTAACTATACATGGAAGATTTTTTTTGGGGGGGGGTTTCAAAGCCTTAATCAGATCTTTGGTCTCCAAGAGGAAAAGGACTAAGAGATGTGAGCTGCTAGGCTGCAAGGAGGAAATATAAGGGTTTTGTTTTCCTGATGTTGTGATTAAAAAAAAATACCCTGACAAGAGAAATTTAAAGGAGAATGGGTTTATTTGGCTCACAGTTCCAGCATACAGTTCATCATGGCTGGAGAGTCATGTTGGCAGAGGCTTGAGGCAGCTGGTGACATTGCATCAGTAGTCAGCAAACAGAGATGGACACATGCAGTCGCCAACTTTCTCTTTTTTATGCAATCTAAGACCCAAGCTACTCACTTGTGGCGTGAGCCTTCCCATCTCAGGTAAGGTATTCAGGACACTCACTCACAGGCATGCCCAGAACATCATCTCCCAAGTGATTCTAGACCCTGTCAAGTGGATAATCAGTATTAACCCTCACAAAGAGAACACTCTCTAGGAGGAAGGAAAGGGAAGAAGGGCTGGGCACAGGCTGGCGGGAAACCTAGGGTCGCCCCGACACCTGTTGCCATGGCTGGGTAGCGGTTTCCTGTGCTTGTCGACACGTGAGCAGAGAGAACACAATAGGTTTGCCTTGGCAGGAAGAGGCTTCCTGTTTTGCTGTGAGGGCTCATTGTTGGACTCTGAGAGGAGGAGGCGTGTGTGTCTGTGTTTTTCAAGTTGCTAAGGTCCCTGAGGAGTGGGATAGGGACAGGTGTGGAAGGGGTCTAAAGATGATAAATAAGAAAACGGGTGGGGTCTAGTCTTTCGGAGTTACTCATCCAAACCTCATGCCATTTAGGAGAGGGTAAGTCTGGCTATGCTGTCCTGTTGTCATGACAAATCCAAACTACAGCCCTGGAGGCTCCCCTGAGGGTTGTCTCAATGCCTTCTCATCCTCTCATAAGATTCAGTGTTGATGTCTGAGGTGACCTTTGTTTAAGAGAGGTAGCAAGCCCCTTAACTTGGAAGCTTGAACAGAAACTCTTGTGAGAATAATGGAGGCAATGATGGGATTGGTCTTGTGGCAAAGTGATGTATTAGAAAGCCAAAGTGTTTACTCCGATCTCCGCATGCCCATCTGCACACTTAACAACTGATTTGGACAGCCTGAATGTCCTGATGCTTGTGCAGGCTTGGCGCTGTCTGCTGTAGTGAAGAGGTTCAGGGTCTCACCTCAGCTGGCTCAGCCAGCTCTCTGTTGGTCCTTTCCTCTCACTTCCTCATCTGCGGATTAGAATAGGGACCACTGTCTGTCTTTCCTGTCTTGGTCTCACCTTTGGGGATCCCACTGATCATCTGCTGGAGACCTGTGGGCTCAGGAGGTCAGTGATGCACATTTAGGACATCTCAGTAGAGCTTTGGTCAAAAAGAAAAGATGATGAGGGTCCTGACCCTCCTCCCTCCTCTGTGGTAGCTTCAGGGGTCAGCATCTACTTCCTCCTCCCGCAACTGATCACTCCAGGCCCCTCTCAGCCTCTCTCAGCTTGAACACATCTGAGCTGTCTCTCCCAGCTTCCCGCCTGCATCTGTCTGTGCTCTGACTCTTCCAGGGCAAAGCACTGGGTTCCTTCATCTTTCTGGAATTTCCCACACACTTGCCTCTCAGGTTCCTTCTCCCTCTGTCAGATTTGAACTTGTCATTCAAGATTCTGCTGAAGGGGGCTGGAGAGACAGCGCAGCAGTTAAGAGCACTGGCTGTTCTTGCAGAGCACTTAGGCTTGGTTCCCAGTTCTTGCAGAGCACTTAGGCTTGGTTCCCAGCACCCACGTGGCAGCTGACAGCTGACAGCTGGCTGTAATTCCAGTTCCAGGCGATCCGATGATGCCCTCTTCTGTTCTCCACAGGCACCAGGTATGCTCAGGGTGCACGTGCATGAAGACAAAACACTCATACACATATTTTTTTAAAAAAAGTTCAGTTTAAAGAACTCCCAGTTCCAAGAAGAATTTCTGGTGGCCTCAAGCCTGCAGAATGCTGTTGTGCCACAGGCTGGTCTAAGCATTTTTCCTTGTCTTTACTGGGTACCTTATCTATTTCTTAACTAGTTAACACAACACTTACTATATTCTTTGTGCTCAACCAAAAGGCATCTAGAGTTAAACTGAAACATATTTCTATGGATTTTTGACCTCAAATAGGTGTCACTTAGAGCTCACAAAAGACTAGGGAGGAAGTGGGCAGAGGGAAACTCAGTGAGGCGTATTTCCATGCATGGTAACTGGCCCCTGCTTCCAAAGGTCAGCATCAGTTTCGGCTAATGAGCACAGTTTACAGAGACTCTGCAAAACTGTCCAGGCTTGGATGAGGGACCACAGCCTGGCCTTCAAGGAGCCTCCAGACAGAGAGGCAGATCACCCATTTCCTGGATCTGAGAGACTGAGCGAGGATGGGAGCTAGTACTTACTTACTTACCTATGGTCGCCCAGACCCCAGATCTCACGTCATTTAATCTCAAGTCAGTGTTGTGATGCGCATTCTAAGAGATGAGGAAATACAGAGTTGGAGAAGTTGAGGACTTTCCTAAAAGAGGCTCACAGCCAGCAGCAACGGGCTGAAAATGGAACTCCCCATCTAGGTCTTTCCCTTACACCACTGTTGAACAAGGAACTCAGTTTCACCACTGCTGACCATCCTAAAGTCAAAGATGTCTGCTGTCCCAATGCCAGTAAAACAGGGAAGTTCTGCGCAGCCCTAGTGTCCATATCTGTAATTCTCCTTTCTTAAGCAAATCTGCATACGTGCTTCTGATTGGTGGAGGGTAGGTCACGTGCCCATGTTTGGACTAGGAGGTTAGGAGTTCTTGACTTCTTGGTGGGGCAGAAGAAAAGCAAGGGAATTCCCTCCAGAAAGGAGGCTAACTGAGGAGATGCAGGCCGGCCACAAACATGACAGATGGCTGCCACACAGTCTCCCCCTAAATGTCACGTCAAAGGAACTTAATTTATAAGCCTTAATATACTCCCTTGTGAAATTCCCACAGCTTTCTTAAAATGTGGTTTGAAGCCAAATATATATATATCATGACGTAATTTTAAAGTATAATTTACATATGCAAACTTCAAGCATATAGTTTTAGGGCTTCTATCTCATCTGTCCCCCTCTTCCCTCCAAACACTTATAATTGTCTAAACACTCCCAGAAGCAAGATGCAGTTACGTAACAGCTTCCTTACCTTGCCCTTCCAATTTCCCTTGAATTCCCTCTGAAGTCCACACCTTCCTCCGTGCTCTGCCTTTGAGAACCACCCATCTGTTTTTCTATCTACAGTTTTGGGAACAAAGGCTTTTGAAGCACAGAAGAGGAGCAGCCGTAGGGATTCTCTGTGTAAACACTAGTGTATGGGTCTTGAAGCCTCTTCTTACTTGGCCCCATCTTGGAGGTGGGAAAAGCTGATTATTGCAATAGATTGAATTGATCAAAGGTGTAATTTATGCAAGCCTGGTGGCACAGACCTCTACTTTGGAAAGCCGAGGCAGAGGGATTGCCAGAACTACAGAGTGCGTTTAAAGCTAGCTTGGTCAATTTAGTGAGACCCTGTCTCAAAGTAAATCTATGAAGAAAGGGGGAATTATAGTTCAGAGGCAGAGCACTTGTCTAGCGTGCGCAAGACCTTGAATTCAACCTCCAGTACTAAAATAAAAGGGAGGTATAATTTCCTTTCAAATATTATGTTTAAGGTTTAACACAGATGTCTGCTGGGGCTCCAGCTCATGGTGTGAATTCTCATTTAAAAGGGACAGGCGGGGAGAATGGGCAATGGATACTCTACTGGGTTCAGGTTTGATAGAGGGACCCACACCTTTGAGGCAAAGCTCCAGTTTTCTCTGGACAGCCCTCTCTTCTGACAGGTAGAGAATAGGCCCATGTCTTCCTTCTATGCCCCACCACACCCCAACACCAGTTCTTCACTCAGATTGCCCTGAGCTCTCTTCTGGCTTTCACAGGAGACAACACAGCTGTGGTGCACACTCTAGACTAAGCTGTGGCCTGAGGCTGCTGTTTATGAAAGCCAGTCACAAAGCTGAGGTGCATAGACTGCTGGGTAGGAAGAGGGGACCGACTATCTATCTATCTATCTATCTATCTATCTATCTATCTATCTATCTATCTATCTATCATCTACCTATCTATCATCTACCTATCTATCATCTACCTATCTATCATCTATCTAGCTACTATCTATCTATCTATCTATCTATCATCTATTTATCTATGTTCTATGAATCATCTATCATATATCTATCTATCATCTATCTTCCTACCTCCAAGGAGTGATGGTATATTCTAAATTCAAGGGCCTGGGAGATGGCTCAGTGATTAAATGTCCCTGTTGCTTTGCAAAGGACCTGGCTTCAGTTCCCAGCACCCATGTGGCAGCTCACAGCTCTCCATAACTCTAGTTCCAGAGGACCTGATGCCCTTTTCTGATCTCCCTAGGCTCTAGGCACATATATGGTGTACATACATACATGCAAGCTAAACACTCACACACATAAGATGAAAGTATATATATTTTTAAAGTCTGAACTTATATATGGCTCCCCAGATAATCATGAAAAAAAATTTCTGCAATTTTGGTATTTTTGTGGGTATTTTCAAATGCATTAGAACCCCTTTATGCAATAATTGATTCGATTGACAGATAAGATGACCATTGGAGACAAGTGATATGAAGGCCTGTTTGTGCGCTTGCTTGGGCCGTACAATGTTTCAGGCAGGTCTAGATGAATATGAGCCAGTCTCTTCTGAGAGAGTTAGCAAATTCCCCTTCAGTTCAGCTCACCTTTCCAGGCTTAGATCACTCCCAGGCAAGGGAAAGAGGAGGAGACATTTTTAGGGTGCTTGAATCTGACCTCGGCCTTTTCTTTCATGTTGTCTTTGATGGTTAAAAGTTGCTGTCAACTTTAGAAACACCTGAGAAGCTGGTGGGAAACACCTCTGGGTGTGTCATCGAGTATGTTTCTAGAGACGATTAACAGAGAGAGGAAGACCCACCCTGAACATCAGCATCATTTACAGGCTGGGGTTCCTCCCCACAGCTGAGGGGAGAGAAAGGAGGAAAGTCAGTGGAGGGCTGACATTCCCACCCCCCACCCTTTGCTTCCCTGTCAGCCATGAAGCAAATAGCTTGTTCTTTGCCACATGCTCCTGGCACCATGATAGTCTGCTCAGGTACAAGGATGCTCAGGTACAAGGAGCCGAGTGACCTTGGGCTGAACTCTCCAAAGCCATGAGCCAAAATAAACCCTCTCCTCTTGAAGTTATTTGGCTCAGGTGTTTTATCACAGTGACGTGAAGACTAAGATGTCGTTTCTTCCGGTCTCTCAACCACCCTGCCAGATGGGCATCTTGTTGCCAACTGGTAGGTGAGGTAGTAGCCACTTAGTGATTTTTAATTCCTTAATTGGAGCAGCCCAGATCCCAGCTGAGCCCTGTGTAGCTGCAAGGCCAGTGGGCATCTCCTTTGCCATCAGGGAGTTCTCACTTCATCCCCTTTCCTAACAGGATCCCTAGGGGAAAGGAGCCAGGGAGGGGTGGGTGGCAATTAAACCAAACCTTAGAATTCCAGAGCCTTCTGGGATTGGTCCTGTTTTATTTCAAAGAAGGAAAAGACAAAGTACAAGAGATGGTTAGCTGTGGCAGAGTTCATGAAAACCCACGGGGGAGAAGGTACAGATGAATTCAGGTGCGTTTTAGTGAGCTAGGTTTTGGAGAAGAGGTGGGGTAGGGTGTGAGTAGGGGTTGGGGCCCAGCAAATTGCCCCCTTTCTAAGTGTGTGTGTGTGTGTGTGTGTGTGTGTGTGTGTGTGTGTGTGATGCTTACATGCCACAGCTCAAATGTGGAGATGAGAGGACAATTTTCAGGAGTCAGGTCTCTCCTACTATGTTGTTCTAGGAGTTGAACTCAGGTCAACAAGCTTGGGGACAGTTGTCTTTACCCATGGAGTCACATCTCATCAGCTTAGCTTTGGCTTTTGGGTCAGGCCCAGTTTAAATCCAAGTTTCCACATTAGCACTTGACTTTGACCAAGGCACTAACTGCACAGAACTTCAGTTTCTGTGGGAATGTAGTCCAGACTAAGACTCCATCTTCGAAACAGCATAAGGATGAAGTGAAGCGGGGCTAGGGGGTACCCCGCCTGGAGCAGATTGTTTACAACATCCCCTCTCTCCCTGCTTCTTACTTTCCTTGACTGGTTCCCACAAGCTCATTTTGCCACTTTGTAGCAACAGCTGAGAAGTCCAAAAATAAACTTGAATTAAAATTAAGATAGGTTCAGTGCTGAGGTCCCTAGCAGGCACCTCTGAGTAAATAGCAGAAGTGAAACAAAACAAAACCAAAAAAAAAAAAGCAATTTCATTTCTAGCATTAGAAGCAAAGATCCCCAATCGTGTAAGCCAGCCATGGTTGAGGGAGTGGGCATGACCAGAGGGAAATTTGGTATTTTTCTTTGTTGTTTTTGTTTTTGTTCTGTGATGATGTCGGGGTGTGTGGGGGGACTCTCCAGGGACATCATGCGTCAGAGCAGGGAAGAGGGGGTGGTGAAGGCTGGCACAGGCAGGTAGGAGAATGTCATCTTGTCATTGATGTCATACGGCAGAACTGGGGAATAGAGGTCAAGTCATGGAAAGGGTCTGGTGACTGTCACGCCCCTCTCACCTCCTGCTCCGGGGACACAGATGGGCGAGTTCCTTAATTCAGCTTTCAATGAGCTTCTGAAGAAAAAGGTCACCTTCGAGGGCTTGTGTTACTCCTGAGAGGGCAGGGCTGCTGAGACTCCCTATGAAGGTGTGTGTGTTTGGGGACACGGGGACTCAGTGAAACAGAAGCCAAGGGTTGCCTCCTGTGACCACAGGCCATGAGCTGGTGACAAGTTATTACTGTTGCTATTACCCAAGTCCTTTGCTCCTTCTTCTACTCCCATTTTCTGCACTGTACTCTGCAGGCTCAGCAAGATGAAGGGGATTTTCCCAGGGGTCTCTGCAGCAGGGTCTTCAATTGGCTGCTTCCTTTGTGCAGGGCTGGCACGGCTCAGCAAGGTGGGCTCGGAACTGGAGGCCTGGAGAATCCAGCTCTCTCTTGCTTTTTACCCGATCTCTGATTTCTGCAACTGTTTTAATTAATTAATTATCTATCAAACAAGCATTACAAATCACTTTTAAGGAGGAGTGATTAATACAAAAGACACTCGATCTATCGGTACTATACCATGCTTAGCATCTCAGTACAGCAGTCTCTGAAGGTGACTTTATGTAGACTGTGACCAAGCTGACTTGTGTCCCATTACAAAAGATCATAGAAGAGATTCATGTTGCATGGACGTAAAGAAGAGCTCCCACTATATGGAGTTGAGTGTGGAAGCCACTGGAGGTAAGAAATGATGCCCTTCCCACCCCACTGCCCCTCCAGCCCCTTGTCGGTGTCTACACTTCACTTCTGGAGCCAGCTCAGGGGTTGCCATGGCTGTCTTTCTTTCTCCAAACCTTGTTAACTTTAAAGAATTCAATCTCATCAGGTGGGGGTGGCGGCAGCGGTGGCGGTGGCAGTGGCGGCGCACACCTTTAATCCCAGCACTTGGGAGGCAGAGGCAGGTGGATCTCTGTGAGTTCCAGGACAGCCAGGGCTGCTATACAGAGAAACCCTGTCTTGAAAAACTGAAAAGAATAAACAACAACAACAACAACAAAAGAATATGAACAGGTTCAACTTTTCTGGAGTGATTTAGTAAGTATTCAGAAATCTTAACATTTTGTACTGTTTTGATCTAATTCTTTTCCTTAGTGGATGGTTTTTCATAAAGATATTGATATTATTATATTCATAGCAATTTTTAAAAATGAGACCAAAAATTGAGGCAATATTATTGTAGACTTAGATGAATAAATTATGCTTTCTATACATAATAGGACACCATGTACCTATTAAAATTGATGGTGAAAGAATACTTTTTTGTTTGTTTGTTTGAAACAGGGTTTCTCTGTGTAGCCCAGGCTATCCTTGGAACTTGCTCTGTAGACTAGGCTCATCTCGAACTCATAGAGATCCACCTGCCTCTGCTTCCCGAGTGCTGAGATTAAAGGTGTGCGCCACCACCACCTGGCTGGTGGAAGCATATTTGTTAATCAAATGAAAATGACAAAAAAGCAGCCACAAAATAGTGTACGAGGTAGAGAGTTGGCTCAGTGGTTAACATAGCTTTGGTTCTAAGCTCTTAACTGCCCTAGCTCCAGCTCCAGTGGGGTCTGACACCCTCTTCTGGCATCTGAAGTCAACTGCATACACACACAGACACACACAAATAAAAATAAATATAAGTTTTTGTTTTGTTTTGTTTTTCGAGACAAGGTTTCTCTGTGTAGCTTTGTGCCTTTCCTGGAACTCACTTGGTAGCCCAGGCTGGCCTGGAACTCACAGAGATCCGCCTACCTCTGCCTCCCGAGTGCTGGGATCAAAGGCGTGCGCCACCATCGCCCGGCTAAATCTTTTTTTTGAAGTATAATTTTTTTAGATTTATTTATTTATTATGTATACAGAAGAGGGCACTAGATCTCATTACAGATGGTTGTGAGCCACCATGTAGGTGCTGGGAATTGAATTCAGGTCCTCTGGAAGAGCAGTCGGTGCTCTTAACCTCTGAGCCATCTCTCCAGCCCCCCCAGCTGAATCTTTTAAAAAGATTTATTTTGACTTTTTGAGACAGGGTTTCTCCGTGTAGTTTTGTGCCTGTCCTGGATCTCGCTCTGTAGACTAGGCTGGCCTCGAAATCACAGAGATCTACCTGGCTGTGCCTCCGGAGGGCTGGGATTAAAGGCGTGTGCCATAGCCACCCGGCCTAAAAGAGATTTTAAAAATTCAGTTTCTTAGTCACGTTGGCTACCTTTAGACCATTCAGTAGTTGTATATGGTTAGTGGCTATGGTATTGGATGGGGCAATTAGAGATGAACCCCTCAATTTTCAGGCAGGGGGAGAAACCAGAAAGCCTCCTTGCAGGTGGATCTCCTCCCCTTGGCAGTCCCCAGGCTCATTCATGCTTATTCTTGCCAGCAAAACAAATCTGCTGGGACCGGTCATCCAGTGTTAGAATGACTGTGTGCCTAGAAAGCCCCTTCTGCTTTCTTGCCTCTGTCCTCTGCCTCAAACACGGGATGTGGATATTGAATGTTTAACTTCAAGGATGCAGCAGGTCCAAGCCCTCTCGACCTCTTCAGCCTGTCTAGCCACCAGGCAAGCTGTTTACAGGGAATCCAAGCGCTCCGCTGGGGGCAGAACACGTTTTTCCACAGAGTGAGTGGAGGCAGCATAACAAAAAGCCACTTCAAAAACACACCAGAAGAAGTCACAGAGCTGAAACAATCACAGGTCTGAAACATCCCCTCCTCCCAAAGCCCTTGTAAAAACAAGTCACAGGGGAGCCTGGGCCCTGCTGGTTTGGGCCCTGCTGGTTTCGGGCCCTGCGTGGTGGTTGCTGACTTGAGAATGGGCCTGTCCCTGCACTTCTGAGAGGAGCCAGGACTTGAGGTTGTGGGGGCTCAGAAACGTCGCCTGAGTTCTGAGAATTGTGGGGCCTGGTGGGGGACAGTCCCTAGGTGCTCAGTGTCTCTGGGAAGATGAGGGGAGAGACTGTGGGAAAGGCAGGGCCAGGATGGATGGGCACAGGTGTGAGGGCTCCTTCTGTCCAGAGAACAGCTGTGGTAAGGAAGGGGAACCCTGTCTTACCTCCTGATTCTGAGGAACCTATTGCCCCAGAAGGTGAGGCATCCACAGATTTAGCATGTCAGGGGTCTAAGGGCATAAAGTCACTCATATCCACAAAATTCTTCCTCAGGGACCTAATGCTTCTCTCTCCAACCCCATTCTCCTCTGTAGGGCAATAGAGCTCAATGAAGAGGAACCTGGAGTTGATGGTATTGGCTCAAGGTTGAGATCTTAGGTTACTTAGGTAACACTCTACTAAATGAACTATCTGCCCTGCTAAAATGAAGGAGAGTATTGGGAGAGGCTAAGTTCTATGTTTTTTCTTTCTTTTCTTTTTCTTTCTTTGTTTTATTTGAGACAGGGTCTTATATAGCTCAAGCTAACCTCTAACTCACTGTGTAGTTGAGATGACCTTAAATGTGTGCCTTTACCTCCCAAGTGTTGGGATTATAGATACGCTCAATTAGTTTGGGTTTTGCTTTCTAGTTTGTCCTTCCTCTCTCTCTCTCTCTCTCTCTCTCTCTCTCTCTTTTCCCCTTGTTTGGGAACAGGGTCTTTCAGTCTCAGCCCCTCAAGTGTTGAGTACAAACATGCACCACCACGCCTGCTTAGACCTTTGTCTCTTGCCCTGCACAGTGCAGCCTTAGTTAAGGTGAGTTCTCAGCCCTGGCAGCATGTTGAAGTCACCTGGGAGGTTCAACAATCATCAATCAATCAATCAGTCAATCAGTGATTCTCATTGTCCTAGAATGTACCCTGGTCAACAGTAGGTTGTTTGTTTGTTTGTTTGTTTGTTTGTTTCGAGACAGGGTTTCTCTGTGTAGTTTTGGTGCCTGTCCTGGATCTCGCTCTGTAGACCAGGCTGGCCTCGAACTCATAGAGATCCGCCTGCCTCGGCCTCCTGAGTGCTGGGATCAAAGGCGTGTGCTACCACCACCACCCGGCTCAACAGTAGTTTTTAGAGCTCTTCAAATTATTCCAATGTCCAGACAAGGAGTGTGGTCCTCCCAGAACTTCTCAAAGCTTGGTGTGTGCAGGAATCACCTGGGTTCTTAGAAACCCCAGCTGGTCTGGCAGAGCCTTCTGACAGCCTGTATTTCTACTACACCCAAGGTGATGCCCATGGCCCACACCTGGAATCATAGCTGTTCATGTCTATGTTCCTGTCACTGGAACTGAACCAGGAAGCTGGGCGCTAAGCTCCCCAGACTCAGGTCCCCTCCGATAACACCATGTTTGTAAGTTTTGCCCTCCCTTTCTCCTTTCTCACAGGCACCTCGCCCACCACTGGAATTCTCATTCAATGCGGTGGGTCTGAATCAGAGAGATAACCCCAAAGGCAGACAATGAAAGATAAAGCCGGACTGTGCTGTGCCCTCAGGTAACAAAGAAGCCATTTTGAACTGAGAGAGCCAGAAAGATCCACAGAGCATAAAAGAACCGCTAACAAGTGCTGATGTGCACCCCATCCCTCTCATCTCTTCGTGTCCCTTGGCAAAGGTTGATAATGTCCCCAAGCCTGCAAGTGGGAAAAGCCAAAGTTTAGAATTAGAGACTTTTCCAAAGATGACATGTGTTACCAGGCCTTAGACTCTGGTCTCAGTTGAGCATGGTGGTGCACACTTGTAATCCCAGCACACGGGACGGGGAAGCAGGAGAATCAAGAGTTCAAGGTTATCCTTACCTGCATAGTAAATTCAACACCAGCTTGAGCTACTACATGAGATTGTCTCATAAAACAAATCACAACCAGCCAAACAGCACAAAAACAAACATTTGGTTTCTGTGTTGACCATGTAGGACTGGGTAGTATCTGACCTTCATTCCTGGCCTTACGGGGCACCAGACCCCAGCCTTTTAGAATATATCAAGTCAGACCCATCTTTTAAATTCAGTTGTGGCATACACCTTTAATACCAGTACTCAGAAGGCAGAGGCAGATGGATCTTTGTGAGTTCAAAGACAGCCTAGTCTACAGATCAAGATCCAGGACAGGTAGAGCTACACAGAGAAACCCTATCTTAAAAAAACAGAAAAAAAAAAAAAAAAAAAAAAAAGAATGTACCAAGTTTTGCTGTGATGGGATGCATCCTGTAGGCATTATTTAGGCGATCTGTTTCAATCCCTCCACTGATCCTCCATGACTTCCCAGCCAGAAAAGGACAGTTTCTACTTTTAGCTTCTTGCACAGGCCTCAGGATCTTTGCACAGAACTTGGAACAGATCATACTTTCCCTCCATAGCTGTCTATCAGAAGCCCATCTTCACTGGCCTGCATCTTCCTCTTCTGACATCACTTCCTTTTCTCTAAGGGTAGCTAGCCTTGCTAGGAGCATGACCTCAAATAGTGCTACATGGACCTTACCTGGGCCCTGTGGCTACCAAGATGGCAGTAAGTCCTAAAGCCCTCTAATAACATGGGACCCTTGTTTTTAAATGGCTGCCAACTGCCCACCCAGTATTTTTTTCTTTTCTTTTTTCTGGTGGGGGGGAGTTGAAACAAGGTTTCTCTGTGTAGCTTTGGAGCCTGTCCTGGAACTCACTCTGTAGACCAGGCTGGCCTCGAACTCACAGAGATCCACCTGCCTCTGCCTCCCGAGTGCTGGGATCAAAGGCGTGCGCTACCACTGCCCGGCACCCATATTTTTTTTTTTTTTTTTGCTGACTTCACCCAGCTTGTCTTACCTACTGATACCAGGGCTGTGTGATAAAGGCGGAGATCAGAAAGAAAAGATGGCATTGTCCCTGGGCCCCTACTAGACTATAAGTTCCTGGAGCAGGGTCTTTAGCTTCTCATTTAAGAGTCCTCAGTACCAAAGACAGAGGCAGGATAGATGGCTCTCCATGTTTGGCAACTGAGTGAGAGGCGATGGCTTGAGAGCTTCTCTTGTTGCCTTGATTGAATGATAGCCGAGGTAGCCTGCCTGCATGGCCCTCAGACAGTTCTGCCTGGCGCCAACTGTAGATCCTGCAAAGGCCTCAGAGCCCCATGGGTGTGACACATGGGCAACCTTTCTCTTTTTACCCCATCTCCCCAGAGTTGCCGAGCCACTCAGGAAGGTGAGGTTTTCCTGCAGAGCCTGGGTGCCTTGCTATATCAGGTGAGCTGTAGGACTGTAGACTGTCAACTCAGAGCTCCCCATCAAGGAAGGCCCCAAGGTGCCATGGGAGGCCCTGGGAAGTAGAGTGTGGTACCTAGCAAGGAGGAGCCCTCTTCCTTTTCCCTTCTAGAGAGTGGCCATCTAGTGCAGCAGACATTCTACAGTTGTGTTTGGGTCTCTAACTTTGGGGCCTGGGATGAAAATGGTGAAGGGTTTGATCCATGCTGAAGGTGGATTTTTCTCTTATCACAACAAAAACAAACAAAGGCAAGAGACAAAATTCATACCAAGATGGTGAGATTCCCCAATGATGTTGTGTCCCACAGCTGGACGCAGTCATGGAGAGGCGCTCATGAACATCCTTGTGTTCTTGGGTAAGAAAGTAGAACTGAGCTTGTTTGTGAAGCCTACCTCTTACCTCATGGGTTTTAAAGAAATAGGTCAATGAGTGGTTTTCCCTGTTCCTGAGAGGACTGGCCAACAGGAGAGGGCTCAGGAAGAGGCAGAAGTTAGGCCAGCTTTGGATTCAGGGGGGTGGGGTGGGGCTGCCATTAAGACTACTGCTATTGACCCAACCTGAGGGATTTTTCTGCTAATCCATGTATATTGACTTGTCTGAAAATGCTGTCCACTCCAAGAGTGAAGGCCAGGGATGGTGGGGTGTAAGCTGCCCACTGGAGTTATCATTACTTCCTCCTTTGATACAAAGGCTGCTCTTCTCTGTCAGGGTTAGGTGTTTTGCTAATAGGGCTTGACCCTAGAGCCTTACGCATCACCCTGGGAAGATGTTGTACCACTCAGCAACATCCCCGGCCCTGTTTTGTTTGTTCTTTAAGATGAGGATTGCTGGGGCTGGAGAGATGGCTCAGTGGTTAAGAACACTGGCTACACTTCCAGAGGACCCAGGTTCAATTCCCAGCACCCACATGGCAGCTCACAACTGTCTGTAACTCCAGTTCCAGGGGATCTGATACCTTCACACAAATGCATATAAAATAAAGTTAATATTAAAATTATTAAAAAAAAAAAAAAAAAAGATGTGTTTTGCTGTGTCTCAGGCTGGTCCTGAACTTACAATGTAGCACAGATGGGTCTTGAACTTGAGATCCTACTGCTTCAGCCCCCTCAATGCTGGAATTGCAGGTATATATTATTACACCCGGAAATAGGTATAAATGGCTGACGATGGCCCCAGGTGACGTCCTGCAACACATCCTTCTGTAACTCTATTTCTAATCATGGAAGTTGAGACCACATGATAAC
Organism: Onychomys torridus; assembly: GCF_903995425.1. Lineage (NCBI taxonomy): Eukaryota > Metazoa > Chordata > Mammalia > Rodentia > Cricetidae > Onychomys > Onychomys torridus. The sequence goes on from NC_050450.1 coordinate 87,276,347, forward strand.
CTGTAATTTGCTTAAACCCTTCATAGACATTAGTGGTAGGACTGAGGGCTTTCCCCTCTAAGCCCCCGACAGGACCTTACTTACATTACAGTTTTATGTGCCAGCCTGCCTTCCTAAGGTGAGAACTTCTGGTTGAGCAGTTTCCTCTTCTCCAACTCTCAGCCTGCCAGCCCAGTGGTTGGCACATGCTGGGGACTTTTGAGGAGAGAGGGGAAGAACACTGGATGGCTGAATCCAGTCTGAGATCCTTCACTGTGAACAGCACAGAGTGAGGCTCGTCCTCTGCATTCAACAGACTTAGATCTGACCTTACTTTTCTAGGCCAACTCAGCCTGCTGAGTCCTGGAGCAACGTGTAATTGCTCTGCACAGTTGTTGGCCCTTCTTTATGCGGGGAGGGGCCAGCATGGGGCATCAGTTCTAAGTGTGAGCTGTGGATATGTAAGCCTGGGCTTCTGTCTCAGCTCCATTCTTTATTTTATTTTATTTTATTTTATTTTATTTTATTTTATTTATCTATTTGTTTTTTGAGACAGGGTTTCTCTGTGTAGCCCTTGCTATCCTAGAACTTGCTCTGTAGACCAGGCTGGCCTTGAACTCACAGAGATCCACCTGCCTCTGTCTGCTTCCTGAGAGCTGGGATTAAAGATGTGTGCCACCACCGCCTCCTGGTTGCTCCTGGGTGACTTCTCTGGCCTTAATTTCTTTATTTATGAAATAGACCTGGCCATCTTAACTCCCTCAGATGCTCACTGTAGAGATAGGGACAAGGCATGTATGCAATTTGGGGTGTTGCTGGGCACTCATACATTCTAGTTACAACTATCACTCAATGTTTGGTACCCTACCTTCTGTGAGGATGCTTACCTCACCTGTTAACCGGGGGGGGGGGGGGATGTACGCTTGGTAGTCTGCTATGACAGCCAAAGCAGAGGATATGTATGAAAATGCTTTATAAACTGGTAAGGTTCGAGGGTGAAGTGTGGCTGCCTCTAAGATCACTCAGTGGGTAAGAGGTGGCACCTTCCTGGAACAGCACCCTCCCCCAGTGCACACGTGCCTGCATGCCACTCTTATACCCACATGTGAACATATGTAGGTATGCACATGCATGTGCATATACACATACACACAGGCAAGCTTACCCTCAAACACATGCCCCTATGAGCATATGCACACACGTGCACACAGACACCACCAACACGAGCACCTGTGTCAGTAAACAGTTGAGTGGTTTAACCCAAGGAGTGCCCTAGGAAAGCCCCGTTGTCCGTGATTCAGCATCCTGTTCCTGAGCCCTCCTGGCTACCTGGGCAAGCAGGGGTGGGAAAGAAAAGTCTGAATGAGACTTGAATTCAGTCTTAAGGAGCTTAGCAGGGAGAGGGGTAAATAGAAGTCATTCTAAACACTAACAGTACAGTGACAGGAACCTGAGACTGGGAAGAGGGGATGTTTGGGGTTGGTTGGGGGCAGTTCCCGGAAGGGTTAGTATTCGAGCTAGCCTTTGGGAGGCAGGTAGTGGCTTTGCTCAGTCACTGTAACAAAGTGCCACAGGCTTGGGTCTCCGACAAAATAGTTCCGTTGGCACAAAATCCAAGGTCAAGGTGTTGGGAGTACTGTCTGTTTTGAAGGCTTCTGTTCTTGGCTGTGTGTTCATGTCTCTGCTCATGGCTCATGTCATCTGAGGCCCCATTTCCTTTTCTTTTTAAAATTCTCATTTGTTTATTGAAAGTTTGTGTTTGTATGGATGTCTGTGCTGTGTTTGAGGGTGTCTGCAAAGTCAAAGAGGGCATTTGGATCCCTTGGAATTGGAGTCACAGGTGGTTGGGAACCACCTAATCTGGATGCTTGGTACTGAACTTGGGTCCTCCATAAGGGCAGGATGCACTCTTGACTGATGAATTCTGTCTTCTCTTCCATGAGGACACTAGTCACATGGTGTCAGGACCCTGCACTTGAACCCATTCTGCCTTTGTTACTTCCTTAAAGGTCTGGCCTCCAGAGGCAGCCACAGTTAGAGAGTTAGGACTTCAACACACAAATGTGAGGAGGAGGACCGCACAGTCCACAGTCTAGCCCCTAAAGGCAGGATGTTTTCATTTGGCATTTGTTTAATGGCAAAAAGTTATTGTAGGATGTTAGAAGGCGAGCAGAAACCACACACAGATGACCATTTCTATCCAGTATCAATATATCTTTAAGACAAGTCTGTGCTTTGAGGTACTTGCTGGCTTGTGGCCTGATATCTTCATGTAACAAAAGCATCTGGAACTTTCCTTCTTCCATATTCTTCTATAACATCATTTTTAATGGCTGCACAGTAACCTATTATGAAGGTGTATCTAACCAATGGATGGGGGCTTTTTTACTTTATTTTTTTAAAAGATGATGGGGTTTTGATTGGCTGAGATGGGAAGGGTGGTTAGCAGTGGATGAGAAGGAAGGATACAACCTCCAGGGTACCATTGTGGTTACATGCTGTCTTACTTTTCTATTGCTGTGACAAAGTGCCATGACCATGACAGCTTATAAAAGAAAGCATTCACTTTGGGGCTCACAGTTCCAGAGGATAGTAGAGACCATGATCATCATGGTGGGAAGCATGGCTATAGGCAGGCAGGCATGGTGCTAGAGCAGTAGCTGAGAGCTTGCATGTTGAAATAACAACCATAAAGCAGAGAGAGAGAGGGAGAGAGAAAGAGAGAGAGAGAGACAGAGGGACAGAGAGACAGAGATATTAGAGAGAGACAGAGACAGAGAGAGAGGGCAAGCCAACTGGGACTGACACAGGTTTTTGAAACTTCAAAGCCCACCCCAGTGATACAGCCCCTCCAACAAGGCCACACCTCTTAATCCTTCCCAAACAGTTCCACCAACTGTGGACCAAACATTTCAAGTATAGGAATATAGGAGCCAGTAGAGGCCATTCTCATTCAAACTACCACACATGCCAGTAAATGGGGACCAATCAACTGAGTTCTCAGAATCAGGCAGATCACACTTGTAAGTACGTGAGTTAGGGGAGGGTGAAGGGAAGTCGGCTGTGGAGGCTCCTGCTTCTGAGAAGTCATGAGATGTCCCAAGAATAAGCTGCCTTCATACTTTATGTCTGACTAACTAGAATCTCAGGTAGATCTTGTAAAGTCACTGACATTCCAAACATGACACTGGAGAGTGAGGCTGATCTTGATGAAAATATCATAGCTTCAACAGCAATGCTGGTGGTGGTGGTGGTGGTGGTATGTGCATATGTATGCACATGTGTATGGAGGCCAGGGGTCACATTGTGTGCCAGTCTTCAGGTGTTTTGGTTCACCTTGCTTTTGAGACAGGCTCTCTCACTGAATCTAGAACTCACCCATAAAGCTAGGCTGTCTGGCTAGTGAGCTCCAGACATCTGGGCAGGCACACACCACTGTGCTTGACTTTTTTTCATGGGTTCTGGGGATCAAACTCAGATACTTGTGCTCGATAGGCAAGCACTTTTCTAAGTGAGCCATCCCCCACCCTTGGCATGCTGCCGCCATACTAGATGCTTTCTGTGACCAGTTGTTATTGCTTTTCCATCTTGCACTGCCTGCTCGTTCTCCACCACTCATCCTGGGTAAGCCTTTGGTAAGCACAATGAAGGAGATGGGGAACGCCTCAATGCAGTGCAGGGAACATTAACAACAGTTAATGTCGCCTGGCAGTGGTGGTGCACGCCTTTGATCCCAGCACTCGGGAGGCAGAGGCAGGTGGATCTCTGTGAGTTCGAGGCCAGCCTGGACTACAGAGCGAGTTCCAGGAAGAAGGCACAAAGCTATACAGACAAACCCTGTCTTGAAAAACCAAAAAAACAACTAAACAAACAAAAAAACAGCAGTTAATGTCAGCATCATGGGATGTAGAATTACGGATGAGATAAGTCTCTAGGAGCATCTAGATTAGGTTAACGGAGGTGGGAAGATCTGCTAGAAATGTGTGGTACCATTCCATGGGCTGGGGAGCCTGTCTGCGTAAAGAGGTGACTGCGGGCTGAGAACGAGCAACCACCTCTCTTTGTTTCCTGACTTCAGATGCAAGTGACCAACCAAGCCCATTGCCATGCTGTCCCTGCCACAGGGACAAGGAAGGCACCCTTGACCATAAGCTGGAATAGATCCCTGTTTCCTCACGTAGCATTTGTCAGAGATTGTATCATAGCAGCCAAAAAGTAACAGGAACTTTTTAGAGATGAATTTTCTTGTGGAAAATTCAGTCTGCAGGGTCCCTGCAGAGAAGTTTGGGCTGAGCTGGGAGAGCTTTGTAGGGAAGGAAGAGATGGAGGAGGGGGTGGGGCACACGTGAGAATGTTCACTCTTCACCAACGGAGGCTGTTGCAGCCGACTGTCTGGTAGGAAAAACGTGCTTAGCTTTGTTCAAGAGTGGAGCCTTTCAAGTTGTGTTCGTAAAGCTGGTGGAATCACACCTTCTCTTGTGCAAAGTAGAAGATGCTAATAACTTGTGGCATAGAAAAAGAGGTTGGGCAAGGTAGCTCAGTGGTAAAAAGTACTTGTTCTGCAAACTTGGAGACCTGAGCATGGTCCTGGCAACCCATGTAAGGGTGGAAAGAGATAATGGACCTGACTTCTACATACATCCCACAGCATGTGCACACCCATACTCAGACATGTGCACGTGTGCATGCACACACACAATAAGAACTCAAAATGTGAAAGGAAGTACAAAGAAGTCAGCTACAATGTCGTTTCTACAACAGCCCATTCTCAAGGGAGAACACAGGTCAGAATTATAGGCGTGTCTAGGGGTGCTTTTTAGGGGACCTGGCCACCATTTCAAAAGTTGTAGGAGTCTCACAACCCTTTAATTTTTTTTTAAAGCCAGGCTTAGGAGCACATGCCTTTAATCCCAGCACTCAGGAGGCAGAGGCAGGTAGATCTCTGTGAATTGGAGGCCAGCCTGATCTACCTAATAAGGTCCAGAGCAGACAGGGCTACATAGAGAGACCCTGCCTCAAAAAACAAAAACAGCATAAAAACATTTAGCTACATCCATCATCTATCTATCTATCTATCTATCTATCTATCTATCTATCTATCTATCTATCATCTCTCTGTCTGTCTATCATCTATCTCTATCTATGTATCTATGTATCTATCTATCTATCATCTACCATCTACCTACCTACCATGTGTTTGTGTGTCTCTGTGTGTGTGTGTTTGTGTGTGTGTCTGTGTGTGTGTGTGTGTCTCTGTGTGTGTGTCTGTGTGTAGTTGCCACCGTGTGCTGTGTGAAGGTCAGAGGACAAAAAGCTTTGGGAGTGAGTTCTCTCTTTCTACCAGATTGGCCTGAGAACTTGAACTTGGGTCCACAGGCTCGGCGGTGCGCACCTTTCTACAATGAGCTGTCTTGCTGCCCCATCACAATCCTTTTTGTTGAACAAATGCATCCAAGAGAGGACAGATTTATTTTAACCACGACTCACTGGGAACACTGATGAATATTTACGAGTCCACATATGGCCTAGAAGACCAAGATATATATGATTCTGGGCTTCTTTTTTCCTGTGGAGTGGCTCTTCTCCCCCAGCTGCAGGGGAGAGAGAGGTCACCCTCTGTAGCCCCTTCCGTGATGCTTGAGCTGATGATGGTTTGCATTGGGGAGGTGATTTCATCAGCTGGCATTGTAAGGAAAACAGCAAGGCTGCCGAATTCAATTTACTGGCAGAAGCAGAAGAGGAGGAAGAGGAGGTGACTTTAACCGTGCAACAAGAGCTGTGGAGTGATTTTTGTTTGGCAATGCTATCCTTTGAATTTCTGGTGACTGCCGAGCTGTGATGCTTCCTTCTGGCAAGGGCTTTTATTGGCTCCCTTCTCTCATGTCGTGGGTAAAGGGTTATGTAAATGACTGCCATTTTCAGAAGCCACCAGTCCTGTGCCCCCTCCCACCCTGCGCCCCTAGCTTTGGTGAGGACACTGGAAAAGTTAACTCAGGAAAGATGCAATTCAAGCCTTCAACCAATCCAAGGTCTGACAATCTAATTAAGATCACTTACTAGACACAATTTACTGTGCCATGATTTTAAATGGCAGTTTTCTCCTGCAGTTTATAGGAATTGTTTTCCATGGGGTTGTGTTGCATGCCCACCTCTGTAGAAAGCCACTTTGGCCAGGCTGGCACATGCCCCCTCGTTCTATGTGAGTACCCTGGAGTCTTTCTTGCAGCCCTACTCTCCATGTCTGCTGAGAGTCATGCCACCCAGGAAAGTGGATGGCCAGCACCCACACTCCAGGAGCCGCTCAGCCTGGCAGTGCCCCAGTCTCTAATCAGTCCTTGCAAAAGGTGGTTTGTGAGTGTTATTGATTAAGCAGTGCAACATTATTCATTAAGTGGCGCTGTTTACCATGCAAGAAAAGCCACAAGGTACAACAAAACCCACTATAAGAATGTATTAGGGGAAGGGAACAGAGGGGTGTGCTTAGGCCTATCAAATGACTGAATGACCATGCAGGAAGAGGTGGGAAGGAATAGGTGGAACTTGTTTTTTTTTTTTTAAATGATTTATTATGTATACAATATGCCTGTATGCCAGAAGAGGGCACCAGATCTCATTATTGATGGTTGTGAGCCACCATGTGGTTGCTGGGAATTCAACTTAGGACCTCTGGAAGAACAGCCAGTGCTCTTAACCTCTGAGCCACTTCTCCAGCCCAGAACTCGCTTTTATAGGTCCGTCTGTGTCCTCCCCCACCCCGCACATGCGCATATGGGCTTACCTAGCTACGTGACCATGCTGCATGCAGATTATGTAGGACATAAGGCCCTAGGATGACTAAGCGTCTTGCCTGGCTACTGGACAGCATGTGTGTGATCATGTAGCTGGGGTTGTGGCTAGGAATTCTAACAATGAGGACTAAATGATTCCAGGGGGAGAATCAGATAGCCAGAGTTACAAGTGACACCTATGAGGAGGAAACAGGACGATGACAGAGGGACCAGTGTTGGTGAGGTGCCCAGGGTGAAGGTGGCTGTCAGGACATCCCTGCAGCTTTTAATTAGGAAAGCTGCTCCCACTGAATACTTTAAAAACAACAAATGGAATGAGGTCAGCTCCACTTAATGGCAGAAGACATTGTCAAGTGATGAGAGTGGGCGGTCTGAATGAGACCAGCCTCAAAAGGCTCATAGATTGACTCTTGTTCGCCAGGGAGGGCCGCTGTTTGAAAGGATCGGAGGTGTGGCCTTGTTGGAGGAAGTATGTCACTAGGGTTGGGCTTTGTGGTTTCAAAATGCCTATTTCAAGTCCAGTGTCTTCCTCTCTCTCTTCCTGCGGCATGCCGGTGGATCCAGATGTAGAACTCTCAGCTACTTCGCCAGCACCAAGTCTGCCTGCATGCCGCCATGCTCCCCACCATGATGATAATGGACTCGACCTCTGAAACTGTACACAAGATGCAATTAAATATTTTCCTTTATAAGAGTTGCCATGTCTGTTCTTCCAGAGGTCCTGAGTTCAATTCCCAGCAACCACATGGTGGCTCACAATCATCTACAATGAGATCTGGTGCCCTCTTCTGGCCTGCAGGCTGAACACTCACTGTATACATAATAAATAAATAAATCTTACAACAACAACAAAAAAAGAGTTGCCATGTGTCATTGCTGTGGAACAACCCTTTTCTACACTGTGAATATATGTTACTCTCGTTGGTAAAAAAAATGCCAACAGGTCGGTAGCTGGGCAGGGAGTTAGGTGGAAAAGCCAAACTGAGAATAATGGGAAGAAGAGCAGAGTTAGAGAGATGCCAGCCATAAAGCAAGCAGGACATATGGAAAATGAGGTAGCCAGGCGACGGTGGTGCTCACCTTTAATCACTTGGGAGGCAGAAGCAGGTAGATCTCTGTGAGTTTGAGGCCAGCCTGGTCTACAGAGTAAGTTCCAGGACAGCCAGGACTGTTTCACAGAGAAACCCTGTCTCAGAAAACAAAACAAACAAACAAACAAATGAATTAACAAGCCATGAGCCATACGGCAAAGCATAAAGAAAAATATGGGAGGGCTGGAGAGATGGCTCCAGTGGTTAAGAGCATTGGCAGCTCTTCCAGAGGTCCTGAGTTCAATTCCTAGCAATCACATGGTAGCTCACAGCCATCTATAATGTAATCTGATGCCCTCTTCTGGCATGTAGGTGTACATGCAGATAGAAGACCATATACATAAAATAAATCTTAAAGAAATATGAGTTAATTTAAATGTAAGAGTTAGCTAGTAACAAGCCTGAGCTATCAGCCAAACATTTGCAGTTCATATTCAGCCTCTGGGTTGGTTGTTTGGAACCAGGCAGTGGGGACAGAAAACATCCATTTACAGGTCATGATGTCTCTTTACAAGCAATAGAACAGTGACACCAAGACACAAAGGTACGATGTCCTCCAAATTTGTCACAAACAGCTGAAATTGCCCTTTCATTCTTTTAGTTATGTTTCAGGGCACATCCATCTCTCACTGCTCTTTTTATGGTATGAGGATCAGAACTCAGGGTCTTGCACAAAGCATGCTACCACTAAACTGCTCCCTCAATCCTTCATATTGTTGAAGAGCAGGTTCTTGAAAGAGAAGGCATCACTAAAACTTTAAATCCTGGAGGTAGGTGGCTCAGGCTATAACCACTTGGTTATCTATACCTACATCCATCTACCCATCCATCCATCCATCCATCCATCCATCCATCCATCCATCCATCCTTCTACCCATCTATCCATCCATCCATCTAACCATCTATCCACCCATCCATCCATCTACCCACCCACCCATCCTTCCATCAGGCATTTCTGCCGATTCTGTTCTTTAAAAATGATGTATATTCATCATTGTGGACACAAGGATAGAAATCACTAAAATTTTTCCCCATGCTTGCCATAAGCCAGGTTATGGGGATGTGTATTGACTCAGGTTGGAACCACATCTTTGGGTAGAAGACACAAACAGGAAACATCTCTCTGTAGTTGGAAGTAGAGGTTTGACAAAGCGTTTGGTTACATCTCAACATCAGGGTAAACGTTCATCAGATTGTGTTGGTTTGTATCCAGGCAGAATATCGGCAGGTAATGAGGGCCAGAATCTCTCAAAGGTGAGCCAATGCAGCCCCACACAACTTTGTACTCATGGTCTTTACAGTTCCCAACCCCTTGGAACATGTTCTGTCTTTTGCTTTGTTTTGCCTTGAACATCCCCAGCTTTGCTCACTCTGGAGAATGGGTACCAAAGTAAATGCACAGCATGGCTGTTATGATTCTCAGTAGCTGGGGAATTCTTCCCTGAGCTTGATGATGTCATTGGTGACAATGTTGCTGGAGTTACAGAGGATCCTTATTTTTTTCTTATTGATTCCTTAGTCTGATTTCCCTGGGACCTGTTGTAAGGGAAGCAGGCTGAACAGGATGAGGGCATTCCTAGGCTCTCTGTGTGACTGAAATGCTAGCACAGCTACACTGAGAACCAGTGGATGGTAGGCCTAGGTGGTCAGCCTAACATGGGGACCAAAGTCTGTATCAGGCTGCTGGAATAGGTGGTCACTCTCCCCTCTCAAGGGGCATCTTGCACAGGGCTGTATGCTGGAGTATTAGACTGGCAAGCATTCAGTTTTCTTCTAACAGCACGACTTCTTAGGATTCAGTGATTTTGTTTGTTTTGTTTTGTTTTTGAGACAGGGTTTCTCTGTGTAGTTCTTGCTGTCCTGGAACTTACTCTGTAGTCCAGGCTGGCCTTGAACTCAGAGATCTGCCTGCCTCTGCCTGAGTGCTGAGATTAAAGGTGTGTGCCACCACTGCCCAGAGACCCAGATTTTTAATGGCCTCAATCTAGAACCCAGTTATATGGAGGCTGTAAGAAAATATTGGGGGAAATGCAACTGTAAAGTGTTGTTTAGATTCTGATCCGTAGGATTTTCCCCTTC